>NW_027140677.1:4782500-5400640 GCF_036365525.1 Heterodontus francisci
TGGAATGTGGTGAGTGTATTTTTTATATATATTTTTTTTTCTCAGGGTCTGGAATGTGGTGAGTGTGTATATATATATTTTTTTTTTCTCAGGGTCTGGAATGTTGTGAGTATGTATATATATATATATATATTTTTTTTTTTTTCTCTCAGTGTCTGGAATGTGGTGACTGTGTGTGTATATATATATATTTTTTTTCTCTGGGTCTGGAATGTGGTGAGTGTGTGTATAATAATATATATTTTTTTTCCCTCTGGGTCTGGAATGTGGTGAGTGTGTGTATATATATATTTTTTTCTCAGTGTCTGGAATGTGGTGAGTGTGTGTATGTATATATTTTTTTTTCCTCAGGGTATGGAATGTGGTGAGTGTGTGTATATATATATATATATATATATAATTTTTTTTTCTCAGGGTCTGGAATGTGGTGAGTGTGTGTGTATATATATATTTTTTTTTTTCTCAGGGTATGGAATGTGGTGAGTGTGTGTATATATATATATATATATTTTTTTTTTTTCTCAGGGTCTGGAATGTGGTGAGTGTGTATATATATATATATTTTATTATCAGGGTCTGGAATGTGGTGAGTGTGTGTATATATATATATATTTTTTTTTTCCTCAGGGTCTGGAATGTGGTGAGTGTGTGTATATATATATTTTTTTTTTCTCTGGGTCTGGAATGTGGTGAATGTGTGTATATATATATTTTTTTTTCTCAGGGTCTGGAATGTGGTGAGTGTGTGTGTATATATATATATATATATATATATATATATATATATAATTTTTTTTCTCAGGGTCTGGAATGTGGTGAGTGTGTGTATATATATATTTTTTTTTTCTCTGGGTCTGGAATGTGGTGAATGTGTGTATATATATTTTTTTTTTCTCAGGGTCTGGAATGTGATGAGTGTGTGTATATATATATATATTTTTTTCTCAGTGTCTGGAATGTGGTGAGTGTGTTTGTGTATATATATTTTTTTTTTCTCAGTGTCTGGAATGTTGAGTGTGTGTGTATATATATATTTTTTTTTTCTCAGGGTCTGGAATGTGGTGAGTGTGTGTGTATATATATATTTTTTTTTTCTCAGGGTCTGGAATGTGGTGAGTGTGTGTGTATATATATATTTTTTTTTCTCAGGGTCTGGAATGTGGTGAGTGTGTCTGTATATATATATATATTTTTTTTTTCCTCTGGGTCTGGAATGTGGTGAGTGTGTGTATATATATATATATTTTTTCTCAGGGTCTGGAATGTGGTGAGTGTTTGTGTATATATATATATATATATATATATATATATAATTTTTTTCTCAGTGTCTGGAATGTGGTGAGTGTGTGTGTATATATAGAACATAGAACATAGAACATACAGCACAGAACAGGCCCTTCGGCCCACAATGTTGTGCCGATCCTTTGTCCTCTGTCAAGGACAATTTAATCTATACCCCATCATTCTCCTTTATCCATATACCTATCCAAAAGCCTTTTGAAAGTCCCTAAAGTTTCTGACTCAACAACTTCCCCGGGCAAGGCATTCCATGCCTCGACCACTCTCTGGGTAAAGAACCTTCCCCTGACATCCCCCTTATATCTCCCACCCTTCACCTTAAATTTATGACCCCTTGTAACGCTTTGCTCCACCCGGGGAAAAAGTTTCTGACTGTCTACCCTATCTATTCCCCTGATCATCTTATAAACCTCTATCATGTCACCCCTCATCCTTCTCCTTTCTAATGAGAAGAGGCCTAGAATGTTCAGCCTTTCCTCGTAAGACTTATTCTCCATTCCAGGCAACATCCTGGTAAATCTCCTCTGCACCCTCTCCAAGGCTTCCACATCCTTCCTAAAATGAGGCGACCAGAACTGCACACAGTACTCCAAATGAGGCCTTACCAAGGTCCTGTACAGCTGCATCATCACCTCACGGCTCTTAAATTCAATCCCTCTGCCAATGAACGCTAACACCCCATATGCCTTCTTCACAGCCCTATCCACTTGAGTTGCAACTTTCAATGATCTATGCACATAGACCCCAAGGTCTCTCTGCTCCTCCACATGCCCAAGAACCCTACCGTTAACCCAGTATTTTGCATTCATGTTTGTCCTTCCAAAATGGACGACCTCACACTTTTCAGGGTTAAACTCCATCTGCCACTTTTCAGCCCAGCACTGCAACCTATCCAAGTCCCTTTGCAGACGACAATAGCCCTCCTCGGTATCCACAACTCCACCAACCTTTGTATCATCTGCAAATTTACTGACCCACCCTTCGACTTCCTCATCCAAGTCGTTAACAAAAATCACAAACAGGAGAGGACCCAGAACTGATCCCTGTGGCACGCCACTGGTAACTGGGCTCCAGGCTGAGTATTTACCATCTAAGACCACTCTCTGCCTTCTATCAGTTAGCCAATTCTTAATCCAACTGGCCACATTCCCCACTATCCCATGCCTCCTGACTTTCTCCATAAGTCTACCATGGGGGACCTTATCAAATGCCTTACTAAAATCCATGTACACCACATCCACTGGTTTACCCTCATCCACTTGCTTCGTCACCTGCTCAAAGAATTCAATCAGGCTTGTGAGGCAAGACCTACCCCTCACAAAACCGTGCTGACTGTCCCGAATCAAGCAGTGTCTTTCCAGATGCTCATAAATCCTATCCCTCAGCACCTTTTCCATCAACTTGCCTACCACCGAAGTAAGACTAACTGGCCTGTAATTCCCAGGGTTGTTCCTATTCCCTTTCTTGAACAGGGGCACAACATTTGCCACCCTCCAATCACCTGGTACCACCCCCGTCAGCAGAGAAGATGAAAAGATCATTGCCAGCGGCTCTGCAATTTCATCCCTTGCTTCCCATAACATCCTTGGATATACCCCGTCAGGCCCGGGAGACTTGTCTATCTTCAAGTTATTCAAAAACCCCAACACATCTTCCCTCCTAACGAGCACTTCCTCGAGCTTACCAGTCTGTTTCACACCGTCCTCTTCAGTAATACACCCCTTCTCATTCGTAAATACCGAAGAGAAGTACTCATTCAAAACCTCACTTATCTCTTCCGGCTCAACACACAGTCTCCCGCTATTGTCCTTGACCGGACCTATGGTCCCCCTAGTCATCCTCATATTTCTGACATACGCGTAAAAGGCCTTGGGGTTTTCTTTTATCCTACCCGCCAAGCATTTTTCATGCCCTCTCTTAGCTCTCCTAATCCCTTTCTTCAGATCCTTCCTGGCCATCTTGTATCCCTCCAGAGCTATGCCTGTGCCCTTTTTCCTCAACTTTATATACGCCTCCTTCTTCTTCCTAACAAGACTCTCAACCTCTCTTGTCAACCACGGTTCCCTCACATGACCATCCCTTCCCTGTCTGACAGGGACATGCTTATCAATGGCCCCTACTATCTGCTCCTTGAAAAAGTTCCACATTTCGACCGTGCCCTTCCCTGCCAGCATATGCTCCCAACTTATGCTCCTCAGTTCCTGCCTGACAGCATCATATCTACCCTTCCCCCAATTGTAAACCTTGCCCTGTTGCACATACCTATCCTTCTCCATTACCACAGTGAATGCTACAGAATTGTGAATACAGAATATATATATTTTATATATATATTATATATATATATATATATATATATATATACAGAATACAGAATATATATATTTTTTTTTCTCAGGATCTGGAATGTGGTGAGCGTGTGTATATATATATAATAATAATTCTTTTTCTCAGGGTCTGGAATGTGGTGAGTGTGTGTGTATATATATATTTTTTTCCTCAGGGTCTGGAATGTGGTGAGTGTGTGTATGTATATATATTTTATTCTCAGGGTCTGGAATGTGGTGAGTGTGTGTATATATATATATATATATTTTTCTCAGGGTCTGGAATGTGGTGAGTGTGTTTATATACATGTATTTTTTTTTTCGCAGTGTCTGGAATGTGGTGAGTGTGTGTATATATATTTTTTTTTCTCAGTGTCTGGAATGTGGTGAGTGTGTGTATATATATATATATATATATATATATATTTATTTTTTCTCAGGGTCTGGAATGTGGTGAGTGTGCGTATTTATATATATATTTTTTTTTCCTCAGGGTCTGGAATGTGGTGAGTGTGTGTGTATATATATATATTTTTTTTTTCTCAGGGTCTGGAATGTGGTGAGTGTGTGTATATATATATTTTTTTTTTCTCAGTGTCTGGAATGTGGTGAGTGTGTGTATATATATATATATTGTTTCCTCAGGATCTGGAATGTGGTGAGTGTGTGTGTATATATATATATTTTTTTTCTCTGGATCTGGAATGTGGTGAGTGTGTGTATATATATATATATTTTTTCTCAGGTCCTGGACTGTGGTGTGTGTGTGCTTGTATATTTATACATCTCAGGGCCTGGACTGTGGTGTGTGTGTGTGTGTGTATATATAACCCTCAGGGCCTGGACTGTGGTGTGTGTGTGTGTATATATATAAGTCTCAGGGCCTGGACTGTGGTGTGTTTGTGTTTGCATATATATAAGTCTCAGAGCCTGGACTGTGGTGTGTGTGTGTGTATATATATAATTCTCAGGGCCTGGAGTGTGATGTGTGTGTGTACATATGTATAGAAGTCTCAGGGTCTGTACTGTGGTGTGTGTGTGTTTGTATATATATATATATATATAAGTCTCAGAGCCTGGACTGTGGTGTGTGTGTGTGTACATATATATAGACGTCTCAGGGTCTGTACTGTGGTGTGTGTGTGTTTGTATATGTATATGTCTCAGGGTTTGGGCTGTGGTGTGTGTGTCTGTATATATATATATATGTCCCAGGATCTGGACTGTGGTTAGGGTGTGTGTATATATATATAAGTCTCAGGGCATGGACTGTGGTTTGTGTGTGTGTATATATATATCTCAGGGCCTGGACTGTGGTGTGTGTGTGTGTGTATATATATATATTCTCAGGGTCTGGACTGTGGTGAGTCTGTGTTTATATATGTATATATCTCAGTGTGTGTGTGTGTGTGTGCACATATATAAGTCTCAGTGTCTGGGCTGTGGTGTGTGTGTGTGTGTACATATATATAAGTCTCAGTGTCCAGGCTGTGGTGTATGTGTGTGTGTGTGCATGTATATAAGTCTCAGGGTCTGTACTGTGGTGTGTGTGTGTGTGTATATGTGTGTGCATATATATACTCTCAGGGTCTGGGCTTTGTCTGTGTGCGTGTGTGTGTGCATATATATAAGTCTCAGGGTCTGGGCTGTGGTGTATGTGTGTGTATATATTTATGCATCTCAGTGCCTGGACTGCGGTGTGTGTGTGTTTGTGTGTGTGTCTGTGTGTGTGTGTGTATATATGTATGTCTCAGGGTCTGAACTGTGGTGTTTGTATGTGTGTGCATTTATTTCTGTCTCAGGGTCTGGGCTGTGGTGTGTCCATGGAGACTGACTTTAATTACAGTCTCTGCTTCTCTCTCCACAGATGCTGCCAGACCTGCCGAGTATTTCCAGCATTTCTTGTTTTTACATCAGATTTCCAGCTTCCGCAGTATTTTGCTTTTATTATAACAATTACGCTTTGTTTCCTGTCACTGAGCCAATTTTGTATTTTTGGGTGAACAAGTTTCTCCTCAACTCCCCGCTAATCCTTCTACCAAGCACTTTAAGTCACTGCCCCCGAGTCACTGATCTCTCTGCTAAGGTGAATAGACTCTTCACCTCCACTCTATCCAGGCCCCACAAAATTATGTCCATTTCAATCAGATCTCCCTTCAGCCTTCTCTGTTCGAATTAGAATAGCCCCAGCCTATCTCATCTTTCTTCAGAGCTGCATTTTTCCAGTCCTTGTAAATCTCCTCAGTCGCCTCTCTCGTGCAATTACATCCTTTGTGTAATGAGGTGACCAGAACTACACACAGTACTCAGGTTGTGGCCTAACCAATGATTTATACAGTTCTAGTATAACCTCCCTGCTCCTGTATTCTATACCTTAGCTAATAAGGGAAAGGATTCCGTATCCCTTCTTAACCACCTTATCGACCTGACCTGCTACCTTCAGGGATCAGTGGACATTGACTCCAAGGTCCCTCACTTCCTCTACACTTCTCAGTATTTTCCTATTGATCATCTATCCCTTTGCCTTGTCTGACCTCCTCAATTGCATCACCTGACACTTATCCAGGTTGAATTTCATTTGTCACTTTTCTGCCATCAATATTTTCCTGCAGCCGACAGCTATCCTCCTCGCTATCTACCCCACGGCCAATCTGTGTACCATCTGCAAACATCTTGATCATGCCCCCTACATTTACGTTCAAATCGTTAATATACACCACAAAAAGCAGAGGATCCAGTCCTGAGCCCTGTGGAACGCCACTGGAAACAGACCTTAAGTCAGTAAATCACCCATCAACAATCACCCTTTGTTTCCTGTCACTGAGCCAATTTTGTATCCAGCTTGCTGCAGTTCCCTGGATTCCATGGGATTTTATTTGTTTTAACTAGTATGCCACATGGGACCTTGTCAAAAGCCTTGCCAAAATCCATGTGGACCATATCATCAGCACTACCCTCATCTATCATCCTTACTACGTTGTCGAAAAATTCAATCAAGTTGGTCAAACAATATCTTCCCTTATCAAATCCATGCTGACTGTCCTTGATTGACCTGAGCCTTTCTAAGTGACAGTTTATCTTGTCTCACAGAATACATTCCAATAATTTGCCGACTACTGAGGTTACACTGACTGGTCTGCAATAATTCGCTCCATCCCTTGCTCCAGTTTTAAAGAGGTACAATGTTAACAGTTCACCAATCCTCTGGCACTACACCTGTATCCAGTGAGGACTGGAAAATGATGGTGATATCCTCTGCTATTTCCTCTCTCACTTCTTTGGACAGCCGAGAATACATTTCATCTGGCCCTGGTGATTTACCAACTTTCAAGGATGCTAATGCCATTAATACTTCCTCTCTCCCTCGTATATCACATCCAATAATTCACACTCCTCCTCCTTAAAGACAATATCTGCATCGTCCCCTCTTCTGTTAAGACAGAGACAAAGTCTTCATTAAGAACCATACCAACATCTTCCGCCCCGACTCATGTATATCAATTTATGGATATAGATTTTCAAAAGGCCTGTCTGTGGTGACAGGTAAATTGGCCATTATAAATTGTCACCAGTATAGGTAGGTGGTAGGGCAAAATAGGGACAGGTGGTGATGTTTGTTGGGAATATGGGATTAGTGTAGGATTAGTATAAATGGGTGGTTGATGTTCGGCACAGACTCGGTGGGCTGAAGGGCCTATATCAGTGATGTATCTCTAATCTAATCTAAAATCAACATTTACATACCAGGAACTGGCAGGTACAGAGCAAAATCAACCTACACATACCAGGAATTGACAGGGACAGAGTAAAATCAACATTGACACACACCAGGTACAGAGTAAAATCAACATTCACATCCCAGGAACTGACAGGTACAGAGTAAAATCAACAATTACATACCAGGTACTGACAGGTACATTGCAGAATCAACATTCACAGACCAATAATTGACTGATACAGAGTAAAATCAACATTTACATCCCAGTAACTGACAGGTACAGAGTAAAATTAACATGGACATACCAGGAATTGACAGGTACAGAGTAAAATCAACATTCACACACGCCAGGTACAGAGTAAAATCTACATTTACAAACCAGGAACTGGCAGGTACAGAGTAAAACAAACATTCACATACCAGGTACTGACAGGTACAGAGTAAAATCAACATTCACATACCAGGAATTGACAGGTGCAGAGTAAAATCTGCATTCACATACCAGGTACTGAAATGAACAGAGTAAAATTAACATTGACATACCAGGAATTGACAGGTACAGAGTAAAATCAACATTCACACACACCAGGTACAGAGTAAAATCTACATTTACTTACCAGGAACCGGCAGGAACAGAGTAAAATCAACATTCACAAACCAGGTACTGTCAGGGACAGAGTAAAATCTAAATTTACATACCAGGAACTGGCAGGTACACAGCAAAATCAACATTTACATACCAGGTACAGAGTAAAATCAACATTCACATCCCAGGAAATGACAGGTACAGAGTAAAATCTAAATTTACATACCATGAACTGGCAGGTACAGAGTAAGATCAACATTCACATACCAGGAACTGGCAGGTCCAGAGTAAAATCAACATTTACATACCAGGTACTGACAGGTACAGAGTAAAATCAACATTCACATCCCAGGAACTGACAGGTACAGAGTAAAATCAACATTTACATACCAGGTACTGACAGGTACATTGCAGAATCTACATTCACATCCCAGGACCTGACAGGCTCAGTGTAAAATTAACATTGACATACCAGGAATTGACAGGTACAGAGTAAAATCAAGATTCACACACACCAGGTACAGAGAAAAATCTACATGTACATACCAGGAATTGACTGATACAGAGTAAAATCAACATTCACATACCAGTAACTGACAGGTACAGAGTCAAATCAACATTCACATACCAGGAACTGACAGGTACAGAGTCAAATCAACATTCACATACCAGGAACTGACAGGTAAAGAGTAGAATCAACTTTGACATCCCAGGAATTGACAGGTGCAGAGTAAAATCAACATTCACACACCAGGTACTGACTGATGCAGAGTAAAATCAACATTCACATACCAGGTACTGTCAGGTACAGAGTAAAATCAACATTCACATAGCAGTAACTGACAGGGCCAGAGTAAAATCAACATTCACATACCAGTAACAAAGACATCCACTGAGACCAAGTACAAAGACATACACTGACACGAAGCAACAAAGACATACAATGATACCCAGTATCACAGACATGCACTGACACCCAGTAACAAAGACATACATTGACACCAAGTAACAAAGACAGACACTGATACCCAGTAACACAGAGACACACTTACACCAAGTAGCAAAGACATACACTGATACCCAGTAACACAGACACACACTTACACCAAGTAACAAAGACATGCACTGACACAAAGTAACAAAGACATACACTTACACCAAATAACACAGACATGCACTGACACCAAGTAACAAAGATATACACTTACACCAACTAACAAAGACACACACTTACACCAAGTAACACAGACATACACTGACACCAATTAACAAAGACATGCACTTATACCAAGTAAGAAAGACACACACTTACACCAAGTAACACAGACCTCCACTGACACCAAGTAACAAAGGCATACACTGATAACCAGTAACACAGACATAATCTTACACCAAGTAACAAAGACAGACACTGATACCCAGTAACACAGACACACACTTACACCAAGAATCAGACATACACTGACACCAAGTAACAAAGACATACACTGATACCCAGGAACACAGACACACACTTACACCAAGTAACAAAGACAGACACTGATACCCAGTAATCCAGACACACAATTACACCAAGTCACAAAGACACACACTGACTCCCAGTAACAAAGACAGACTCTGATACCCAGTAACACAGACACACACTTACACCAAGTAACAAAGACAGACACTGACATCCAGTAACACAGACACACACTTACACCAAGTCACAAAGACACACTGACACCCAGTAACAAAGACATACACTGACACCCAGTAACAAAGACATACACTGACACCCAGTAACAAAGACACACACTGACACCAAGTAACAAAGACATACACTGACAGCAATTAACAAAGACATACACTGATACCCAGTAACACAGACACACACTTACACCAAGTAACAAAGACACACACTTACACCAAGTAACAAAGACATACACTTACACCAAGTAACAAAGACATACACTGATACCCAGTAACACAGACACACATTAACACAAAGTAACAATGACATACAGTTACACCAAGTAACACGGACATGCACTGACACCAAGTAACAAAGTCATACACATACACCAAGTAACAGAGACATACACTGACACCAAGTAACAGAGACATACACTGATACCCAGTAACACAGATACACACTGACACCCAGAAACACAGAGAAACAATTACTCCAAGTAACAAAGACATACACTGATACCCAGTAACACAGACACGCACTTGCACCAAGTCACAAAGACATGCACTGACACCCAGTGACAAAGACATGCACTGACACCCAGTGACAAAGACATGCACTGACACCCAGTAACAAAGCCACACACTGACACCCAGTAACAAAGACATGCACTGACACGAAGTAACAAAGACATACACTGACACCCAGTAACACAGACACACACTTACACCAAGTAAGAAAGACATACACCGATACCCAGTAACACAGACACACACTTACACCAAGTAACAAAGACATACACTGACACAAAGTAACAAAGACGTACACTGATACCCAGTAACACACACACACACACATACACCAAGTAACAAAGACAGACACTGATACCCAGTAACACAGACACACACTTACACTAAGCAGTACAGACATACACTGACACCAAGTAACAAAGACATGCACTGACACCCAGTAACAAAGACATACATTGACACCAAGTAACAAAGACAGACAATGATACCCAGAAACACAGACACACTTACACCAAGTAGCAAAGACATACACTGATACCCAGTAACACAGACACACACTTACACCAAGTAGCAAAGACAGACACTGATACCCAGTAACACAGACACACACTTACACCAAGTAACAAAGACATGCACTGACACAAAGTAACAAAGACATACACTTACACCAAATAACAGAGACATGCACTGACACCAAGTAACAAAGATATACACTTACACCAACTAACAAAGACACACACTTACACCAAGTAACACAGACATACACTGACACCAATTAACAAAGACATGCACTTATACCAAGTAAGAAAGACACACACTTACACCAAGTAACACAGACCTCCACTGACACCAAGTAACAAAGGCATACACTGATAACCAGCAACACAGACATACTCTTACACCAAGTAACAAAGACAGACACTGATACCCAGTAACACAGACACACACTTCCACCAAGAATCAGACATACACTGACACCAAGTAACAAAGGCATACACTTACACCAAGTAACAAAGACATACACTTACACCAGGTAAGACAGAGATACACTTACACCAATTAACAAAGACACACACTTACACCAAGTAACACGGACATACACTGACACCAAGTAACAAAGACATACACTGACACCCAGGAACACAGATACACACTGACACCCAGTAACATAGAGAAAAACTTACTCCAAGTAACAAAGACATGCACTGACACCAAGTAACAAAGACATACACTGACACCCAGTAACACAGACACACACTTACACCAAGTAAGAAAGACATACACTGATACCAAGTAACAAAGACATACACTTACACCAAGTAACAAAGACATACATGGACACCAAGTAACAAAGACATACACTGATACCCAGTAACACAGACACACACATTCACCAAGTAACAAAGACATACACTTCCACCAAGTAACAAAGACATACACTTACACCAAGTAACAAAGACATACACTGACACCAAGTAACAAAGACATCCACTGATACCCAGTAACACAGACACACACTTACACCAAGTAACAAAGACATACAGTTACACCAAGTAACACGGACATGCACTGACACCAAGTAACAAAGACATACACTGACACCCAGTAACACAGACACACACTTACACCAAGTAGGAAAGACATACACTGATACCAAGTAACAAAGACATACACTTACACCAAGTAACAAAGACATACACTTACACCAAGTAACAAAGACATACACTGACACCAAGTAACAAAGACATACACTGATACCCAGTAACACAGACACACACTTACACCAAGTAACAAAGACAGACACTTACACCAAGTAACATAGAGAGACAATGACACCAAGTAACAAAGACATACACTGATAGCCAGTAACACAGACATACACTTACACCAAGTAACAAAGACATACACTGATAGCCAGTAACACAGACACACACTTACACCAAGTAACAGAGACATACACTGACACCAAGTAACAAAGACATTAACTGACACCAAATAACATAGACATACACTGATAGCCAGTAAAACAGACACACACTTACACCAAGTAACAGAGACATACACTGACACCAAGTAACACGGACATGCACTGACACCAAGCAACAAAGACATACACTGACACCCAGGAACACAGATACACAGTGATACCCAGTAACACAGAGAAACACTGATACCAAGTAACAAAGACATATACTGACACCAAGTAACAAAGACATCCACTGATACCCAGTAACACAGACACACACTTACACCAAGTAACAAAGATATACAGTGAAACCAAGTAACACGGACATGCACTGACACCAAGTAACAAAGACATGCACTGACACCCAGTAACACAGACACACACTTACACCAAGTAAGAAAGACATACACTGATACCAAGTAACAAAGACATACAGTTACACCAAGTAACAAAAACATACACTGACACCAAGTAACAAAGACATACACTGATACCCAGTAACACAGAAACACACTTACACCAAGTAACAAAGACAGACACTTACACCAAGTAACAAAGAGAGACAATGACACCAAGTCACAAAGACATACACTGATAGCCAGTAACACAGACACACACTGACACCAAGTAACAGAGACATACACTGACACCAAGTAACAAAGACATAAACTGACACCAAGTAACAAAGACATACACTGATAGCCAGTAAAACAGACACACACTTACACCAAGTAACAGAGACATACACTGACACCAAGTAACACGGAAATGCACTGACACCAAGCAACAAAGACATACACTGACACCCAGGAACACAGATACACAGTGACACCCAGTGACACAGAGAAACACTGATACCAAGAAACAAAGAAACTCACTGACACCAAGTAACAAAGACATACACTGACACCAAGTAACAAAGACATCCACTTACACCAAGTACAAAGACAGACACTGACACGAAGCAACAAAGACATACAATGATACCCAGTATCACAGACACGCACTGACACCCAGTAACAAAGACATAGATTGACAGCAATTAACAAAGACAGACACTGATGCCCAGTAACAGAGACACACTTACACCAAGTAGCAAAGACATACACTGATACCCAGTAACACAGAAACACACTTGCACCAAGTAACAAAGACATACACTGATACCCAGTAACACAGACACACACTTACACCAAGTAACAATGAGATACACTGATACCCAATAACACAGACACACACTTACACCAACTAACACATTCATACACTGACACAAAGTAACAAAGACATACACTGACACCAAGTAACAAAGACATACAATTACACCAAGTAAAAAAGACATACATTTACACCAGGTAAGACAGAGATACACTGACACCAATTAACAAAGACACACACTTACACCAAGTAACACGGACATACACTGACACCAAGTAACAAAGATATACACTGATACCCAGTAACACAGACACACACTTACACAAAGTAACAAAGACAGACACTGATACCGAGTAATACAGACACACAATTACACCAAGTCACAAAGACACACACTTACACCCAGGAACACAGACACACACCTACACCAAGTAACAAAGACATACACCTACACCAAGTAACAAAGACAGACACTGACATCCAGTAACACAGACACACACTTACACCAAGTCACAAAGACATACACTGACACCCAGTAACAAAGACATACACTGACACCCAGTAACAAAGACACACACTGACACCAAGTAACAAAGGCATACACTGACAGCAATTAACAAAGACATACACTGATACCCAGTAACACAGACACACACTTACACCAAGTAAGAAAGACATACACTTACACCAAGTAAGAAAGACATACACTTACACCAAGTAACAAAGACATACACTGACACCAAGTAACAAAGACATACACTGACACCCAGTAACACAGACACACACTTACACCAAGTAAGAAAGACATACACTGATACCAAGTAACAAAGACATACAGTTACACCAAGTAACAAAAACATACACTGACACCAAGTAACAAAGACATACACTGATACCCAGTAACACAGACACACACTTACACCAAGTAACAAAGACAGACTCTTACACCAAGTAACAAAGAGAGACAATGACACCAAGTAACAAAGACATACACTGATAGCCAGTAACACAGACACACACTTACACCAAGTAACAGAGACATACACTGACACCAAGTAACAAAGACATAAACTGACACCAAGTAACAAAGACATACACTGATAGCCAGTAAAACAGACACACACTTACACCAAGTAACAGAGACATACACTGACACCAAGTAACACGGAAATGCACTGACACCAAGCAACAAAGACATACACTGACACCCAGGAACACAGATACACAGTGACACCCAGTAACACAGAGAAACACTGATACCCAGTATCACAGACACGCACTGACACCCAGTAACAAAGACATAGATTGACAGCAATTAACAAAGACAGACACTGATGCCCAGTAACAGAGACACACTTACACCAAGTAGCAAAGACATACACTGATACCCAGTAACACAGAAACACACTTGCACCAAGTAACAAAGACAAACACTGATACCCAGTAACACAGACACACACTTACACCAAGTAACAATGAGATACACTGATACCCAATAACACAGACACACACTTACACCAACTAACACATTCATACACTGACACCAAGTAACAAAGACATACAATTACACCAAGTAAAAAAGACATACATTTACACCAGGTAAGACAGAGATACACTTACACCAATTAACAAAGACACACACTTACACCAAGTAACACGGACATACACTGACACCAAGTAACAAAGATATACACTGATACCCAGTAACACAGACACACAATTACACCAAGTCACAAAGACACACACTTACACCCAGGAACACAGACACACACTGACACCAAGTAACAAAGACATACACCTACACCAAGTAACAAAGACAGACACTGACATCCAGTAACAAAGACATACACTGACACCCAGTAACAAAGACACACACTGACACCAAGTAACAAAGACATGCACTGACAGCAATTAACAAAGACATACACTGATACCCAGTAACACAGACACACACTTACACCAAGTAAGAAAGACATACACTTACACCAAGTAAGAAAGACATACACTTACACCAAGTAACAAAGACATACACTGACACCAAGTAACAAAGACATACACTGATACCCAGTAACAC
Organism: Heterodontus francisci; assembly: GCF_036365525.1. Lineage (NCBI taxonomy): Eukaryota > Metazoa > Chordata > Chondrichthyes > Heterodontiformes > Heterodontidae > Heterodontus > Heterodontus francisci. The sequence continues at coordinate 4,797,828 of NW_027140677.1, forward strand.
AGACACACATTAACACCAACTAACAATGACATACAGTTACACCAAGTAACACGGACATGCACTGACACCAAGTAACAAAGTCATACACATACACCAAGTAACAGAGACATACACTGACACCAAGTAACAGAGACATACACTGATACCCAGTAACACACACACACACACTTACACCAAGTCACAAAGACACACTGACACCCAGTAACAAAGACATACACTGACACCCAGTAACAAAGACACACACTGACTCCAAGTAACAAAGACATACACTGACAGCAATTAACAAAGACATACACTGATACCCAGTAACGAAAGACATACACCGATACCCAGTAACACAGACACACACTTACACCAAGTAACAAAGACATACACTGACACAAAGTAACAAAGACGTACACTGATACCCAGTAACACACACACACACACATACACCAAGTAACAAAGACAGACACTGATACCCAGTAACACAGACACACACTTACACCAAGCAGTACAGACATACACTGACACCAAGTAACAAAGACATGCGCTGACACCCAGTAACAAAGACATACATTGACACCAAGTAACAAAGACAGACAATGATACCCAGAAACACAGACACACTTACACCAAGTAGCAAAGACATACACTGATACCCAGTAACACAGACACACACTTACACCAAGTAGCAAAGACAGACACTGATACCCAGTAACACAGACACACACTTACACCAAGTAACAAAGACATGCACTGACACAAAGTAACAAAGACATACACTTACACCAAATAACAGAGACATGCACTGACACCAAGTAACAAAGATATACACTTACACCAAGTAACAAAGATATACACTTACACCAACTAACAAAGACACACACTTACACCAAGTAACACAGACATACACTGACACCAATTAACAAAGACATGCACTTATACCAAGTAAGAAAGACACACACTTACACCAAGTAACACAGACCTCCACTGACACCAAGTAACAAAGGCATACACTGATAACCAGCAACACAGACATACTCTTACACCAAGTAACAAAGACAGACACTGATACCCAGTAACACAGACACACACTTCCACCAAGAATCAGACATACACTGACACCAAGTAACAAAGGCATACACTTACACCAAGTAACAAAGACATACACTTACACCAGGTAAGACAGAGATACACTTACACCAATTAACAAAGACACACACTTACACCAAGTAACACGGACATACACTGACACCAAGTAACAAAGACATACACTGACACCCAGGAACACAGATACACACTGACACCCAGTAACATAGAGAAAAACTTACTCCAAGTAACAAAGACATGCACTGACACCAAGTAACAAAGACATACACTGACACCCAGTAACACAGACACACACTTACACCAAGTAAGAAAGACATACACTGATACCAAGTAACAAAGACATACACTTACACCAAGTAACAAAGACATACATGGACACCAAGTAACAAAGACATACACTGATACCCAGTAACACAGACACACACATACACCAAGTAACAAAGACATACACTTCCACCAAGTAACAAAGACATACACTTACACCAAGTAACAAAGACATACACTGACACCAAGTAACAAAGACATCCACTGATACCCAGTAACACAGACACACACTTACACCAAGTAACAAAGACATACAGTTACACCAAGTAACACGGACATGCACTGACACCAAGTAACAAAGACATACACTGACACCCAGTAACACAGACACACACTTACACCAAGTAGGAAAGACATACACTGATACCAAGTAACAAAGACATACACTTACACCAAGTAACAAAGACATACACTTACACCAAGTAACAAAGACATACACTGACACCAAGTAACAAAGACATACACTGATACCCAGTAACACAGACACACACTTACACCAAGTAACAAAGACAGACACTTACACCAAGTAACATAGAGAGACAATGACACCAAGTAACAAAGACATACACTGATAGCCAGTAACACAGACATACACTTACACCAAGTAACAAAGACATACACTGATAGCCAGTAACACAGACACACACTTACACCAAGTAACAGAGACATACACTGACACCAAGTAACAAAGACATTAACTGACACCAAATAACATAGACATACACTGATAGCCAGTAAAACAGACACACACTTACACCAAGTAACAGAGACATACACTGACACCAAGTAACACGGACATGCACTGACACCAAGCAACAAAGACATACACTGACACCCAGGAACACAGATACACAGTGATACCCAGTAACACAGAGAAACACTGATACCAAGTAACAAAGACATATACTGACACCAAGTAACAAAGACATCCACTGATACCCAGTAACACAGACACACACTTACACCAAGTAACAAAGATATACAGTGAAACCAAGTAACACGGACATGCACTGACACCAAGTAACAAAGACATGCACTGACACCCAGTAACACAGACACACACTTACACCAAGTAAGAAAGACATACACTGATACCCAGTAACACAGACACACACTTACACCAAGTAACAAAGACATGCACTGACACAAAGTAACAAAGACATACACTTACACCAAATAACAGAGACATGCACTGACACCAAGTAACAAAGATATACACTTACACCAAGTAACAAAGATATACACTTACACCAACTAACAAAGACACACACTTACACCAAGTAACACAGACATACACTGACACCAATTAACAAAGACATGCACTTATACCAAGTAAGAAAGACACACACTTACACCAAGTAACACAGACCTCCACTGACACCAAGTAACAAAGGCATACACTGATAACCAGCAACACAGACATACTCTTACACCAAGTAACAAAGACAGACACTGATACCCAGTAACACAGACACACACTTCCACCAAGAATCAGACATACACTGACACCAAGTAACAAAGGCATACACTTACACCAAGTAACAAAGACATACACTTACACCAGGTAAGACAGAGATACACTTACACCAATTAACAAAGACACACACTTACACCAAGTAACACGGACATACACTGACACCAAGTAACAAAGACATACACTGACACCCAGGAACACAGATACACACTGACACCCAGTAACATAGAGAAAAACTTACTCCAAGTAACAAAGACATGCACTGACACCAAGTAACAAAGACATACACTGACACCCAGTAACACAGACACACACTTACACCAAGTAAGAAAGACATACACTGATACCAAGTAACAAAGACATACACTTACACCAAGTAACAAAGACATACATGGACACCAAGTAACAAAGACATACACTGATACCCAGTAACACAGACACACACATACACCAAGTAACAAAGACATACACTTCCACCAAGTAACAAAGACATACACTTACACCAAGTAACAAAGACATACACTGACACCAAGTAACAAAGACATCCACTGATACCCAGTAACACAGACACACACTTACACCAAGTAACAAAGACATACAGTTACACCAAGTAACACGGACATGCACTGACACCAAGTAACAAAGACATACACTGACACCCAGTAACACAGACACACACTTACACCAAGTAGGAAAGACATACACTGATACCAAGTAACAAAGACATACACTTACACCAAGTAACAAAGACATACACTTACACCAAGTAACAAAGACATACACTGACACCAAGTAACAAAGACATACACTGATACCCAGTAACACAGACACACACTTACACCAAGTAACAAAGACAGACACTTACACCAAGTAACATAGAGAGACAATGACACCAAGTAACAAAGACATACACTGATAGCCAGTAACACAGACATACACTTACACCAAGTAACAAAGACATACACTGATAGCCAGTAACACAGACACACACTTACACCAAGTAACAGAGACATACACTGACACCAAGTAACAAAGACATTAACTGACACCAAATAACATAGACATACACTGATAGCCAGTAAAACAGACACACACTTACACCAAGTAACAGAGACATACACTGACACCAAGTAACACGGACATGCACTGACACCAAGCAACAAAGACATACACTGACACCCAGGAACACAGATACACAGTGATACCCAGTAACACAGAGAAACACTGATACCAAGTAACAAAGACATATACTGACACCAAGTAACAAAGACATCCACTGATACCCAGTAACACAGACACACACTTACACCAAGTAACAAAGATATACAGTGAAACCAAGTAACACGGACATGCACTGACACCAAGTAACAAAGACATGCACTGACACCCAGTAACACAGACACACACTTACACCAAGTAAGAAAGACATACACTGATACCAAGTAACAAAGACATACAGTTACACCAAGTAACAAAAACATACACTGACACCAAGTAACAAAGACATACACTGATACCCAGTAACACAGAAACACACTTACACCAAGTAACAAAGACAGACACTTACACCAAGTAACAAAGAGAGACAATGACACCAAGTCACAAAGACATACACTGATAGCCAGTAACACAGACACACACTGACACCAAGTAACAGAGACATACACTGACACCAAGTAACAAAGACATAAACTGACACCAAGTAACAAAGACATACACTGATAGCCAGTAAAACAGACACACACTTACACCAAGTAACAGAGACATACACTGACACCAAGTAACACGGAAATGCACTGACACCAAGCAACAAAGACATACACTGACACCCAGGAACACAGATACACAGTGACACCCAGTGACACAGAGAAACACTGATACCAAGAAACAAAGAAACTCACTGACACCAAGTAACAAAGACATACACTGACACCAAGTAACAAAGACATCCACTTACACCAAGTACAAAGACAGACACTGACACGAAGCAACAAAGACATACAATGATACCCAGTATCACAGACACGCACTGACACCCAGTAACAAAGACATAGATTGACAGCAATTAACAAAGACAGACACTGATGCCCAGTTACAGAGACACACTTACACCAAGTAGCAAAGACATACACTGATACCCAGTAACACAGAAACACACTTGCACCAAGTAACAAAGACATACACTGATACCCAGTAACACAGACACACACTTACACCAAGTAACAATGAGATACACTGATACCCAATAACACAGACACACACTTACACCAACTAACACATTCATACACTGACACAAAGTAACAAAGACATACACTGACACCAAGTAACAAAGACATACAATTACACCAAGTAAAAAAGACATACATTTACACCAGGTAAGACAGAGATACACTGACACCAATTAACAAAGACACACACTTACACCAAGTAACACGGACATACACTGACACCAAGTAACAAAGATATACACTGATACCCAGTAACACAGACACACACTTACACAAAGTAACAAAGACAGACACTGATACCGAGTAATACAGACACACAATTACACCAAGTCACAAAGACACACACTTACACCCAGGAACACAGACACACACCTACACCAAGTAACAAAGACATACACCTACACCAAGTAACAAAGACAGACACTGACATCCAGTAACACAGACACACACTTACACCAAGTCACAAAGACATACACTGACACCCAGTAACAAAGACATACACTGACACCCAGTAACAAAGACACACACTGACACCAAGTAACAAAGGCATACACTGACAGCAATTAACAAAGACATACACTGATACCCAGTAACACAGACACACACTTACACCAAGTAAGAAAGACATACACTTACACCAAGTAAGAAGTACATACACTTACACCAAGTAACAAAGACATACACTGACACCAAGTAACAAAGACATACACTGACACCCAGTAACACAGACACACACTTACACCAAGTAAGAAAGACATACACTGATACCAAGTAACAAAGACATACAGTTACACCAAGTAACAAAAACATACACTGACACCAAGTAACAAAGACATACACTGATACCCAGTAACACAGACACACACTTACACCAAGTAACAAAGACAGACTCTTACACCAAGTAACAAAGAGAGACAATGACACCAAGTAACAAAGACATACACTGATAGCCAGTAACACAGACACACACTTACACCAAGTAACAGAGACATACACTGACACCAAGTAACAAAGACATAAACTGACACCAAGTAACAAAGACATACACTGATAGCCAGTAAAACAGACACACACTTACACCAAGTAACAGAGACATACACTGACACCAAGTAACACGGAAATGCACTGACACCAAGCAACAAAGACATACACTGACACCCAGGAACACAGATACACAGTGACACCCAGTAACACAGAGAAACACTGATACCCAGTATCACAGACACGCACTGACACCCAGTAACAAAGACATAGATTGACAGCAATTAACAAAGACAGACACTGATGCCCAGTAACAGAGACACACTTACACCAAGTAGCAAAGACATACACTGATACCCAGTAACACAGAAACACACTTGCACCAAGTAACAAAGACAAACACTGATACCCAGTAACACAGACACACACTTACACCAAGTAACAATGAGATACACTGATACCCAATAACACAGACACACACTTACACCAACTAACACATTCATACACTGACACCAAGTAACAAAGACATACAATTACACCAAGTAAAAAAGACATACATTTACACCAGGTAAGACAGAGATACACTTACACCAATTAACAAAGACACACACTTACACCAAGTAACACGGACATACACTGACACCAAGTAACAAAGATATACACTGATACCCAGTAACACAGACACACACTTACACAAAGTAACAAAGACAGACACTGATACCCAGTAATACAGACACACAATTACACCAAGTCACAAAGACACACACTTACACCCAGGAACACAGACACACACTGACACCAAGTAACAAAGACATACACCTACACCAAGTAACAAAGACAGACACTGACATCCAGTAACAAAGACATACACTGACACCCAGTAACAAAGACACACACTGACACCAAGTAACAAAGACATGCACTGACAGCAATTAACAAAGACATACACTGATACCCAGTAACACAGACACACACTTACACCAAGTAAGAAAGACATACACTGATACCCAGTAACGAAAGACATACACTTACACCAAGTAACAAAGACATACACTGACACCAAGTAACAAAGACATACACTGATACCCAGTAACACAGACACACATTAACACCAAGTAACAATGACATACAGTTGCACCAAGTAACACGGACATGCACTGACACCAAGTAACAAAGTCATACACATACACCAAGTAACAGAGACATACACTGACACCAAGTAACAGAGACATACACTGATACCCAGTAACACAGATACACACTGACACCCAGAAACACAGAGAAACAATTACTGCAAGTAACAAAGACATACACTGACACCCAGTAACAAAGACATACACAGACACCAATTAACAAAGACATACACTGACACAAAGTAACAAAGACGTACACTGATACCCAGTAACACACACACACACACTTACTCCAAGTAACAAAGACAGACACTGATACCCAGTAACACAGACATACACTGACACCAAGTAAAAAAGACATACATTTACACCAAGTAACACATACACACACTGACACCAAGTAACAAAGACATACACTTACACCAAGTAACAAAGACATACACTGACACCAAGTAACAAAGACATACACTGACACCAAGTAACACAGACATACACTGACACCAAGTAACAAAGACATACACTGATACCCAGTAACACAGACACACACTTACACCCAGGAACACAGACACACACTGACACCAAGTAACAAAGACATACACCTACACCAAGTAACAAAGACATACACTGACACCAAGTAACAAAGACATATACTTACACCAAGTAACAAAGACATACACTGACACCAAGTAACAAAGACATACACTGATACCCAGCAACACAGACACACACTTACACCAAGTAACAAAGACAGACAATGACACCAAGTAACAGAGACATACACTGATAGCCAGTAACACAGACACACACTTACACCAAGTAACAGAGACACACACTTACACCAAGTAACAAAGACATACACTTACACCAAGTAACAAAGACATGCACTGACACCAAGTAACAAAGACATACACTGACACCCAGGAACACAGATACACACTGACACCCAGTAACATAGAGAAAAACTTACTCCAAGTATCAAAGACATACACTGATACCCAGTAACACAGACACGCACTTACACCAATTCACAAAGACATACAGTAACACCCAGTAACAAATACATGCACTGACACCTAGTAACAAAGACTCACACTGACACCAAGTAAAACAGACACACACTTACACCAAGTAAAAAAGACATACACAGAAACCAAGTAACAAAGACATACACTTACACCAAGTAACAAAGACATACACTGACACCAAGTAACAAAGACATCCACTGATACCCAGTAACACAGACACACACTTACACCAAGTAACAAAGACATACAGTTACACCAAGTAACACGGACATGCACTGACACCAAGTAACAAAGACATACACTGACACCCAGTAACACAGACACACACTTACACCAAGTAAGAAAGACATACACTTACACCAAGTAACAAAGACATACACTTACACCAAGTAACAAAGACATACATGGACACCAAGTAACAAAGACATACACATACACCAAGTAACAAAGACATACACTTACACCAAGTAACAAAGACATACACTTACACCAAGTAACAAAGACATACACTGACACCAAGTAACAAAGACATCCACTGATACCCAGTAACACAGACACACACTTACACCAAGTAACAAAGACATACAGTTACACCAAGTAACACGGACATTCACTGACACCAAGTAACAAAGACATACACTGACACCCAGTAACACAGACACACACTTACACCAAGTAGGTAAGACATACACTGATACCAAGTAACAAAGACATACACTTACACCAAGTAACAAAGACATACACAGACACCAAGTAACAAAGACATACACTGACACCAAGTAACAAAGACACACACTTACACCAAGTTACAAAGACAGACACTTACACCAAGTAACAAAGAGAGACAATGACACCAAGTAACAAAGACATACACTGATAGCCAGTAACACAGACACACACTTACACCAAGTAACAGAGACATACACTGACACCTAGTAACAAAGACATAAACTGACATAAAATAACAAAGACATACACTGATAGCCAGTAAAACAGACACACACTTACACCAAGTAACAGAGACATACACTGACACCCAGTAACACAGACACACACTTACACCAAGTAAGAAAGACATACACTGATACCAAGTAACGAAGACATACACTTACACCAAGTAACAAAGACATACACTTACACCAAGTAACAAAAACATACACTGACACCAAGTAACAAAGACATACACTGATACCCAGTAACACAGACACACACTTACACCAAGTAACAAAGACAGACACTTACACCAAGTAACAAAGAGAGACAATGACACCAAGTAACAGAGACATACACTGATAGCCAGTAACACAGACACACACTTACACCAAGTAACAGAGACATACACTGACACCAAGTAACACGGAAATGCACTGACACCAAGCAACAAAGACATACAATGACACCCAGGAACACAGATACACAGTGACACCCAGTAACACAGAGAAACACTGATACCAAGTAACAAAGAAACTCACTGACACCAAGTAACAAAGACATACACTGACACCAAGTAACAAAGACATCCACTTACACCAAGTACAAAGACAGACACTGACACGAAGCAACAAAGACATACAATGATACCCAGTAACACAGACACGCACTGACACCCAGTAACAAAGACATATTTTGACAGCAATTAACAAAGACATACACTGATGCCCAGTAACAGAGACACACTTACACCAAGCAGCAAAGACATACACTGATACCCAGTAACACAGAAACACACTTACACCAAGTAACAAAGACATACACTGATACCCAGTAACACAGACACACACTTACACCAAGTAACAATGAGATACACTGATACCCAATAACACAGACACACACTTACACCAACTAACACATTCATACACTGACACAAAGTAACAAAGACATACACTGACACCAATTAAAAAATACATACACTGACACCAAGTAACAAAGACATACACTGATGCCCAGCAACGCAGACACACACTTACACCAAGTATCAAAGACATACACTGACACCAAGTAGCAAAGACATACACTGACACCAAGTAACAAAGACAGACACAGACACCAAGTAACAGACATTCAGTTACACCAAGTAACACAGACATACACTGACACCAAGTAACAAAGACACACACATACACAAAGTACACAGACATACACTGACACCAAGTAACAAAGACGTACACAGATACCCAGTAACACAGACACACACTAACACCAAGTCACAAAGACATACACTTACACCCAGTAACAAAGACAAACACTGACACCCAGTAACAATGACACACACTGACACCAAGTAACAAAGACATACACAGACACCAAGTAACAAAGACAGACACTGATACCCAGTAACACAGACACACACTGACATGAAGTAACAAAGACAGACACTGATACCCAGTGACACAGACACACACTTACACCAAGTAACAAAGACATACACTGACACCAAGTAACAAAGACATACACTTACACCAAGTAACACAGACATACACGTCCACCAAGTAACACAGACATACACGTCCACCAAGTAACACAGACATACACTGACACCAAGTAACAAAGACATACACTGATACCCAGTAACACAGACACACACTTACACCAAGTAACACAGACAGACAATGAAACCAAGTAACAAAGACATACACTGATAACCAGTAACACTGACACACACTTACACCAAGTAACAGAGACATACACTGACACCAAGTAACAAAGACATACACTGACGCCCAGCAACACAGACACACACTTACACCAAGTAACAAAGACAGACACTGATACCCAGTAACACAGACATACACTGACACCAAGTAGCAAAGACATACACTTACACCAAGTAACAAAGACATACAGTTACACCAAGAAACACAGACATACACTGACACCAAGTAACAAAGACATACACTTACACCAAGTAACACAGACATAAACTGACACCAAGTAACAAAGACACACACTTACACCAAGTACACAGACATACACTGACACCAAGTAACAAAGACATACACTGATACCCAGTAACAGTGACAAACACTTACAGCAAGTAACAAAGACATACACTTACAACAAATAACACAGACATACACTGACACCAAGTAACAAAGACATTCATTGACACCAAGTAACAAAGACATACACTTACACCAAGTAACAAAGACAGACACTGATACCCAGAAACACAGACACACACTTCCACCAAGTAACAAAGACATACACAGATACCCATTAACACAGACACACACTTACACCAAGTAACACAGACACACACTTACACCAAGTAACAAAGACAGACAATGACACCAAGTAACAAAGACATACACTGATACCCTGAAACACAGACACACACTTCCACCAAGTAACAGAGACATACACTGACAACAAGTAACAAAGACATACACTTACACCAAGTAACAAAGACATGCACTGACACCAAGTAACAAAGACATGCACTTACAACAAGTAACAAAGACATGCACTTACACCAAGTACAAAGACATACACTTACACCAAGTAACACAGACATACACTGACACCAAGTAACAAAGACACACACATACACAAAGTACACAGACATACACTGACACCAAGTAACAAAGACGTACACAGATACCCAGTAACACAGACACACACTAACACCAAGTGACAAAGACATACACTTACACCCAGTAACAAAGACAAACACTGACACCCAGTAACAATGACACACACTGACACCAAGTAACAAAGACATACACAGACACCAAGTAACAAAGACAGACACTGATACCCAGTAACACAGACACACCCTGACATGAAGTAACAAAGACAGACACTGATACCCAGTGACACAGACATACACTTACACCAAGTATCAAAGACACACACTTACACCAAGTAACAAAGACATACACTGACACCAAGTAACAAAGACATACACTTACACCAAGTAACACAGACATACACTTACACCAAGTAACACAGACATACACTTCCACCAAGTAACACAGACATACACTGACACCAAGTAACAAAGACATACACTGATACCCAGTAACACAGACACACACTTACACCAAGTAACACAGACAGACAATGAAACCAAGTAACAAAGACATACACTGATAACCAGTAACACTGACACACACTTACACCAAGTAACAGAGACATACACTGACACCAAGTAACAAAGACATACACTGACGCCCAGCAACACAGACACACACTTACACCAAGTAACAAAGACAGACACTGATACCCAGTAACACAGACATACACTGACACCAAGTAGCAAAGACATACACTTACACCAAGTAACAAAGACATACAGTTACACCAAGTAACACAGACATACACTGACACCAAGTAACAAAGACATACACTTACACCAAGTAACACAGCCATACACTGACGCCAAGTAACAAAGACACACACTTACACCAAGTACACAGACATACACTGACACCAAGTAACAAAGACATACACTGATACCCAGTAACAGTGACAAACACTTACAGCAAGTAACAACGACATACACTTACAACAAATAACACAGACATACACTGACACCAAGTAACAAAGACATACACTGACACCAACTAACAAAGACACACACTTACACCAAGTGACACAGACATGCACTGACACCATGTAACAAAGACATACACTGATGACCAGCAACACAGACACACTCTTACACCAAGTAACAAAGACCGACACTGATACCCAGTAACACAGACACACACTTACACCAAGAATCAAAGACATACATTGACACCAAGTAACAAAGACATACACTTACACCAAGTAACAAAGACAGACACTGATACCCAGAAACACAGACACACACTTCCACCAAGTAACAAAGACATACACTGATACCCATTAACACAGACACACACTTACACCAAGTAACACAGACACACACTTACACCAAGTAACAAAGACAGACAATGACACCAAGTAACAAAGACATACACTGATACCCTGAAACACAGACACACACTTCCACCAAGTAACAGAGACATACACTGACAACAAGTAACAAAGACATACACTTACACCAAGTAACAAAGACATACACTTACACCAAGTAACAAAGACATGCACTGACACCAAGTAACAAAGACATGCACTTACACCAAGTAACAAAGACATACACTTACACCAAGTAACACAGACATACACTGACACCAAGTAACAAAGACACACACATACACAAAGTACACAGACATACACTGACACCAAGTAACAAAGACATACACAGATACCCAGTAACACAGACACACACTTACACCAAGTAAGAAAGACATACACTGATATCAAGTAACAAAGACATACACTTACACCAAGTAACAAAAACATACACTGACACCAAGTCACAAAGACATACACTGATACCCAGTAACACAGACACACACTTACACCAAGTAACAAAGACAGACACTTACACCAAGTAACAAAGAGAGACAATGACACCAAGTAACAAAGACATACACTGATAGCCAGGAACACAGACACACACTTACACCAAGTAACAAAGACATAAACTGACACCAAGTAACAAAGACATACACTGATAGCCAGTAAAACAGACACACACTTACACCAAGTAACAGAGACATACACTGACACCAAGTAACACGGAAATGCACTGACACCAAGCAACAAAGACATACACTGACACCCAGGAACAGAGATACACAGTGACACCCAGTAACACAGAGAAACACTGATACCAAGTAACAAAGAAACTCACTGACACCAAGTAACAAAGACATACACTGACACCAAGTAACAAAGACATCCACTTACACCAAGTACAAAGACAGACACTGACACGAAGCAACAAAGACATACAATGATACCCAGTATCACAGACACGCACTGACACCCAGTAACAAAGACATAGATTGACAGCAATTAACAAAGACAGACACTGATGCCCCGTGACAGAGACACACTTACACCAAGTAGCAAAGACATACACTGATACCCAGTAACACAGAAACACACTGACACCAAGTAACAAAGACATACACTGATACCCAGTAAAACAGACACACACTTACACCAACTAACACATTCATACACTGACACAAAGTAACAAAGACATACACTGACACCAAGTAACAAAGACATACACTTACACCAATTAAAAAATACATACACTGACACCAAGTAACAAAGACATACACTGATACCCAAAAACACAGACACACACTTACACCCAGTAACACACACACACACCTAAACCAAGTAACAAAGACAAACACAGATAACCAGTAACACAGACACACACTTACACCAAGTAACAAAGACATACACTGATGCCCAGCAACGCAGACACACACTTACACCAAGTAACAAAGACAGACACTGATACCCAGCAACACAGACATACACTTACACCAAGTATCAAAGACATACACTGACACCAAGTAGCAAAGACATACACTGACACCAAGTAACAAAGACAGACACAGACACCAAGTAACAAAGACATACAGTTACACCAAGTAACACAGACATGCACTGACACCAAGTAACAAAGACACACACATACACAAAGTACACAGACATACACTGACACCAAGTAACAAAGACGTACACAGATACCCAGTAACACAGACACACACTAACACCAAGTCACAAAGACATACACTTACACCCAGTAACAAAGACAAACACTGACACCCAGTAACAATGACACACACTGACACCAAGTAACAAAGACATACACAGACACCAAGTAACAAAGACAGACACTGATACCCAGTAACACACACACACTGACATGAAGTAACAAAGACAGACACTGATACCCAGTGACACAGACATACACTTACACCAAGTATCAAAGACACACACTTACACCAAGTAACAAAGACATACACTGACACCAAGTAACAAAGACATACACTGACACCAAGTAACAAAGACATACACTTACACCAAGTAACACAGACATACACTTACACCAAGTAACACAGACATACACTGACACCAAGTAACAAAGACACACACTTACACCAAGTAACACAGACAGACAATGAAACCAAGTAACAAAGACATACACTGATAACCAGTAACACTGACACACACTTACACCAAGTAACAGAGACATACACTGACACCAAGTAACAAAGACATACACTGACGCCCAGCAAAACAGACACACACTTACACCAAGTAACAAAGACAGACACTGATACCCAGTAACACAGACATACACTGACACCAAGTAGCAAAGACATACACTTACACCAAGTAACAAAGACATACAGTTACACCAAGTAACACAGACATACACTGACACCAAGTAACAAAGACATACACTTACACCAAGTAACACAGACATACACTGACACCAAGTAACAAAGACACACACTTACACCAAGTACACAGACATACACTGACACCAAGTAACAAAGACATACACTGATACCCAGTAACAGTGACAAACACTTACAGCAAGTAACAAAGACATACACTTACAACAAATAACACAGACATACACTGACACCAAGTAACAAAGACATACACTTACACCAACTAACAAAGACACACACTTACACCAAGTGACACAGACATGCACTGACACCATGTAACAAAGACATACACTGATGACCAGCAACACAGACACACTCTTACACCAAGTAACAAAGACCGTCACTGATACCCAGTAACACAGACACACACTTACACCAAGAATCAAAGACATACATTGACACCAAGTAACAAAGACATACACTTACACCAAGTAACAAAGACAGACACAGATACCCAGAAACACAGACACACACTTCACCATGTAACAAAGACATACACTGATCCCCATTAACACAGACACACACTTACACCAAGTAACACAGACACACACTTACACCAAGTAACAAAGACACACAATTACACCAAGTAACAAAGACAGACAATGACACCAAGTAACAAAGACATACACTGATACCCTGAAAGACAGACACACACTTCCACCAAGTAACAGAGACATACACTGACAACAAGTAACAAAGACATACACTTACACCAAGTAACAAAGACATGCACTGACACCAAGTAACAAAGACATGCACTTACACCAAGTAACAAAGACATACACTGACACCAAGTAACAAAGACATACACTGACACCAAGTAACAACGACATTCACTGATACCCAGTAACACAGACACACACTTACACCAAGTAACAAAGACAGACAATGAAACCAAGTAACAAAGACATACACTGATAGCAAGTAAAACAGACACACACTTACACCAAGTAACAGAGACATACACTGTCCCCAAGTAACACGGACATGCACTGACACCAAGCAACAAAGACATACACTGACACCCAGGAACACAGATACACAGTGACACCCAGTAACACAGAGAAACACTGATACCAAGTAACAAAGAAACTCACTGACACCAAGTAACAAAGACATACACTGACACCAAGTAACAAAGACATCCACTGATACCCAGTAACACAGACACACACTTACACCAAGTAACAAAGATATACAGTGACACCAAGTAACACGGACATGCACTGACACCAAGTAACAAAGACATACACTGACACCCAGTAACACAGACACACACTTACACCAAGTAAGAAAGACATACACTGATACCAAGTAACAAAGACATACACTGACACCCAGTAACACAGACACACACTTACACCAAGTAACAAAGACAGACACTTACACCAAGTAACAAAGAGAGACAATGACACCAAGTAACAAAGACATACACTGATAGCCAGTAAAACAGACACACACTTACACCAAGTAACAGAGACATACACTGACACCAAGTAACACGAAAATGCACTGACACCAAGCAACAAAGACATACACTGACACCCAGGAACACAGATACACAGTGACACCCAGTAACACAGAGAAACACTGATACCAAGTAACAAAGACATACACTGACACCAAGTAACAAAGACATCCACTTACACCAAGTACAAAGACAGACACTGACACGAAGCAATAAAGACATACAATGATACCCAGTATCACAGACACGCACTGACACCCAGTAACAAAGACATAGATTGACAGCAATTAACAAAGACAGACACTGATGTCCAGTAACAGAGACACACTTACACCAAGTAGCAAAGACATACACTGATACCCAGTAACACAGAAACACACTTACACCAAGTAGCAAAGACATACACTGATACCCAGTAATACAGACACACACTTACACCAAGTAACAATGAGATACACTGATACCCAATAACACAGACACACACTTACACCAACTAACACATTCATACACTGACACAAAGTAACAAAGACATACACTGACACCAAGTAACAAAGACATACACTTACACCAATTAAAAAATACATACACTGACACCAAGTAACAAAGACATACACTGATACCCAAAAACACAGACACACACTTACACCCAGTAACACACACACACACACCTAAACCAAGTAACAAAGACAAACACAGATAACCAGTAACACAGACACACACTTACACCAAGTAACAAAGACATACACTGATGCCCAGCAACGCAGACACACACTTAAACCAAGTAACAAAGACAGACACTGATACCCAGCAACACAGAGATACACTTACACCAAGTATCAAAGACATACACTGACACCAAGTAGCAAAGACATACACTGACACCAAGTAACAAAGACAGACAAAGACACCAAGTAACAAAGACATACAGTTACACCAAGTAACACAGACATACACTGACACCAAGTAACAAAGTCACACACATACACAAAGTACACAGACATACACTGGCACCAAGTAACAAAGACGTGCACAGATACCCAGTAACACAGACACACACTAACACCAAGTCACAAAGACATACACTTACACCCAGTAACAAAGACAAACACTGACACCCAGTAACAATGACACACACTGACACCAAGTAACAAAGACATACACAGACACCAAGTAACAAAGACAGACACTGATACCCAGTAACACAGACACACACTGACATGAAGTAACAAAGACATACACTGATACCCAGTAACACAGACATACACTGACTCCAAGTAACAAAGACATACACTGATACCCAGTGACACAGACATACACTTACACCAAGTATCAAAGACACACACTGACACCAAGTAACAAAGACATACACTGACACCAAGTAACAAAGACATACACTGACACCAAGTAACAAAGACATACACTGATACCCAGTAACACAGACATACACTGACTCCAAGTAACAAAGACATACACTGATACCCAGTAACACAGACACACACTTACACCAAGTAACAAAGACTTACACTGATAACCAGTAACACTGACACACACTTACACCAAGTAACAGAGACATACACTGACACCAAGTAACAAAGACATACACTGACGCCCAGTAACACAGACACACACTAACACCAAGTCACAAAGACATAGACTTACACCCAGTAACAAAGACAAACACTGACACCCAGTAACAATGACACACACTGACACCAAGTAACAAAGACATACACTGACACCAAGTAACAAAGACAGACACTGATACCCAGTAACACAGACACACACTGACATGAAGTAACAAAGACAGACACTGATACCCAGTGACACAGACATACACTTACACCAAGTATCAAAGACACACACTTACACCAAGTAACAAAGACATACACTGACACCAAGTAACAAAGACATACACTGACACCAAGTAACAAAGACATACACTTACACCAAGTAACACAGACATACACTTACACCAAGTAACACAGACATACACTGACACCAAGTAACAAAGACATACACTGATACCCAGTAACACAGACACACACTTACACGAAGTAACACAGACAGACAATGAAACCAAGTAACAAAGACATACACTGATAACCAGTAACACTGACACACACTTACACCAAGTAACAGAGACATACACTGACACCAAGTAACAAAGACATACACTGATAGCCAGTAAAACAGACACACACTTACACCAAGTAACAGAAACATGCACTGACACCAAGTAACACGGAAATGCACTGACACCAAGCAACAAAGACATACACTGACACCCAGGAACACAGATACACAGTGACACCCAGTAACACAGAGAAACACTGATACCAAGTAACAAAGAAACTCACTGACACCAAGTAACAAAGACATACACTGACACCAAGTAACAAAGACATCCACTTACACCAAGTACAAAGACAGACACTGACACGAAGCAACAAAGACATACAATGATACCCAGTATCACAGACACGCACTGACACCCAGTAACAAAGACATAGATTGACAGCAATTAACAAAGACAGACACTGATGCCCAGTTACAGAGACACACTTACACCAAGTAGCAAAGACATACACTGATACCCAGTAACACAGAAACACACTGACACCAAGTAACAAAGACATACACTGATACCCAGTAAAACAGACACACACTTACACCAACTAACACATTCATACACTGACACAAAGTAACAAAGACATACACTGACACCAAGTAACAAAGACATACACTTACACCAATTAAAAAATACATACACTGACACCAAGTAACAAAGACATACACTGATACCCAAAAACACAGACACACACTTACCCCCAGTAACACACACACACACCTAAACCAAGTAACAAAGACAAACACAGATAACCAGTAACACAGACACACACTTACACCAAGTAACGAAGACATACACTGATGCCCAGCAACGCAGACACACACTTACACCAAGTAACAAAGACAGACACTGATACCCAGCAACACAGACATACACTTACACCAAGTATCAAAGACATACACTGACACCAAGTAGCAAAGACATACACAGACACCAAGTAACAAAGACATACAGTTACACCAAGTAACACAGACATGCACTGACACCAAGTAACTAAGACACACACATACACAAAGTACACAGACATACACTGACACCAAGTAACAAAGACATACACTTACACCCAGTAACAAAGACAAACACTGACACCCAGTAACAATGACACACACTGACACCAAGTAACAAAGACATACACAGACACCAAGTAACAAAGACAGACACTGATACCCAGTAACACAGACACACACTAACACCAAGTCACAAAGACATACACTTACACCCAGTAACAAAGACAAACACTGACACCCAGTAACAATGACACACACTGACACCAAGTAACAAAGACATACACAGACACCAAGTAACAAAGACAGACACTGATACCCAGTAACACAGACACACACTGACATGAAGTAACAAAGACAGACACTGATACCCAGTGACACAGACATACACTTACACCAAGTATCAAAGACACACACTTACACCAAGTAACAAAGACATACACTGACACCAAGTAACAAAGACATACACTGACACCAAGTAACAAAGACATACACTGATACCCAGTAACACAGACACACACTTACACCAAGTATCACAGACAGACAATGAAACCAAGTAACAAAGACATACACTGATAACCAGTAACACTGACACACACTTACACCAAGTAACAGAGACATACACTGACACCAAGTAACAAAGACATACACTGACGCCCAGCAACACAGACACACACTTACACCAAGTAACAAAGACAGACACTGATACCCAGTAACACAGACATACACTGACACCAAGTAGCAAAGACATACACTTACACCAAGTAACAAAGACATACAGTTACACCAAGTAACACAGACATACATTGACACCAAGTAACAAAGACATACACTTACCCCAAGTAACACAGACATACAATGACACCAAGTAACAAAGACACACACTTACACCAAGTACACAGACATACACTGACACCAAGTAACATAGACATACACTGATACCCAGTAACAGTGACAAACACTTACAGCAAGTAACAAAGACATACACTTACAACAAATAACACAGACATACACTGACACCAAGTAACAAAGACATACACTTACACCAACTAACAAAGACACACACTTACACCAAGTGAAACAGACATGCACTGACACCATGTAACAAAGACATACACTGATGACCAGCAACACAGACACACTCTTACACCAAGTAACAAAGACCGTCACTGATACCCAGTAACACAGACACACACTTACACCAAGAATCAAAGACATACATTGACACCAAGTAACAAAGACATACACTTACACCAAGTAACAAAGACAGACACTGATACCCAGAAACACAGACACACACTTCACCATGTAACAAAGACATACACTGATACCCATTAACACAGACACACACTTACACCAAGTAACACAGACACACACTTACACCAAGTAACAAAGACACACACTTACACCAAGTAACAAAGACAGACAATGACACCAAGTAACAAAGACATACACTGATACCCTGAAAGACAGACACACACTTCCACCAAGTAACAGAGACATACACTGACAACAAGTAACAAAGACATACACTTACACCAAGTAACAAAGACATGCACTGACACCAAGTAACAAAGACATGCACTTACACCAAGTAACAAAGACATACACTGACACCAAGTAACAAAGACATACACTGACACCAAGTAACAACGACATTCACTGATACCCAGTAACACAGACACACACTTACACCAAGTAACAAAGACAGACAATGAAACCAAGTAACAAAGACATACACTGATAGCAAGTAAAACAGACACACACTTACACCAAGTAACAGAGACATACACTGACACCAAGTAACACGGACATGCACTGACACCAAGCAACAAAGACATACACTGTCACCCAGGAACACAGATACACAGTGACACCCAGGAACACAGAGAAACACTGATACCAAGTAACAAAGAAACTCACTGACACCAAGTAACAAAGACATACACTGACACCAAGTAACAAAGACATCCACTGATACCCAGTAACACAGACACACACTTACACCAAGTAACAAAGATATACAGTGACACCAAGTAACACGGACATGCACTGACACCAAGTAACAAAGACATACACTGACACCCAGTAACACAGACACACACTTACACCAAGTAAGAAAGACATACACTGATACCAAGTAACAAAGACATACACTTACACCAAGTAACAAAAACATACACTGACACCAAGTAACAAAGACATACACTGATACCCAGTAACACAGACACACACTTACACCAAGTAACAAAGACAGACAGTTACACCAAGTAACAAAGAGAGACAATGACACCAAGTAACAAAGACATACACTGATAGCCAGTAACACAGACACACACTTACACCAAGTAACAGAGACATACACTGACACCAAGTAACAAAGACATAAACTGACACCAAGTAACAAAGACATACACTGACACCAAGTAACAAAGACATACACTGATACCCAGTAACACAGACACACACTTACACCAAGTAACAGAGACATACACTGACACCAAGTAACACGGAAATGCACTGACACCAAGCAACAAAGACATACACTGACACCCAGGAACACAGATACACAGTGACACCCAGTAACACAGAGAAACACTGATACCAAGTAACAAAGAAACTCACTGACACCAAGTAACAAAGACATACACTGACACCAAGTAACAAAGACATCCACTTACACCAAGTACAAAGACAGACACTGACACGAAGCAACAAAGACATACAATGATACCCAGTATCACAGACACGCACTGACACCCAGTAACAAAGACATAGATTGACAGCAATTAACAAAGACAGACACTGATGCCCAGTAACAGAGACACACTTACACCAAGTAGCAAAGACATACACTGATACCCAGTAACACAGAAACACACTTACACCAAGTAGCAAAGACATACACTGATACCCAGTAACACAGACACACACTTACACCAAGTAACAATGAGATACACTGATACCCAATAACACAGACACACACTTACACCAACTAACACATTCATACACTGACACAAAGTAACAAAGACATACACTGACACCAAGTAACAAAGACATACACTTACACCAATTAAAAAATACATACACTGACACCAAGTAACAAAGACATACACTGATACCCAAAAACACAGACACACACTTACACCCAGTAACACACACACACACACCTAAACCAAGTAACAAAGACAAACACAGATAACCAGTAACACAGACACACACTTACACCAAGTAACAAAGACATACACTGATGCCCAGCAACGCAGACACACACTTACACCAAGTAACAAAGACAGACACTGATACCCAGCAACACAGACATACACTTACACCAAGTATCAAAGACATACACTGACACCAAGTAGCAAAGACATACACTGACACCAAGTAACAAAGACAGACAAAGACACCAAGTAACAAAGACATACAGTTACACCAAGTAACACAGACATACACTGACACCAAGTAACAAAGACACACACATACACAAAGTACACAGACATACACTGGCACCAAGTAACAAAGACGTACACAGATACCCAGTAACACAGACACACACTAACACCAAGTCACAAAGACATACACTTACACCCAGTAACAAAGACAAACACTGACACCCAGTAACAATGACACACACTGACACCAAGTAACAAAGACATACACAGACACCAAGTAACAAAGACAGACACTGATACCCAGTAACACAGACACACACTGACATGAAGTAACAAAGACAGACACTGATACCCAGTGACACAGACATACACTAACACCAAGTATCAAAGACACACACTGACACCAAGTAACAAAGACATACACTGACACCAAGTAACAAAGACATACACTGACACCAAGTAACAAAGACATACACTGATACCCAGTAACACAGACATACACTGACTCCAAGTAACAAAGACATACACTGATACCCAGTAACACAGACACACACTTACACCAAGTAACAAAGACATACACTGATAACCAGTAACACTGACACACACTTACACCAAGTAACAGAGACATACACTGACACCAAGTAACAAAGACATACACTGACGCCCAGCAACACAGACACACACATGCACCAAGTAACAAAGACAGACACTGATACCCAGTAACACAGACATACACTGACACCAAGTAGCAAAGACATACACATGCACCAAGTAACAAAGACATACACTGACACCAAGTAACACAGACATACACTGACACCAAGTAACAAAGACATACACTTACACCAAGTAACACAGACATACACTGACACCAAGTAACAAAGACACACACTGATACCCAGTAACAGTGACAAACACTTACAGCAAGTAACAAAGACATACACTTACAACAAATAACACAGACATACGCTGACACCAAGTAACAAAGACATACACTTACACCAACTAACAAAGACACACACTTACACCAAGTGACACAGACATGCACTGACACCATGTAACAAAGACATACACTGATGACCAGCAACACAGACACACTCTTACACCAAGTAACAAAGACCAACACTGATACCCAGTAACACAGACACACACTTATACCAAGAATCAAAGACATACATTGACACCAAGTAACAAAGACATACACTTACACCAAGTAACAAAGACAGACACTGATACCCAGAAACACAGACACACACTTCCACCAAGTAACAAAGACATACACTGATACCCATTAACACAGACACACACTTACACCAAGTAACACAGACACACACTTACACCAAGTAACAAAGACAGACAATGACACCAAGTAACAAAGACATACACTGATACCCTGAAACATAGACACACACTTCCACCAAGTAACAGAGACATACACTGACAACAAGTAACAAAGACATACACTTACACCAAGTAACAAAGACATACACTTACACCAAGTAACAAAGACATGGACTGACACCAAGTAACAAAGACATACACTGACACCAAGTAACAAAGACACACACATACACAAAGTACACAGACATACACTGACACCAAGTAACAAAGACATACACAGATACCCAGTAACACAGACACACACTTACACCAAGTAACAAAGACAGACACTGATACCCAGTAACATAGACACACACTAACACCAAGTGACAAAGAAATACACTTACACCCAGTAACAAATACATACACTTAAACCAAGTAACAAAGACATACACTGACACCAAGTAACAAAGACATACACTGACACCAAGTAACAAAGACATACACAGACACCAAGTAACAAAGACAGACACTGATACCCAGTAACACAGACACACACTTCCACCAAGTAACAAAGACATACACAGACACCAAGTAACAAAGACAGACACTGATACCCAGTGACACAGACATACACTTACACCAAGTATCAAAGACATACACTTAGACCAAGTAACAAAGACATACACTTAGACCAAGTAACAAAGACATACACTGACACCAAGTAACAAAGACATACACTGACACCAAGTAACAACGACATTCACTGATACCCAGTAACAAAGACACACACTTACACCAAGTAACAGAGACATACACTGACACCAAGTAACACGGACATGCACTGACACCAAGCAACAAAGACATACACTGACACCCAGGAACACAGATACACAGTGACACCCAGTAACACAGAGAAACACTGATACCAAGTAACAAAGAAACTCACTGACACCAAGTAACAAAGACATACACTGACACCAAGTAACAAAGACATCCACTGATACCCAGTAACACAGACACACACTTACACCAAGTAACAAAGATATACAGTGACACCAAGTAACACGGACATGCACTGACACCAAGTAACAAAGACATACACTGACACCCAGTAACACAGACACACACTTACACCAAGTAAGAAAGACATACACTGATACCAAGTAACAAAGACATACACTTACACCAAGTAACAAAAACATACACTGACACCAAGTAACAAAGACATACACTGATACCCAGTAACACAGACACACACTTACACCAAGTAACAAAGACAGACACTTACACCAAGTTACAAAGAGAGACAATGACACCAAGTAACAAAGACATACACTGATAGCCAGTAACACAGACACACACTTACACCAAGTAACAGAGACATACACTGACACCAAGTAACAAAGACATAAACTGACACCAAGTAACAAAGACATACACTGACACCAAGTAACAAAGACATACACTGATACCCAGTAACACAGACACACACTTACACCAAGTAACAGAGACATACACTGACACCAAGTAACACGGAAATGCACTGACACCAAGCAACAAAGACATACACTGACACCCAGGAACACAGATACACAGTGACACCCAGTAACACAGAGAAACACTGATACCAAGTAACAAAGAAACTCACTGACACCAAGTAACAAAGACATACACTGACACCAAGTAACAAAGACATCCACTTACACCAAGTACAAAGACAGACACTGACACGAAGCAACAAAGACATACAATGATACCCAGTATCACAGACACGCACTGACACCCAGTAACAAAGACATAGATTGACAGCAATTAACAAAGACAGACACTGATGCCCAGTAACAGAGACACATTTACACCAAGTAGCAAAGACATACACTGATACCCAGTAACACAGAAACACACTTACACCAAGTAGCAAAGACATACACTGATACCCAGTAACACAGACACACACTTACACCAAGTAACAATGAGATACACTGATACCCAATAACACAGACACACACTTACACCAACTAACACATTCATACACTGACACAAAGTAACAAAGACATACACTGACACCAAGTAACAAAGACATACACTTACACCAATTAAAAAATACATACACTGACACCAAGTAACAAAGACATACACTGATACCCAAAAACACAGACACACACTTACACCCAGTAACACACACACACACACCTAAACCAAGTAACAAAGACAAACACAGATAACCAGTAACACAGACACACACTTACACCAAGTAACAAAGACATACACTGATGCCCAGCAACGCAGACACACACTTACACCAAGTAACAAAGACAGACACTGATACCCAGCAACACAGACATACACTTACACCAAGTATCAAAGACATACACTGACACCAAGTAGCAAAGACATACACTGACACCAAGTAACAAAGACAGACAAAGACACCAAGTAACAAAGACATACAGTTACACCAAGTAACACAGACATACACTGACACCAAGTAACAAAGACACACACATACACAAAGTACACAGACATACACTGGCACCAAGTAACAAAGACGTACACAGATACCCAGTAACACAGACACACACTAACACCAAGTCACAAAGACATACACTTACACCCAGTAACAAAGACAAACACTGACACCCAGTAACAATGACACACACTGACACCAAGTAACAAAGACATACACAGACACCAAGTAACAAAGACAGACACTGATACCCAGTAACACAGACACACACTGACATGAAGTAACAAAGACAGACACTGATACCCAGTGACACAGACATACACTTACACCAAGTAACAAAGACATACACTGACACCAAGTAACAAAGACATACACTGACACCAAGTAACAAAGACATACACTGATACCCAGTAACACAGACATACACTGACTCCAAGTAACAAAGACATACACTGATACCCAGTAACACAGACACACACTTACACCAAGTAACAAAGACATACACTGATAACCAGTAACACTGACACACACTTACACCAAGTAACAGAGACATACACTGACACCAAGTAACAAAGACATACACTGACGCCCAGCAACACAGACACACACATGCACCAAGTAACAAAGACAGACACTGATACCCAGTAACACAGACATACACTGACACCAAGTAGCAAAGACATACACATACACCAAGTAACAAAGACATACACTGACACCAAGTAACACAGACATACACTGACACCAAGTAACAAAGACATACACTTACACCAAGTAACACAGACATACACTGACACCAAGTAACAAAGACACACACTTACACCAAGTACACAGACATACACTGACACCAAGTAACAAAGACATACACTGATACCCAGTAACAGTGACAAACACTTACAGCAAGTAACAAAGACATACACTTACAACAAATAACACTGACATACGCTGACACCAAGTAACAAAGACATACACTTACACCAACTAACAAAGACACACACTTACACCAAGTGACACAGACATGCACTGACACCATGTAACAAAGACACACACTGATGACCAGCAACACAGACACACTCTTACACCAAGTAACAAAGACCGACACTGATACCCAGTATCACAGACACACACTTATACCAAGAATCAAAGACATACATTGACACCAAGTAACAAAGACATACACTTACACCAAGTAACAAAGACAGACACTGATACCCAGAAACACAGACACACACTTACACCAAGTAACACAGACACACACTTACACCAAGTAACAAAGACAGACAATGACACCAAGTAACAAAGAAATACACTGATACCCTGAAACACAGACACACACTTCCACCAAGTAACAGAGACATACACTGACAACAAGTAACAAAGACATACACTTACACCAAGTAACAAAGACATACACTTACACCAAGTAACAAAGACATGCACTGACACCAAGTAACAAAGACATACACTGACACCAAGTAACAAAGACACACACATACACAAAGTACACAGACATACACTGACACCAAGTAACAAAGACATACACAGATACCCAGTAACACAGACACACACTTACACCAAGTAACAAAGACAGACACTGATACCCAGTAACATAGACACACACTAACACCAAGTGACAAAGACATACACTTACACCCAGTAACAAATACATACACTTAAACCAAGTAACAAAGACATACACTGACACCAAGTAACAAAGACATACACTGACACCAAGTAACAAAGACATACACAGACACCAAGTAACAAAGACAGACACTGATACCCAGTAACACAGACACACACTTCCACCAAGTAACAAAGACATACACAGACACCAAGTAACAAAGACAGACACTGATACCCAGTGACACAGACATACACTTACACCAAGTATCAAAGACATACACTTAGACCAAGTAACAAAGACATACACTTAGACCAAGTAACAAAGACATACACTGACACCAAGTAACAAAGACATACACTGACACCAAGTAACAACGACATTCACTGATACCCAGTAACACAGACACACACTTACACCAAGTAACAAAGACAGACAATGAAACCAAGTAACAAAGACATACACTGATAGCCATTAACACTGACACACACTTACACCAAGTAACACAGACATACACTGACACCAAGTAACAGTGACAAACACTTACAGCAAGTAACAAAGACATACACTTACACCAACTAACAAAGACACACACTTACACCAAGTGACACAGACATACACTGACACCATGTAACAAAGACATACACTGATGACCAGCAACACAGACACACTCTTACACCAAGTAACAAAGACTGACACTGATAACCAGTAACACAGACACACACTTACACCAAGTGACACAGACATACACCGACACCAAGTAACAAAGACAGACACTGATACCCAGAAACACAGACACACACTTCCACCAAGTAACCAAGACATACACTGATACCCATTAACACAGACACACACTTACACCAAGTAACAAATACACACAGTTACACCAAGTAACAAAGACAGACAATGACACCGAGTAACAAAGACATACACTGATACCCAGAAACACAGACACACACTTCCACCAAGTAACAGAGACATACACTGACACCAAGTAACAGAGACATACACTGACACCAAGTAACAAAGACATACACTGACACCAAGTAACAAAGACATACACAGATACCCAGTAACACAGACACACACTTACACCAAGTAACAAAGACAGACACTGATACCCAGTAACACAGACACACACTAACACCAAGTCACAAAGACATACACTTACACCCAGTAACAAAGACAAACACTGACACACAGTAACAATGAGACACACTGACACCAAGTAACAAAGACACACACTGACACCAAGTAACAAAGACACACACTGACACCAAGTAACAAAGACATACACTTACACCAAGTAACAAAGACATACACTTACACCAAGTAACAAAGACATACTCTGACACCAAGTAACACAGACATACACTGACACCAAGTAACAAAGACATACACTTCCACCAAGTAACAAAGACATACACTTCCACCAAGTAACAAAGACATACACTGACACCAAGTAACAAAGACATACACTTACACCAAGTAACACAGACATGCACTGACACCAAGTAACAAAGACACACACTTACACCAAGTACACAGACATACACTGACACCAAGTAACAGTGACAAACACTTACAGCAAGTAACAAAGTCATACACTTGCAACAAATAACACAGACATACACTGACACCAAGTAACAAAGACAGACACTGATACCAAGTAACAAAGACATACACTTACACCAAGTAACAAAGACCGACACTGATACCCAGTAACACACACACACACTTACACCAAGTAACACAGACATACATTGACACCAAGTAACAAAGACACACACTTACACCAAGTAACACAGACATACACTGACACCAAGTAACAAAGACATACACTTCCACCAAGTAACAAAGACATACACTGACACCAAGTAACAAAGACATACACTGATACCCAGTAACACAGACACACACTTACACCAAGTAACACAGACATACATTGACACCAAGTAACAAAGACACACACTTACACCAAGTAACAAAGACATACACTTACACCAAGTAACAAAGACATACACTGACACCAAGTAACAAAGACATACACTTACACCAAGAAAGACAGACAAACACTTACACCAATTAACAAAGACACACACTTACACCAGGTAACACGGGCAAACACAAACACCAAGTAACAAAGACATACACTGATACCCAGTAACACAGACACACACTTACACCAAGTAACAAAGACAGGCACTGATACCCAGTAGTACAGACACACACTTACACCAAGTCACAAAGACACACACTGACTCCCAGTAACAACGACAGACACTGATACCCAATAACACAGACACTCTCTTCCACCAAATAACAAAGACAGACACTGACATCCAGTAACACAGACACACACTTACACCAAGTCACAAAGACACACACTGACACCCAGTAACAAAGACACACACTTACACAAAGTACACAGACATACACTGACACCAAGTAACAAAGACATACACTGATACCCAGTAACAGTGACAAACATTTACAGCAAGTAACAAAGACATACACTTACAACAAATAACACAGACATACACTGACACCAAGTAACAAACACATACACTTACACCAAGTGACACAGACATGCACTGACACCATGTAACAAAGACATACACTGATGACCAGCAACACAGACACACTCTTACACCAAGTAACAAAGACCGACACTGATACCCAGTAACACAGACACACACTTACACCAAGAATCAAAGACATACATTGACACCAAGTAACAAAGACATACACTTACACCAAGTAACAAAGACAGACACTGATACCCAGAAACACAGACACACACTTCCACCAAGTAACAAAGACATACACTGATACCCATTAACACAGACAAACACTTCCACCAAGTAACAAAGACAGACAATGACACCAAGTAACAAAGACATACACTGATAACCTGAAACACAGAAACACACTTCCACCAAGTAACAGAGACATACATTGACAACAAGTAACAAAGACATACACTGACACCAATTAACAAAGACATACACTGACACCAAATAACAAAGACATACACTGACGCCAAGTAACAAAGACATACACTTACACCAAGTAACAAAGACATGCA
Source organism: Heterodontus francisci (assembly GCF_036365525.1). Taxonomy (NCBI): domain Eukaryota; kingdom Metazoa; phylum Chordata; class Chondrichthyes; order Heterodontiformes; family Heterodontidae; genus Heterodontus; species Heterodontus francisci. The sequence goes on from NW_027140677.1 coordinate 4,829,880, forward strand.
CTGACACCAAGTAACAAAGACATGCACTGACACCAAGTAACAAAGACATGCACTTACACCAAGTAACAAAGACATGCACTTACACCAAGTAACAAAGACATACACTTACACCCAGTAACAAAGACAAACACTGACACCCAGTAACAATGACACACACTGACACCAAGTAACAAAGACATACACAGACACCAAGTAACAAAGACAGACACTGATACCCAGTAACACAGACACACACTGACATGAAGTAACAAAGACAGACACTGATACCCAGTGACACAGACATACACTTACACCAAGTATCAAAGACACACACTGACACCAAGTAACAAAGACATACACTGACACCAAGTAACAAAGACATACACTGATACCCAGTAACACAGACATACACTGACTCCAAGTAACAAAGACATACACTGATACCCAGTAACACAGACACACACTTACACCAAGTAACAAAGACATACACTGATAACCAGTAACACTGACACACACTTACACCAAGTAACAGAGACATACACTGACACCAAGTAACAAAGACATACACTGACGCCCAGCAACACAGACACACACATGCACCAAGTAACAAAGACAGACACTGATACCCAGTAACACAGACATACACTGACACCAAGTAGCAAAGACATACACATACACCAAGTAACAAAGACATACACTGACACCAAGTAACACAGACATACACTGACACCAAGTAACAAAGACACACACTTACACCAAGTACACAGACATACACTGACACCAAGTAACAAAGACATACACTGATACCCAGTAACAGTGACAAACACTTACAGCAAGTAACAAAGACATACACTTACAACAAATAACACAGACATACGCTGACACCAAGTAACAAAGACATACACTTACACCATCTAACAAAGACACACACTTACACCAAGTGACACAGACATGCACTGACACCATGTAACAAAGACATACACTGATGACCAGCAACACAGACACACTCTTACACCAAGTAACAAAGACCGACACTGATACCCAGTAACACAGACACACACTTATACCAAGAATCAAAGACATACATTGACACCAAGTAACAAAGACATACACTTACACCAAGTAACAAAGACAGACACTGATACCCAGAAACACAGACACACACTTCCACCAAGTAACAAAGACATACACTGATACCCATTAACACAGACACACACTTACACCAAGTAACACAGACACACACTTACACCAAGTAACAAAGACAGACAATGACACCAAGTAACAAAGACATACACTGATACCCTGAAACACAGACACACACTTCCACCAAGTAACAGAGACATACACTGACAACAAGTAACAAAGACATGCACTTACACCAAGTAACAAAGACATACACTTACACCAAGTAACACAGACATACACTGACACCAAGTAACAAAGACACACACAGATACCCAGTAACACAGACACACACTTACACCAAGTAACAAAGACCGACACTGATACCCAGTAACACACACACACACTTACACCAAGTAACACAGACATACATTGACACCAAGTAACAAAGACACACACTTACACCAAGTAACACAGACATACACTGACACCAAGTAACAAAGACATACACTTCCACCAAGTAACAAAGACATACACTGACACCAAGTAACAAAGACATACACTGATACCCAGTAACACAGACACACACTTACACCAAGTAACACAGACATACATTGACACCAAGTAACAAAGACACACACTTACACCATGTAACAAAGACATACACTTACACCAAGTAACAAAGACATACACTGACACCAAGTAACAAAGACATACACTTACACCAAGAAAGACAGACAAACACTTACACCAATTAACAAAGACACACACTTACACCAGGTAACACGGGCAAACACAAACACCAAGTAACAAAGACATACACTGATACCCAGTAACACAGACACACACTTACACCAAGTAACAAAGACAGGCACTGATACCCAGTAGTACAGACACACACTTACACCAAGTCACAAAGACACACACTGACTCCCAGTAACAACGACAGACACTGATACCCAATAACACAGACACTCTCTTCCACCAAGTAACAAAGACAGACACTGACATCCAGTAACACAGACACACACTTACACCAAGTCACAAAGACACACACTGACACCCAGTAACAAAGACACACACTTACACAAAGTACACAGACATACACTGACACCAAGTAACAAAGACATACACTGATACCCAGTAACAGTGACAAACATTTACAGCAAGTAACAAAGACATACACTTACAACAAATAACACAGACATACACTGACACCAAGTAACAAACACATACACTTACACCAAGTGACACAGACATGCACTGACACCATGTAACAAAGACATACACTGATGACCAGCAACACAGACACACTCTTACACCAAGTAACAAAGACCGACACTGATACCCAGTAACACAGACACACACTTACACCAAGAATCAAAGACATACATTGACACCAAGTAACAAAGACATACACTTACACCAAGTAACAAAGACAGACACTGATACCCAGAAACACAGACACACACTTCCACCAAGTAACAAAGACATACACTGATACCCATTAACACAGACAAACACTTCCACCAAGTAACAAAGACAGACAATGACACCAAGTAACAAAGACATACACTGATAACCTGAAACACAGAAACACACTTCCACCAAGTAACAGAGACATACATTGACAACAAGTAACAAAGACATACACTGACACCAATTAACAAAGACATACACTGACACCAAATAACAAAGACATACACTGACGCCAAGTAACAAAGACATACACTTACACCAAGTAACAAAGACATGCACTGACACCAAGTAACAAAGACATGCACTGACACCAAGTAACAAAGACATGCACTTACACCAAGTAACAAAGACATGCACTTACACCAAGTAACAAAGACATACACTTACACCCAGTAACAAAGACAAACACTGACACCCAGTAACAATGACACACACTGACACCAAGTAACAAAGACATACACAGACACCAAGTAACAAAGACAGACACTGATACCCAGTAACACAGACACACACTGACATGAAGTAACAAAGACAGACACTGATACCCAGTGACACAGACATACACTTACACCAAGTATCAAAGACACACACTGACACCAAGTAACAAAGACATACACTGACACCAAGTAACAAAGACATACACTGATACCCAGTAACACAGACATACACTGACTCCAAGTAACAAAGACATACACTGATACCCAGTAACACAGACACACACTTACACCAAGTAACAAAGACATACACTGATAACCAGTAACACTGACACACACTTACACCAAGTAACAGAGACATACACTGACAACAAGTAACAAAGACATACACTGACGCCCAGCAACACAGACACACACATGCACCAAGTAACAAAGACAGACACTGATACCCAGTAACACAGACATACACTGACACCAAGTAGCAAAGACATACACATACACCAAGTAACAAAGACATACACTGACACCAAGTAACACAGACATACACTGACACCAAGTAACAAAGACACACACTTACACCAAGTACACAGACATACACTGACACCAAGTAACAAAGACATACACTGATACCCAGTAACAGTGACAAACACTTACAGCAAGTAACAAAGACATACACTTACAACAAATAACACAGACATACGCTGACACCAAGTAACAAAGACATACACTTACACCATCTAACAAAGACACACACTTACACCAAGTGACACAGACATGCACTGACACCATGTAACAAAGACATACACTGATGACCAGCAACACAGACACACTCTTACACCAAGTAACAAAGACCGACACTGATACCCAGTAACACAGACACACACTTATACCAAGAATCAAAGACATACATTGACACCAAGTAACAAAGACATACACTTACACCAAGTAACAAAGACAGACACTGATACCCAGAAACACAGACACACACTTCCACCAAGTAACAAAGACATACACTGATACCCATTAACACAGACACACACTTACACCAAGTAACACAGACACACACTTACACCAAGTAACAAAGACAGACAATGACACCAAGTAACAAAGACATACACTGATACCCTGAAACACAGACACACACTTCCACCAAGTAACAGAGACATACACTGACAACAAGTAACAAAGACATGCACTTACACCAAGTAACAAAGACATACACTTACACCAAGTAACACAGACATACACTGACACCAAGTAACAAAGACACACACAGATACCCAGTAACACAGACACACACTTACACCAAGTAACAAAGACATACACTTACACCCAGTAACAAATACATACACTTAAACAAAGTAACAAAGACATACACTTACAACAAATAACACAGACATACGCTGACACCAAGTAACAAAGACATACACTTACACCAACTAACAAAGACACACACTTACACCAAGTGACACAGACATGCACTGACACCATGTAACAAAGACATACACTGATGACCAGCAACACAGACACACTCTTACACCAAGTAACAAAGACCGACACTGATACCCAGTAACACAGACACACACTTATACCACGAATCAAAGACATACATTGACACCAAGTAACAAAGACATACACTTACACCAAGTAACAAAGACAGACACTGATACCCAGAAACACAGACACACACTTCCACCAAGTAACAAAGACATACACTGATACCCATTAACACAGACACACACTTACACCAAGTAACACAGACACACACTTACACCAAGTAACAAAGACAGACAATGACACCAAGTAACAAAGATATACACTGATACCCTGAAACACAGACACACACTTCCACCAAGTAACAGAGACATACACTGACAACAAGTAACAAAGACATGCACTTACACCAAGTAACAAAGACATACACTTACACCAAGTAACAAAGACATACACAGACACCAAGTAACAAAGACAGACACTGATACCCAGTAACACAGACACACACTTCCACCAAGTAACAAAGACATACACAGACACCAAGTAACAAAGACAGACACTGATACCCAGTGACACAGACATACACTTACACCAAGTATCAAAGACATACACTTAGACCAAGTAACAAAGACATACACTGACACCAAGTAACAAAGACATACACTGACACCAAGTAACAAAGACATACACTGACACCAAGTAACAACGACATTCTCTGATACCCAGTAACACAGACACACACTTACACCAAGTAACAAAGACAGACAATGAAACCAAGTAACAAAGACATACACTGATAGCCAGTAACACTGACACACACTTACACCAAGTAACAAAGACATACACTTACACCAAGTAACAGTGACAAACACTTACACCAAGTGACACAGACATGCACTGACACCATGTAACAAAGACATACACTGATGACCAGCAACACAGACACACTCTTACACCAAGTAACAAAGACTGACACTGATAACCAGTAACACAGACACACACTTACACCAAGTGACACAGACATACACCGACACCAAGTAACAAAGACAGACACTGATACCCAGAAACACAGACACACACTTCCACCAAGTAACCAAGACATACACTGATACCCATTAACACAGACACACACTTACACCAAGTAACAAATACACACAGTTACACCAAGTAACAAAGACTGACAATGACACCAAGTAACAAAGACATACACTGATACCCAGAAACACAGACACACACTTCCACCAAGTAACAGAGACATACACTGACACCAAGTAACAAAGACATACACTGACACCAAGTAACAAAGACATACACAGATACCCAGTAACACAGACACACACTTACACCAAGTAACAAAGACAGACACTGATACCCAGTAACACAGACACACACTAACACCAAGTCACAAAGACATACACTTACACCCAGTAACAAAGACAAACACTGACACACAGTAACAATGAGACACACTGACACCAAGTAACAAAGACACACACTGACACCAAGTAACAAAGACACACACTGACACCAAGTAACAAAGACACACACTGACACCAAGTAACAAAGACATACACTGACACCAAGTAACAAAGACATACACTGAAAGCCAGCAACACAGACACACACTTACATGAAGTAACAAAGACAGACACTGATACCTAGTGACACAGACATACACTTACACCAAGTAACAAAGACATACACTGACACCAAGTAACAAAGACATACACTGATACCCAGTAACACAGACACACACTAACACCAAGTAACACAGACATACACTGACACCAAGTAACAAAGACACACATTTACACCAAGTACACAGACATACACTGACACCAAGTAACAGTGACAAACACTTACAGCAAGTAACAAAGTCATACACTTGCAACAAATAACACAGACATACACTGACACCAAGTAACAAAGACAGACACTGATACCAAGTAACAAAGACATACACTTACACCAAGTAACAAAGACCGACACTGATACCCAGTAACACACACACACACTTACACCAAGTAACACAGACATACATTGACACCAAGTAACAAAGACACACACTTACACCAAGTAACACAGACATACACTGACACCAAGTAACAAAGACATACACTTCCACCAAGTAACAAAGACATACACTTCCACCAAGTAACAAAGACATACACTGACACCAAGTAACAAAGACATACACTGATACCCAGTAACACAGACACACACTTACACCAAGTAACACAGACATACATTGACACCAAGTAACAAAGACACACACTTACACCAAGTAACAAAGACATACATTTACACCAAGTAACAAAGACATACACTGACACCAAGTAACAAAGACATACACTGACACCAAGTAACAAAGACATACACTTACACCAAGAAAGACAGACAAACACTTACACCAATTAACAAAGACACACACTTACACCAGGTAACACGGGCAAACACAAACACCAAGTAACAAAGACATACACTGATACCCAGTAACACAGACACACACTTACACCAAGTAACAAAGACAGGCACTGATACCCAGTAGTACAGACACATACTTACACCAAGTCACAAAGACACACACTGACTCCCAGTAACAACGACAGACACTGATACCCAATAACACAGACACTCTCTTCCACCAAGTAACAAAGACAGACACTGACATCCAGTAACACAGACACACACTTACACCAAGTCACAAAGACACACACTGACACCCAGTAACAAAGACACACACTTACACAAAGTACACAGACATACACTGACACCAAGTAACAAAGACATACACTGATACCCAGTAACAGTGACAAACATTTACAGCAAGTAACAAAGACATACACTTACAACAAATAACACAGACATACACTGACACCAAGTAACAAACACGTACACTTACACCAAGTGACACAGACATGCACTGACACCATGTAACAAAGACATACACTGATGACCAGCAACACAGACACACTCTTACACCAAGTAACAAAGACCGACACTGATACCCAGTAACACAGACACACACTTACACCAAGAATCAAAGACATACATTGACACCAAGTAACAAAGACATACACTTACACCAAGTAACAAAGACAGACACTGATACCCAGAAACACAGACACACACTTCCACCAAGTAACAAAGACATACACTGATACCCATTAACACAGACAAACACTTCCACCAAGTAACAAAGACAGACAATGACACCAAGTAACAAAGACATACACTGATAACCTGAAACACAGACACACACTTCCACCAAGTAACAGAGACATACACTGACAACAAGTAACAAAGACATACACTGACACCAAATAACAAAGACATACACTGACGCCAAGTAACAAAGACATACACTTACACCAAGTAACAAAGACATGCACTGAAACCAAGTAACAAAGACATGCACTTACACCAAGTAACAAAGACATGCACATACACCAAGTAACAAAGACATACACTTACACCAAGTAACACAGACATACACTGACACCAAGTAACAAAGGCACACACATACACAAATAACACGGGCAAACACAAACACCAAGTAACAAAGACATACACTGACACCCAGTAACAAAGACATACAATGACACCAAGTAACAAAGACATACACTTACACCAAGTAACAAAGACATACACTGACACCAAGTAACAACGACAGACACTGATACCCAATAACACAGACACTCTCTTACACCAAGTAACAAAGACAGACACTGACATCCAGTAACACAGACATACAATGACACCCAGTAACAAAGACATACACTTACACCAAGTAACAAAGACATACACTTACACCAAGTAACAAAGACATACACTGACACCAAGTAACAAAGACATACACTTACACCAAGTAACAAAGACAGACACTTACACCAAGTAACAAAGACATACACTGACACCAAGTAACAAAGACATACACTGACACCCAGTAACACAGACACACACTTACCCAGTAACACAGACACACACTTACACCAAGTATCACGGACCTACACTGACACCAAGTAACAAAGACATACACTGACACCAAGTAACAACGACATACACTTACACCAAGTAACAAAGACATACACTGACACCAAGCAACAAAGACATACAATGATACCCAGTATCACAGACACACACCTACACCAAGTAACAAAGACATACACTGACACAAAGTAACAAAGACATACACTGACACAAAGTAACAAAGACATACAATTACACCATGTAACAAAGACATACAGTGACACCAAGTAACAAAGTCATACACTGATACCCAGTAACACAGACACACACTTACACCAAGTAACAAAGACATACACTGACACAAAGTAACAAAGACATACACTGACAACCAGGAACACAGATACACACTGACACCAAGTAACAAGGACATACACTGATACCCAGTAACAAAGACATACACTGACACCAAGTAACATTGACATACACTGACACCAAGTAACACAGACATACACTGACAGCAAGTAGCAAAGACATACACTGATACCCAGTAACAAAGACATACAAAGACACCAAGTAACATAGACATACACTGACTCCAAGTAACACAGACATACACTGACACGAAGTAACAAAGACATCCACTTCCACCAAGTAACAAAGAAATACACTGATACCCAATAACAGACACATACTTACACCAACTAACACAGACATACACTGACAACCAGGAACACAGATACACACTGACACCCAGTAACACAGAGAAACACTTACTCCAATTAACAAAGACATACACTGATACCCGGTAACACAGACACGCACTTACACCAAGTCACAAAGACATACACTGACACCCAGTAACAAAGACATACACTGATACCCATTAACAAAGACACACACTGACACCAAGTAACAAAGACCGACACTGATACCCAGTAACACAGACACACACTTGCACCAAGAATCAAAGACATACATTGACACCAAGTAACAAAGACATACACTGACAACCAGGAACACAGATACGCACTGACACCCAGTAAAACAGAGAAACACTTACTCCAAGTAACAAAGACATACACTGATACCCAGTAACACAGACATACACTTACACCAAGTAACAAAGACATACACTGACACCAAGTAACAAAGACATACACTTACACCAAGTAAGACAGACAAACACTTACACCAGTAAACAAAGACACACAGTTACACCAGGTAACACGGTCAAACACTGACACCAAGTAACAAAGACATACATTGATACCCAGTAACACAGACACACACTACACCAAGTAACAAAGACAGGCACTGATACCCAGTAGTACAGACACACACTTACACCAAGTCACAAAGACACACACTGACACCCAGTATCAACGAAAGACACTGATACCCAATAACACAGACACACACTTACACCAAGTCACAAAGACACACACATTGACACCCAGTAACAAAGACATACACTGATACCCAGTAACACATACACACACTTACACCAAGTAACAAAGACATACACTGACACCAAGGAACAAAGACATACAATTACACCATGTAACAAAGACATACAGTGACACCAAGTAACAAAGTCATACACTGATACCCAGTAACACAGACACACACTTACACCAAGTAACAAAGACATACACTGACACCAAGTAACATAGACATACACTGACACCAAGTAACATAGACATACACTGACACCAAGTAACACAGACATACACTGACACCAAGTAACAAAGACATACACTGATACTCAGTAACATAGACATACACTGACACCAAGTAACACAGACATACACTGACATCAAGTAACAAAGACATCCACTTACACCAAGTACAAAGACATACACTGACACCAAGCAACAAAGGCATACAATGATACTCAGTAACACAGACACACACTTACACCAAGTAACAAAGACATACACTGATACCCAATAACACAGACACATACTTACACCAACTAACACAGACATACACTGACAACCAGGAACACAGATACACACTGACACCCAGTAACAAAGACATGCACTGACCCCCAGTAACAAAGACACACACTGACACCAAGTAACAAAGACATGCACTGACCCCCAGTAACAAAGACACACACTGACACCAAGTAACAAAGACATAGACTGATACCCAGTAACACAGACACACACTTACACCAAGTAACAAAGACATACACTGACAGCAATTAACAAAGACATACACTGATACCCATTAACAAAGACACACACTGACACCAAGTAACAAAGACCGACACTGATACCCAGTAACACAGACACACACTTGCACCAAGAATCAAAGAAATACATTGACACCAAGTAACAAAGACATACACTGACAGCAATTAACAAAGACATACACTGATACCCATTAACAAAGACACACACTGACACCAAGTAACAAAGACCGACACTGATACCCAATAACACAGACACACACTTACACCAAGTCACAAAGACACACACTGACACCCAGTAACAAAGACATACACTGATACCCAGTAACACATACACATACTTACACCAAGTAACAAAGACATACACTGACACCAAGGAACAAAGACATACACTGACACCAAGTAACAAAGACATACACTTACACCATGTAAGACAGACAAACACTTACACCAATTAACAAAGACACACACTTACACCAGGTAACACGGGCAAACACTGACACCAAGTAACAAAGACATACACTGATACCCAGTAACACAGACACACACTTACACCAAGTCACAAAGACACGCATTGACACCCAGTAACAACGACAGACACTGATACCCAATAACACAGACACACACTTACACCAAGTCACAAAGACACACACTGACACCCAGTAACAAAGACATACAATGACACCCAGTAACAAAGACATACACTTACACCAAGCGACAAAGACATACACTTACACCAAGCGACAAAGACATACACTGACACCAAGTGACAAAGACATACACTTACACCAAGTGACAAAGACATACACTGACACCAAGTGACAAAGACATAAACTTACACCAAGTACAAAGACATACACTGACACCAAGCAACAAAGACATACAATGATACCCAGTATCACAGACACGCACTGACACCCAGTAACAAAGACATACACTGACGCCAAGTATCAAAGACAGACACTGAATCCCAGTAACACAGACACACACCTACACCAAGTAACAAAGAGATACACTGATGCCCAGTAACACATACACACACTTACACCAAGTAACAAAGACATACACTGACACAAAGTGACAAAGACATACAATTACACCATGTAACAAAGACATACAGTGACACCAAGTAACAAAGTCATACACTGACACTCAGTAACACCGACACACACTTACACCAAGTAACAAAGACATACACTGATACCAAATAACACAGACACATACGTACACCAACTAACACAGACATACACTGACACAAAGTAACAAAGACATACACTGACAACCAGGAACACAGATACACACTGACACCCAGGAACACAGAGAAACACTTACTCCAAGTAACAAAGACATACACTGATACCCAGTAACACAGACACGCACTTACACCAAGTCACAAAGACATACACTGACACCCAGTAAGAAAGACATGCACTGACACCCAGTAACAAAGACAAACACTGACACCAAGTAACAAAGACATAGACTGATACCCAGTAACAACGACATACACTTACACCAAGTAACAAAGACATACACTGACACCAAGCAACAAAGACATACAATGATACACAGTATCACAGACACACACCTACACCAAGTAACAAAGACATACACAGATACCCTGTAACACATACACACACTTACACCAAGTAACAAAGACATACACTGACACAAAGTAACAAAGACATACAATTACACCATGTAACAAAGACATACAGTGACACCAAGTAACAAAGTCATACACTGATACCCAGTAACACAGACACACACTTACACCAAGTAACAAAGACATACACTGACACAAAGTAACAAAGACAGACACTGACACCAAGTAACATAGACATACACTGACACCAAGTAACACAGACATACACTGACACCAAGTAACAAAGACATACACTCATACCCAGTAACATAGACATACACTGACACCAAGTAACACAGACATACGCTGACACCAAGTAACAAAGACATCCACTTACACCAAGTACAAAGACATACACTGACACCAAGCAACAAAGACATACAATGATACTCAGTAACACAGACACACACTTACACCAAGTAACAAAGACATACACTGATACCCAATAACACAGACACATACTTACACCAACTAACACAGACATACACTGACAGCAATTAACAAAGACATACACTGATACCCATTAACAAAGACACACACTGACACCAAGTAACAAAGACTGACACTGATACCCAGTAACACAGACACACACTTGCACCAAGAATCAAAGAAATACATTGACACCAAGTAACAAAGACATACACTGACACCAAGTAACACAGACACGCACTTACACCAAGTAACAAAGACAGACACTGACACCAAGTAACAAAGTCATACACTAACACCAAGTAACAAAGACATACACTTACACCAAGTAACAAAGACATACACTGACACCAAGTAACAAAGACATACACTTACACCATGTAAGACAGACAAACACTTACACCAATTAACAAAGACACACACTTACACCAGGTAACACGGGCAAACACTGACACCAAGTAACAAAGACATACACTGATACCCAGTAACACAGACACACACTTACACCAAGTAACAAAGACAGGCACTGATACCCAGTAGTACAGACACACACTTACACCAAGTCACAAAGACACACACTGACACCCAGTAACAACGACAGACACTGATACCCAATAACACAGACACACACTTACACCAAGTCACAAAGACACACACTGACACCCAGTAACAAAGACATACAATGACACCCAGTAACAAAGACATACAATGACACCCAGTAACAAAGACATACACTGACACCAAGTGACAAAGACATACACTTACACCAAGTGACAAAGTCATACACTGACACCAAGTAACAAAGACATACACTTACACCAAGTAACAAAGACATACAATGATACCCAGTATCACAGACACGCACTGAAACCCAGTAACAAAGACATACACTGACGCCAAGTATCAAAGACAGACACTGATACCCAGTAAGAGACACACACCTACACCAAGTAACAAAGAGATACACTGATGCCCAGTAACACATACACACACTTACACCAAGTAACAAAGTCGTACACTGACACCCAGTAACACCGACACACACTTACACCAAGTAACAAAGACATACACTGATACCCAATAACACAGACACATACGTACACCAACTAACACACATACACTGACACAAAGTAACAAAGACATACACTGACAACCAGGAACACAGAGGCACTCCGTTCTCTCAGGTCTAACCCCGACATGGTCATCAAACCTGCAGACAAGGGTGGTGCTGTTGTTGTATGGCGTACCGACCTCTACCTTGCAGAAGCTCAACGCCAACTCACAGACACCTCTTCCTACCTCCCTCTGGACCATGACCCCACCACCGAACATCAAGCCACCGTCCAAAGGACTGTCACTGACCTCATCTCCTCTGGAGATCTTCCCTCTACAGCTTCCAACCTCATAGTCCCGCAACCCCGGACAGCCCGCTTCTACCTCCTTCCCAAAATCCACAAACGGGACTGTCCCGGCAGACCCATTGTGTCAGCCTGCTCCTGCCCAACTGAACTTATTTCTTCCTATCTAGACTCTATCTTTTCTCCGCTGGTCCAGTCTCTTCCCACCTACATCCGTGACTCTTCTGACGCCCTACGTCATTTTGACAATTTCCAGTTTCCTGGTCCCAGCCGCCTCCTCTTCACTATGGACGTCCAATCGCTCTACACCTCCATCCCCCACCAGGATGGTTTGAGGGCTCTCCGCTTCTTCCTGGAACAGAGGCCCAACCAGTCCCCATCCACCACCACCCTCCTCCACCTGGCTGAACTTGTTCTCACATTGAACAACTTCTCCTTCAACTCCACGCACTTCCTTCAAGTAAAAGGTGTCGCTATGGGTACCCGCATGGGTCCTAGTTATGCCTGTCTTTTTGTGGGATATGTCGAGCATTCTTTGTTCCAGTCCTACTCAGGCCCCCTCCCCCAACTCTTTTTCCGGTACATTGATGACTGTATCGGTGCCGTTTCCTGCTCCCGCCCCGAACTAGAAAACTTTATCAACTTTGCTTCCAATTTCCACCCTTCTCTCACCTTTACATGGTCCATCTCTGACACTTCCCTTCCCTTCCTCGACTTCTCTGTCTCCATCTCTGGGGATAGGTTGTCTACTAATATCCATTATAAGCCCACTGACTCCCACAGCTACCTCGACTACACTTCTTCACACCCTACCTCCTGTAAGGACTCCATTCCATTCTCCCAGTTTCTCCGTCTCCGACGCATCTGCTCTGATGATGCTACCTTCCATGACGGTGCTTCTGATATGACCTCCTTTTTCCTCAACCGAGGATTTCCCCCCACTGTGGTTGACAGGGCCCTCAACCGTGTCCGACCCATTCCCCGCACCTCTACCCTCACCCCTTCCCCTCCCTCCCAGAACCGTGACAGGGTTCCCCTTGTCCTCACTTTTCATCCCACCAGCCTCCATATCCAAAGGATCATCCTCCGCCATTTTCGCCACCTCCAGCGTGATGCCACTACCAGTCGCATCTTCCCCTCCCTTCCCCTGTCAGCATTCCGAAGGGATCGTTCCCTCCGCGACACCCTGGTCCACTCCTCCATTACCCCCACCACCTCGTCCCCGTCCCAGGGCACCTTCCCTTGCAATCGCAGGAGGTGTAATACCTGCCCATTTACCTCCTCTCTCCTCAGTATCCCAGGCCCCAAACACTCCTTTCAGGTGAAGCAGCGATTTACTTGTACTTCTTTCAATGTAGTATACTGTATTCGCTGCTCACAGTGTGGTCTCCTCTACATTGGGGAGACCAAGCGCAGACTGGGTGACCGCTTTGCGGAACATCTCCGCTCAGTCCGCAAGCAGGACCCTGAGCTTCCGGTTGCTTGCCATTTCAACACTCCCCCCTGCTCTCATGCTCACATCTCTGTCCTGGGATGGCTGCAGTGTTCCAGTGAACATCAACGCAAGCTCGAGGAACAGCATCTCATCTACCGATTAGGCACACTACAGCCTGCCGGACTGAACATTGAGTTCAATAATTTCAGAGCATGACAGCCCCCCACTTTACTTTCATTTTTAGTCATTTTTAGTTATTTTCTCTTCCTTTTTTTTTGCATTCCTTTTTACATTTTTTGCATTTATTTCATTTCATCTTAGTTTGTTCAGTTTGCTTACCCACTGTTTTTTTCAGGTTGTTTTTCTTCAGGTTTGCACTTGCTGATGTTCAATATTCAGTATATTCACACCTATTCTGTACTAATGCTTTGTCTTTCAACACACCATTAACATATTGTTTGCCTTTGCTCCGTGACCTTTTGGTCAGCTATGTGGCCTGGTCCAATCTGCACCTTCTCCTTTGTTATCTCTTGCCCAACCCCCACCTCACTTGTTTATAATCTGTGACTTTTCTAATATTTGTCAGTTCCGAAGAAGGGTCACTGACCCGAAACGTTAACTCTGCTTCTCTTTCCACAGATGCTGCCAGACCTGCTGAGTGAATCCAGCATTTCTTGTTTTTGTTAACACAGATACACACTGACACCAAGTAACAAAGACATACACTGATACCAAGTAACACAGACATACACTGACAGCAAGTAACAAAGACATACACTGATACCCAGTAACAAAGACATACAAAGACACCAAGTAACATAGACATACACTGACTCCAAGTAACACAGACATACACTGACACGAAGTAACAAAGACATCCACTTCCACCAATTAACAAAGACATACACTGATACCCGGTAACACAGACACGCACTTACACCAAGTCACAAAGACATACACTGACACCCAGTAACAAAGACATGCACTGACACCCAGTAACAAAGACACACACTGGCACCAAGTAACAAAGACATAGACTGATACCCAGTAACACAGACACACACTTACACCAAGTAACAAAGACATACACTGACAGCAATTAACAAAGACATACACTGATACCCATTAACAAAGACACACACTGACACCAAGAATCAAAGACATACATTGACACCAAGTAACAAAGACATACACTGACAACCAGGAACACAGATACGCACTGACACCCAGTAACACAGACATACACTTACACCAAGTAACAAAGACATACACTGACACCAAGTAACAAAGACATACACTTACACCAAGTAAGACAGACAAACACTTACACCAATTAACAAAGACACACAGTTACACCAGGTAACACGGTCAAACACTGACACCAAGTAACAAAGACATACACTGATACCCAGTAACACAGACACACACTTACACCAAGTAACAAAGACAGGCACTGATACCCAGTAGTACAGACACACACTTACACCAAGTCACAAAGACACACACTGACACCCAGTAACAACGAAAGACACTGATACCCAATAACACAGACACACACTTACACCAAGTCACAAAGACACACACTGACACCCAGTAACAAAGACATACACTGATACCCAGTAACACATACACACACTTACACCAAGTAACAAAGACATACACTGACACCAAGGAACAAAGACATACAATTACACCATGTAACAAAGACATACAGTGACACCAAGTAACAAAGTCATACACTGATACCCAGTAATACAGACACACACTTACACCAAGTAACAAAGACATACACTGACACCAAGTAACATAGACATACACTGACACCAAGTAACACAGACATACACTGACACCAAGTAACAAAGACATACACTGATACTCAGTAACATAGACATACACTGACACCAAGTAACACAGACATACACTGACATCAAGTAACAAAGACATCCACTTACACCAAGTACAAAGACATACACTGACACCAAGCAACAAAGACATACAATGATACTCAGTAACACAGACACACACTTACACCAAGTAACAAAGACATACACTGATACCCAATAACACAGACACATACTTACACCAACTAACACAGACATACACTGACAAGCAGGAACACAGATACACACTGACACCCAGTAACACAGAGAAACACTTACTCCAAGTAACAAAGACATACACTGATACCCAGTAACACAGACACGCACTTACACCAAGTCACAAAGACATACACTGACACCCAGTAACAAAGACATGCACTGACCCCCAGTAACAAAGACACACACTGACACCAAGTAACAAAGACATAGACTGATACCCAGTAACACAGACACACACTTACACCAAGTAACAAAGACATACACTGACAGCAATTAACAAAGACATACACTGATACCCATTAACAAAGACAGACACTGACACCAAGTAACAAAGACCGACACTGATACCCAGTAACACAGACACACACTTGCACCAAGAATCAAAGAAATACATTGACACCAAGTAACAAAGACATACACTGACAGCAATTAACAAAGACATACACTGATACCCATTAACAAAGACACACACTGACACCAAGTAACAAAGACCGACACTGATACCCAATAACACAGACACACACTTACACCAAGTCACAAAGACACACACTGACACCCAGTAACAAAGACATACACTGATACCCAGTAACACATACACACACTTACACCAAGTAACAAAGACATACACTGACACCAAGGAACAAAGACATACAATTACACCATGTAACAAAGACATACAGTGACACCAAGTAACAAAGTCATACACTGATACCCAGTAACACAGACACACACTTACACCAAGTAACAAAGACATACACTGACACCAAGTAACATAGACATACACTGACACCAAGTAACAAAGACATACAATTACACCAAGTAACAAAGACATACACTTACACCATGTAAGACAGACAAACACTTACACCAATTAACAAAGACACACACTTACACCAGGTAACACAGACACACACTTACACCAAGTCACAAAGACACACACTGACACCCAGTAACAACGACAGACACTGATACCCAATAATACAGACACACACTTACACCAAGTCACAAAGACACACACTGACACCCAGTAACAAAGACATACAATGACACCCAGTAACAAAGACATACACTTACACCAAGCGACAAAGACATACACTTACACCAAGCGACAAAGACATACACTTACACCAAGTGACAAAGACATACACTTACACCAAGTGACAAAGACATACACTTACACCAAGTGACAAAGACATACACTTACACCAAGCGACAAAGACACACACTGACACCCAGTAACAACGACAGACACTGATACCCAATAACACAGACACACACTTACACCAAGTCACAAAGACACACACTGACACCCAGTAACAAAGACATACAATGACACCCAGTAACAAAGACATACACTTACACCAAGCGACAAAGACATACACTTACACCAAGCGACAAAGACATACACTTACACCAAGTGACAAAGACATACACTGACACCAAGTGACAAAGACATACACTTACACCAAGTGATAAAGACATACACTTACACCAAGTGACAAAGTCATACACTGACACCAAGTAACAAAGACATACACTTACACCAAGTAACAAAGACATACAATGATACCCAGTATCACAGACACGCACTGACACCCAGTAACAAAGACATACACTGACGCCAAGTATCAAAGACAGACACTGATACCCAGTAACACAGACACACACCTACACCAAGTAACAAAGAGATACACTGATGCCCAGTAACACATACACACACTTACACCAAGTAACAAAGACATACACTGACACAAAGTGACAAAGACATACAATTACACCATGTAACAAAGACATACAGTGACACCAAGTAACAAAGTCATACACTGACACCCAGTAACACCGACACACACTTACACCAAGTAACAAAGACATACACTGATACCCAATAACACAGACACATACGTACACCAACTAACACAGACATACACTGACACAAAGTAACAAAGACATACACTGACAACCAGGAACACAGATACACACTGACACCATGTAACAAAGACATACACTGATACCCAATAACACAGACACATACTTACACCAAGTAACACAGACATACACTGACAACCAGGAACACAGATACACACTGACACCCAGTAACACAGAGAAACACTTACTCCAAGTAACAAAGACATACACTGATACCCAGTAACACAGACACGCACTTACACCAAGTCACAAAGACATACACTGACACCCAGTAACAAAGACATGCACTGACACCCAGTAACAAAGACACACACTGACACCAAGTAACAAAGACATAGACTGATACCCAGTAACACAGACACACACTTACACCAAGTAACAAAGACATACACTGACAGCAATTAACAAAGACATACACTGATACCCATTAACAAAGACACACACTGACACCAAGTAACAAAGACCGACACTGATACCCAGCAACACAGACACACACTTGCACCAAGAATCAAAGAAATACATTGACACCAAGTAACAAAGACATACACTGACAACCAGGAACACTGATACGCACTGACACCCAGTAAAACAGAGAAACACTTACTCCAAGTATCAAAGACATACACTGATACCCAGTAACACAGACACACACTTACACCAAGTAACAAAGACATACACTGATACCCAATAACACAGACACACACAGACACCAAGTAACAAAGACAGACACTGATACCCAGTAACACAGACATACACTGACACCAAGTAACACAGACACACACTTACACCAAGTTTCAAAGACATACACTGACACCAAGTAGCAAAGACATACACTTACACCAAGCAACAAAGACATACACTTACACCAAGCAACAAAGACATACACTGACACCAAGTAACAAAGACATACACTGATACCCATTAACAAAGACACACACTGACACCAAGTAACAAAGACATACACTGATACCCAGTAACACAGACACACACTTACACCAAGTAACAAAGACATACACTGATACCCAATAACACAGACACACACAGACACCAAGTAACAAAGACAGACACTGATACCCAGTAACACAGACATACACTGACACCAAGTAACACAGACACACACTTACACCAAGTTTCAAAGACATACACTGACACCAAGTAGCAAAGACATACACTTACACCAAGCAACAAAGACATACAATGACACCAAGTAACAAAGACATACACTTACACCAAGTAACAAAGACATACACTTACACCAAGTAACAAAGACATACACTGACACCAAGTAACAAAGACATACACAGATTCCCAATAACACAGACACACACTTACACCAAGTAACAAAGACATACACTGACGCCAAGTATCAAAGACAGACACTGATACCCAGTAACACAGACACACACCTACACCAAGTAACAAAGAGATACACTGATGCCCAGTAACACATACACACACTTACACCAAGTAACAAAGACATACACTGACACAAAGTGACAAAGACATACAATTACACCATGTAACAAAGACATACAGTGACACCAAGTAACAAAGTCATACACTGACACCCAGTAACACCGACACACACTTACACCAAGTAACAAAGACATACACTGATACCCAATAACACAGACACATACGTACACCAACTAACACAGACATACACTGACACAAAGTAACAAAGACATACACTGACAACCAGGAACACAGATACACACTGACACCAAGTAACAAAGACATACACTGATACCCAATAACACAGACACATACTTACACCAAGTAACACAGACATACACTGACAACCAGGAACACAGATACACACTGACACCCAGTAACACAGAGAAACACTTACTCCAAGTAACAAAGACATACACTGATACCCAGTAACACAGACACGCACTTACACCAAGTCACAAAGACATACACTGACACCCAGTAACAAAGACATGCACTGACACCCAGTAACAAAGACACACACTGACACCAAGTAACAAAGACATAGACTGATACCCAGTAACACAGACACACACTTACACCAAGTAACAAAGACATACACTGACAGCAATTAACAAAGACATACACTGATACCCATTAACAAAGACACACACTGACACCAAGTAACAAAGACCGACACTGATACCCAGCAACACAGACACACACTTGCACCAAGAATCAAAGAAATACATTGACACCAAGTAACAAAGACATACACTGACAACCAGGAACACTGATACGCACTGACACCCAGTAAAACAGAGAAACACTTACTCCAAGTATCAAAGACATACACTGATACCCAGTAACACAGACACACACTTACACCAAGTAACAAAGACATACACTGATACCCAATAACACAGACACACACAGACACCAAGTAACAAAGACAGACACTGATACCCAGTAACACAGACATACACTGACACCAAGTAACACAGACACACACTTACACCAAGTTTCAAAGACATACACTGACACCAAGTAGCAAAGACATACACTTACACCAAGCAACAAAGACATACACTTACACCAAGCAACAAAGACATACACTGACACCAAGTAACAAAGACATACACTGATACCCATTAACAAAGACACACACTGACACCAAGTAACAAAGACATACACTGATACCCAGTAACACAGACACACACTTACACCAAGTAACAAAGACATACACTGATACCCAATAACACAGACACACACAGACACCAAGTAACAAAGACAGACACTGATACCCAGTAACACAGACATACACTGACACCAAGTAACACAGACACACACTTACACCAAGTTTCAAAGACATACACTGACACCAAGTAGCAAAGACATACACTTACACCAAGCAACAAAGACATACAATGACACCAAGTAACAAAGACATACACTTACACCAAGTAACAAAGACATACACTTACACCAAGTAACAAAGACATACACTGACACCAAGTAACAAAGACATACACTGACACCAAGTAACAAAGACATACACAGATTCCCAATAACACAGACACACACTTACACCAAGTAACACAGACACACACAGACACCAAGTAACAAAGACAGACACTGATACCCAGTAACACAGACACACACTTACACAAAGTAACAAAGACATACACTGATGCCCAGCAACACAGACACACACTGACACCAAGTAACAAAGACATACACTGATACCCAGAAACACAGACACACACTTACACCAAGTAACAGAGACATGCACTGACACCAAGTAACAAAGACATGCACTGACACCAAGTAACAAAGACATACACTTACACCAAGTAACAAAGACATACACTGACAGCAAGTAACAAAGACATACACTTACACCAAGTGACACAGACATACACTGACACCAAGTAACAAAGACACACACATACACCAAGTACACAGACACACACTTACACCAAGTCACAAAGACAAACACTGACACCCAGTAACAAAGACAAACACTGACACCCAGTAACAATGACACACACTGACATCAAGTAACAAAGACACACACTGACACCAAGTAACAAGGACATACACTGACACCAAGTAACAAAGACATACACTTACAACAAATAACACAGATATGCACTGACACCAAGTAACAAAGACATACACAGACACCAAGTAACAAAGACAGACACTGATACCCAGTAACACAGACACACACTTACACCAAGTAACAAAGACATACACTGAAAGCCAGCAACACAGACACACTCTTACACCAAGTAACAAAGACAGACACTGATACCCAGTGTCACAGACATCCACTTACACCAAGTATCAAAGACATACGCTGACACCAAGTAGCAAAGACATACACTGACACCAAGTAGCAAAGACATACACTGACACCAAGTAGCAAAGACATACACTTACACCAAGTAACAAAGACATACACTTACACCAAGTAACAACGACATACACTGACACCAAGTAACAAAGACATACACTTACACGAAGTAACAAAGACATACACTGATACCCAGTAACACAGACACAAACTTCCACCAAGTAACACAGACATACACTGACACCAAGCAACAAAGATATACACTTACACCAAGTAACAAAGACAGACACTTACACCAAGTAACAAAGACATACACTGATACCCAGGTACATAGACATACACTGATACCCAGTAACAAAGACACACACTTACACCAAATAACAAAGACATACACTGATACCCAGCAACACAGACACAAACTTACACCAAGTATCAAAGACACACACAGACACCAAGTAACATAGACGTACACTGATACCCAGTAACACAGACATACACTGACACCAAGTAACAAAGACATACACTGACACCAGGTAACAAAGACATACGCTGACACCAAGAAACAAAGACATACGCTGACACCAAGAAACAAAGACACACACTTACACCAAGTACACAGACATACACTGACACCAAGTAACAAAGACATACACTGATACCCAGTAACAGACAAACACTTACAGCAAGTAACAAAGACATACACTGACATCAAGTAACAATGAGAGACAATGACACCAAGTAACAAAGACATACACTGATACCCAGAAACACAGACACACACTTACTCAAAGTAACAGAGACATACACTGACAACAAGTAACAAAGACATACACTTACACCAAGTAACAAAGACATACACTGACGCCAAGTAACAAAGAGATACACTTACACCAAGTAACACAGACATACACTGACACCAAGTAACAAAGACACACACATACACCAAGTACACAGACATACACTGACACCATATAACAAAGACAGACACTGATACCCAGTAACACAGACACACACTTACACCAAGTAACAAAGACATACACTGAAAGCCAGCAACACAGACACACACTTACACCAAGTAACAAAGACAGACACTGATACCCAGTGACACAGACATGCACTTACACCAAGTATCAAAGACATACACTGACACCAAGTAGCAAAGACATACACTGACACCAAGTAACAATGACATACACTGATACCCAGGAACAAAGACACACACTTACACCAAATTACAAAGTCATACACTGATACCCAGCAACACAGACACAAACTTACACCAAGTATCAAAGACATACACTGACACCAAGTATCAAAGACATACACTTACACCAAGTAACACAGACATACACTGACACCAAGAAACAAAGACACACACTTAAACCAAGTACACAGACATACACTGACACCAAGTAACAAAGACATACACTGATACCCAGTAACAGACAAACACTTACAGCAAGTAACAAAGACATACACTGGCACCAACTAAGAAAGATACACACTTACACCAAGTAACAAAGACATACACTGATACCCATTAACACAGACACACACTTACACCAAGTAACAATGACACCAAGTAACAAAGACATACATTGATACCCAGAAACACAGACACACACTTACTCAAAGTAACAGAGACATACACTGACAACAAGTAACAAAGACATACACTTACACCAAGTAACAAAGACATACACTGACGCCAAGTAACAAAGACATACACTGACACCATGTAACAAAGACACACACATACACCAAGTACACAGACATACACTGACACCAAGTAACAAAGACACACACTGAAAGCCAGCAACACAGACACACACTTACACCAAGTAACAATGACACCAAGTATCAAAGACATACGCTGACACCAAGTAGCAAAGACATACACTGACACCAAGTAGCAAAGACATACACTGACACCAAGTAGCAAAGACATACACTTACACCAAGTAACAAAGACATACACTTACACCAAGTAACAAAGACATACACTGACACCAAGTAACAAAGACATACACTTACACGAAGTAACAAAGACATACACTGATACCCAGTAACACAGACACAAACTTCCACCAAGTAACACAGCCATACACTGACACCAAGCAACAAAGATATACACTTACACCAAGTAACAAAGACAGACACTTACACCAAGTAACAAAGACATACACTGATACCCAGGTACATAGACATACACTGATACCCAGTAACAAAGACACACACTTACACCAAATAACAAAGACATACACTGATACCCAGCAACACAGACACAAACTTACACCAAGTATCAAAGACACACACAGACACCAAGTAACATAGACGTACACTGATACCCAGTAACACAGACATACACTGACACCAAGTAACAAAGACATACACTGACACCAGGTAACAAAGACATACGCTGACACCAAGAAACAAAGACATACGCTGACACCAAGAAACAAAGACACACACTTACACCAAGTACACAGACATACACTGACACCAAGTAACAAAGACATACACTGATACCCAGTAACAGACAAACACTTACAGCAAGTAACAAAGACATACACTGACATCAAGTAACAATGAGAGACAATGACACCAAGTAACAAAGACATACACTGATACCCAGAAACACAGACACACACTTACTCAAAGTAACAGAGACATACACTGACAAGTAACAAAGACATACACTTACACCAAGTAACAAAGACATACACTGACGCCAAGTAACAAAGAGATACACTTACACCAAGTAACACAGACATACACTGACACCAAGTAACAAAGACACACACATACACCAAGTACACAGACATACACTGACACCATATAACAAAGACAGACACTGATACCCAGTAACACAGACACACACTTACACCAAGTAACAAAGACATACACTGAAAGCCAGCAACACAGACACACACTTACACCAAGTAACAAAGACAGACACTGATACCCAGTGACACAGACATGCACTT
Source organism: Heterodontus francisci (assembly GCF_036365525.1). Taxonomy (NCBI): domain Eukaryota; kingdom Metazoa; phylum Chordata; class Chondrichthyes; order Heterodontiformes; family Heterodontidae; genus Heterodontus; species Heterodontus francisci. The sequence goes on from NW_027140677.1 coordinate 4,856,226, forward strand.
ACACCAAGTATCAAAGACATACACTGACACCAAGTAGCAAAGACATGCACTGACACCAAGTAACAATGACATACACTGATACCCAGGAACAAAGACACACACTTACACCAAATTAGAAAGTCATACACTGATACCCAGCAACACAGACACAAACTTACACCAAGTATCAAAGACATACACTGACACGAAGTAACAAAGACATACACTGACACCAAGTAACAAAGACATACACTTACACCAAGTAACAAAGACATACACTTTCACCAATTAACAAAGACACACTGACATCAAGTAACAAAGACATACACAGACACCAAGTAACAAAGACAGACACTGATACCCAGTAACACAGACACACACTTACACCAAGTAACAATGACATACACTGAAAGCCAGCAACACAGACACACACTTACACCAAGTAGCAAAGACATACACTGATACCCAGTAACAAAGACAAAGACTGACACCCAGTAACAAAGACACACACTGACACCAAGTAACAGAGACATACACTGATACCCAGTAACACAGACACACACTTTCACCAAGTAACAAAGACAGACAATGACACCAAGTAACAAAGACATACACTTACACGAAGTAACAAAGACATACACTTACACAAAGTAACAAAGACATACACTGACACCAAGTAACAAAGACATACACTTACACCAAGTAACAAAGACATACACTTTCACCAAGTAACAGAGACATACACTGATACCCAGTAACACAGACACACACTTTCACCAAGTAACAAAGACAGACAATGACACCAAGTAACAAAGACATACACTGATACCCAGTAACACACACACACACTTAGACCAAGTAACAGAGACATACACTGACACCAAGTAACAAAGACATGCACTGACACCAAGTAACAAAGACATACACTTACACCAAGTAACAAAGACATACACTGACACCAAATAACAAAGACATACACTTACACCAAGTAACACAGACACATTCTTCCACCAAGTAACAAAGACCGACACTGAAACCCAGTAACACAGACACACACTTACACCAAGTAACAAAGACATGCACTGATACCCAGTAACACAGACACACACTTACAGCAAGTCACAAAGACACACACTGACACCCAGTAACAAAGACAGACACTGATACCCAATAACACAGACACACACTAACACCAAGTAGCAAAGACGAACACTGACACCCAGTAACAAAGACGAACACTGACACCCAGTAACAAAGACACACTGACATCAAGTACACAGACATAAACTGACACCAAGTAACAAAGGCAGACACTGACACCAAGTAGCATAGACATACACTTACAAGAAGTAACAAAGACATACACTGACACCAAGTAACAAAGACATACACTTACACCAAGTAACAAAGACATACACTGAGACCAAGTAACAAAGACATACACTTACACTAAGTAAGACAGACATACACTTACACCAATTAACAAAGACACACACTTACACCAAGTAACACGGGCAAACACTGACACCAAGTAACAAAGACATACACTGATACCCAGTAACACAGACACACACTTACACCAAGTAACAAAGACAGGCACTGATACCCAGTAGTACAGACACACACTTACACCAAGTCACAAAGACACACACTTACACCAAGTAACAAAGACAGACACTGATACCCAGTAACACAGACACACACTTACACCAAGTAACAAAGACAGGCACTGATACCCAGTAGTACAGACACACACTTACACCAAGTCACAAAGACACACACTGACACCCAGTAACAAAGACACACACTGACACCAAGGAACAAAGACACACACTGACAACAAGTAACATAGACACACACTTACACCAAGTAACAAAGACATACACTGATACCCAGCAACACAGACACAAACTTACACCAAGTATCAAAGACATACACAGACACCAAATAACATAGACATACACTGACACCAAGTAACAAAGACATACACTGACACCAAGAAACAAAGACACACACTAACACCAAGTAACACAGACATACACTGACACCAAGTAACACAGACATACACTGACACCCAGTAACAAAGACATACACTGACACCCAGTAACAAAGGCACACAATGACACCAAGTAACAAACGCACACACTGACACCAAGTAACAAAGACATTCACTGATACCCAGTAACACAGACACACACTTACACCAAGTAACAAAGACATACACTGACACCAAGTAAGAAAGACAGACAATGATACCCAGTAACACAGACACACACTTACACCAAGTAACACAGACATACACTGACACCAAGTAACACAGACATACACTGACACCATGTAACAAAGACATACACTGACACCAAGTAACAAAGACATACACTGACACCAAGTAACACAGACCTACACTGACACCAAGTAAGAAAGACATACACTTAGACCAAGTAACAAAGACATACACTGACACCAAGTAACAAAGACATACACTTACACCAAGTAACAAAGACATACACTTACACCAAGTAACAAAGACATACACTTCCACCAATTAACAAAGACACACACTTAGACCAAGTAACAAAGACATACACTGACACCAAGTAACAAAGACATACACTGATAACCAGCAACACAGACACACACTTACACCAAGAATCAAATACATACATTGACACCAAGTAACAAAGACATACACTTACACCAAGTAACAAAGACACACACTTACACCAAGTAACAAAGACATACACTGACACCAAGTAAGAAAGACATACACTTAGACCAAGTAACAAAGACATACACTGACACCAAGTAACAAAGACATACACTTACACCAAGTAACAAAGACATACACTTCCACCAATTAACAAAGACACACACTTAAACCAAGTAACACGGGAAAACACTGACACCAAGTAACAAAGACATACACTGATACCCAGTAACACAGACACGCACTTACACCAAGTAACAAAGACAGGCACTGATACCCAGTAGTACAGACTCACACTTACACCAAGTCACAAAGACACACGCTGACACCCAGTAACAACGACAGACACTGAAACCCAATAACACAGACACACACTTACACCAAGTAACAAAGACAGACACTGACACCCAGTAACCAAGACACACACTGACACCAAGGAACAAAGACACACACTGACACCAAGTAACAAAGACATACACAGACACCAAGTAACAACGACATAGACTGATACCCAGTAACATAGACACACACTTACACCAAGTAACAAAGACATACACTGATACCCAGCAACACAGACACAAACTTACACCAAGTATCAAAGACATACACAGTCACCAAATAACATAGACATACACTGATACCCAGTAACACAGACACACACTTACACCATGTAACAAAGACATACACTGACACCCAGTAACAAAGACATACACTGACACCCAGTAACAAAGACACACAATGACACCAAGTAACAAAGGCACACACTGACACCAAGTAACAAAGACATTCACTGATACCCAGTAACACAGACACACACTTACACCAAGTAACAAAGACATACACTGACACCAAGTAACAAAGACATACAATGATCCCCAGTAACACAGACACACACTTACACCAAGTAACACAGACATACACTGACACCAAGTAACAAAGACATACACAGACACCAAGTAACAAAGTCATACACTGATACCCAGCAACACAGACACACACTTACACCAAGTATCACAGACATACACTTACACCAAGTAACAAAGACATATACTGACAGCAAGTAACAAAGACATACACTGATACTCAGTTACACAGACACAAACTTACACCAAGTAACAAAGACATACAGTGACAACAAGTAACAAATCCATACACTGACACCCAGTCACAAAGACATACACTGACTCCCAGTAACAAAGACATGCACTTACACCAAGTAAGAAAGACACACACTTACACCAAGTAACACAAACCTACACTGACACCAAGTAACAAAGACATACACTGATACCCAGTAACACAGACACACACTTACACCAAGTAACAAAGACCGACACTGATACCCAGTAACACAGACACACACTTACACCAAGAATCAAAGACATACACTTATACAAAGTAAGACAGACATACACTTACACCAATTAACAAAGACAGGCACTGATACCCAGTCGTACAGACACACACTTACAGCAGTCACAAAGACACACACTGACACCCAGTAACAACGACAGACACTGATACCCAATAACACAGACACACTTACACCAAGTGACAAAGACATACACTGACACCCAGTAACAAAGACATACACTGACACCCAGTGACAAAGACACACAATGACACCAAGTAACAAAGGCACACACTGACACCAAGTAACAAAGACATTCACTGATACCCAGTAACACAGACACACACTTACACCAAGTAACAAAGACATACACTGACACCAAGTAACAAAGACATACAATGATCCCCAGTAACACAGACACACACTTACACCAAGTAACACAGACATACACTGACACCAAGTAACAAAGACATACACAGACACCAAGTAACAAAGACATACACAGACACCAAGTAACAAAGACATACACTGATACCCAGCAACACAGACACACACTTACACCAGGTATCACAGACATACACTTACACCAAGTAACAAAGACATATACTGACACCCAGTAACAAAGACACACAATGACACCAAGTAACAAAGGCACACACTGACACCAAGTAACAAAGACATTCACTGATACCCAGTAACACAGACACACACTTACACCAAGTAACAAAGACATACACTGACACCAAGTAACAAAGACATACAATGATCCCCAGTAACACAGACACACACTTACACCAAGTAACACAGACATACACTGACACCAAGTAACAAAGACATACACAGACACCAAGTAACAAAGACATACACTGATACCGAGCAACACAGACACACACTTACACCAGGTATCACAGACATACACTTACACCAAGTAACAAAGACATATACTGACAGCAAGTAACAAAGACATACACTGATACTCAGTTACACAGACACAAACTTACACCAAGTAACAAAGACATACACTGACAACAAGTAACAAATCCATACACTGACACCCAGTCACAAAGACATACACTGACTCCCAGTAAGAAAGACACACACTTACACCAAGTAACACAAACCTACACTGACACCAAGTAACAAAGACATACACTGATAACCAGCAACACAGACACACTCTTACACCAAGTAACAAAGACCGACACTGATACCCAGTAACACAGACACACACTTACACCAAGAATCAAAGACATACACTTATACAAAGTAAGACAGACATACACTTACACCAATTAACAAAGACAGGCACTGATACCCAGTAACACAGACACACACTAACACCAAGCAGCAAAGACTTGCACTGACACCCAGTAACAAAGACAAACACTGACATCCAATAACAAAGACACACACTGACACCCAGTAACAACGACAGACACTGATACCCAATAACACAGACACACTTACACCAAGTGACAAAGACATACACTGACACCCAGTAACAAAGACATACACTGACACCCAGTAACAAAGACACACAATGACACCAAGTAACAAAGGCACACACTGACACCAAGTAACAAAGACATTCACTGATACCCAGTAACACAGACACACACTTACACCAAGTAACAAAGACATACACTGACACCAAGTAACAAAGACATACAATGATCCCCAGTAACACAGACACACACTTACACCAAGTAACACAGACATACACTGACACCAAGTAACAAAGACATACACAGACACCAAGTAACAAAGACATACACTGATACCCAGCAACACAGACACACACTTACACCAAGTATCACAGACATACACTTACACCAAGTAACAAAGACATATACTGACAGCAAGTAAGAAAGACATACACTGATACTCAGTTGCACAGACACAAACTTACACCAAGTAATAAAGACATACACTGACAACAAGTAACAAATCCATACACTGACACCCAGTCACAAAGACATACACTGACTCCCAGTAAGAAAGACACACACTTACACCAAGTAACACAAACCTACACTGACACCAAGTAACAAAGACATACACTGATAACCAGCAACACAGACACACTCTTACACCAAGTAACAAAGACCGACACTGATACCCAGTAACACAGACACACACTTACACCAAGAATCAAAGACATACACTTATACAAAGTAAGACAGACATACACTTACACCAATTAACAAAGACAGGAACTGATACCCAGTAACACAGACACACACTAACACCAAGCAGCAAAGACTTGCACTGACACCCAGTAACAAAGACAAACACTGACATCCAATAACAAAGACACACACTGACACCAAGGAACAAAGACATACACTGACACCAAGTAACAATGACACACACATACACCAAGCTCATTTCCCGGCGGAGCAGCAGGAGAAGGTAGCGACTCTTCGTTGGGTGAGTGAAGGCATCAGGAGCTGTGTTTTAAAAGTAAGTACTTACTGTTTTACTTACTGTTTTCCTTGTCTTTGAGTTTCTTTTGGCGCCGGAGGAACCGGAAGCTGGTCGGCAGCGAGGACTCCTGGGTAGGTATTTTCCTTAAAGGTACGGAGCTGAGTAAACCGGAGCCACTATTCATGTAGTGTCTCCCACCCATCCTCCTCCTCTAACCTAATAATAAGACCCTTTTTACCCTCCTCCTCTAACCAAAAAGGACTGAGCAGGTAAGCTATTTACTGTTTTTGTTAATATCTATAGTTGTACTTAACTAAGGGGTAATTGAATAAAAGAAATGGCAGCCAGTGTAGTGTATTGCTCCTCCTGCAGAATGTTCGAGGTGAGGGGAACCTCCGGTGACCCTGCCGACTTCACCTGCTGGAAGTGCATCCGTCTCCAGCTCCTATCAGACCGTGTTAGGGAATTGGAGCTGGAGCTGGATGAACTGAGGATCATTCGGGAAGCTGAGGGGTTGATAGATAGAAGCTACACGGAGGTCGTTACTCCACAAATCAAAGGCAGCTGGGTAACAGTTAGAGGTGGGAAGAAGTCAGTGCAGGGATCTCCTGTGGTCGTTCCCCTCAACAACAAGTATACAGTTTTAGATACTGTTGGGGGGGACGGCCTATCGGGGGCAGGCTGCAGTGACCGGGCCTCTGGCACGGGGTCCTGCACTGTGGCTCAGAAGGGAAGGAGGGAAAATGGGAGAGCACTAGTCATCGGGGACTCGATGGTGAGGAGTACGGACAGGCGGTTCTGTGGGCGCAGGCGAGACGCACGGATGGTTTGTTGCCTCCCTGGTGCCAGGGTCCGTGATGTTTGTGATCGCGTCTTCAGGATCCTTAAAGGGGAGGGGGAGCAGCCAGAGGTCGTGGTGCACATTGGCACCAACGACGTAGGAAGGAAGGGTGGCACAGATGTTAGAAGTGAGTTTAGGGAGTTAGGCTGGAAGCTGAAAGCTCGGACGGACAGAGTTGTTATCTCTGGTTTGTTGCCGGCGCCACGTGATAGTGAGGCTAGGAATAGGGAGAGAGCACAGCTGAACACGTGGCTGCAGGAATGGTGTAGGAGGGAGGGCTTCCAGTTCTTGGATAATTGGACTGCATTCTGGGGAAGATGGGACCTGTTCAAACAGGACGGGCTGCATCTGAACCAGAGGGGCACCAATATCCTGGGAGGGAGATTTGCTAGTACTGTTCGGGAGGGTTTAAACTAGTTTGGGAGGGGGATGGGAACCGGACTTGTAATCCAGGGACCAGTGGGTCCACTCAGAAAGACAAAGAGTGTAGTGAGGTATTGGGGAAGGTAGCACTGTCACAGAGGACAGATGGGCACGGAGAAGGGTTAAAGTGCGTATACTTCAACGCAAGAAGCATCAGGAATAAGGTGAGTGAATTGAAGGCGTGGATGGGCACTTGGGACTACGATGTTGTGGCCATCACTGAAACGTGGATAGGTGAGGGGGAGGAATGGTTTTTGGAGGTACCTGGTTATAGATGTTTTCATAAGATTAGGAATGGTGGTAAAAGAGGTGGGGGGTGGCATTGTTAGTTAGAAATAGTGTAACAACTGCTGAAAGAATTTTCGAGGAGGATCTGCCGACTGAGGCACTGTGGGTTGAGGTCAGGAACAGGAAAGGAGCAGTCACCTTGATGGGAGTTTTCTATAGGCCCCCCAATAGCAGCAGGGAGGTGGAAGAGCAGATTGGGAAACAGATTTTGGAAAGGAGCAGAAGTCACAGGGTAGTAATTATGGGGGATTTCAACTTCCCAAATATTGATTGGCAACTCTTTAGATCGAATAGTTTGGATGGGGTAGTGTTTGTGCAGTATGTCCAGGAAGCTTTTCTGACTCAGTATGTAGACTGCCCGACCAGAGGGGAGGCAATATTGGATTTGGTACTAGGTAATGAACCAGGGCAAGTGATAGAGCTGTTGGTGGGCGAGCACTTTGGAGATAGTGATCACAATTCTGTAGCATTCACTGTGGTAATGGAGAGGGATAGGTATGTGCAACAGGGCAAGGTTTACAATTGGGGGAAGGGTAGATATGATGCTGTCAGGCAGGAACTGAGGAGCATAAGTTGGGAGCATATGCTGGCAGGGAAGGGCACGGTCGAAATGTGGAACTTTTTCAAGGAGCAGATAGTAGGGGCCATTGATAAGCATGTCCCTGTCAGACAGGGAAGGGATGGTCATGTGAGGGAACCGTGGTTGACAAGAGAGGTTGAGAGTCTTGTTAGGAAGAAGAAGGATGCGTATATAAAGTTGAGGAAAAAGGGCACAGGCATAGCTCTGGAGGGATACAAGATGGCCAGGAAGGATCTGAAGAAAGGGATTAGGAGAGCTAAGAAAGGGCATGAAAAATGCTTGGCCGGTAGGATAAAAGAAAACCCCAAGGCCTTTTACGCGTATGTCAGAAATATGAGGATGACCAGGGGGGCCGTAGGTCCGGTCAAGGACAATAGCGGGAGACTGTGTGTTGAGCCGGAAGAGATAAGTGAGGTTTTGAATGAGTACTTCTCTTCGGTATTTACGAATGAGAAGGGGTGTATTACTGAAGAGGACGGTGTGAAACAGACTGGTAAGCTCGAGGAAGTGCTCGTTAGGAGGGAAGATGTGTTGGGGTTTTTGAATAACTTGAAGATAGACAAGTCTCCCGGGCCTGACGGGGTATATCCAAGGATGTTATGGGAAGCAAGGGATGAAATTGCAGAGCCGCTGGCAATGATCTTTTCATCTTCTCTGCTGACGGGGGTGGTACCAGGTGATTGGAGGGTGGCAAATGTTGTGCCCCTGTTCAAGAAAGGGAATAGGAACAACCCTGGGAATTACAGGCCAGTTAGTCTTACTTCGGTGGTAGGCAAGTTGATGGAAAAGGTGCTGAGGGATAGGATTTCTGAGCATCTGGAAAGACACTGCTTGATTCGGGACAGTCAGCACGGTTTTGTGAGGGGTAGGTCTTGCCTCACAAGCCTGATTGAATTCTTTGAGCAGGTGACGAAGCAAGTGGATGAGGGTAAACCAGTGGATGTGGTGTACATGGATTTTAGTAAGGCATTTGATAAGGTCCCCCATGGTAGACTTATGGAGAAAGTCAGGAGGCATGGGATAGTGGGGAATGTGGCCAGTTGGATTAAGAATTGGCTAACTGATAGAAGGCAGAGAGTGGTCTTAGATGGTAAATACTCAGCCTGGAGCCCAGTTACCAGTGGCGTGCCGCAGGGATCAGTTCTGGGTCCTCTCCTGTTTGTGATTTTTATTAACGACTTGGATGAGGAAGTCGAAGGGTGGGTCAGTAAATTTGCAGATGATACAAAGGTTGGTGGAGTTGTGGATACCGAGGAGGGCTATTGTCGTCTGCAAAGGGACTTGGATAGGTTGCAGTGCTGGGCTGAAAAGTGGCAGATGGAGTTTAACCCTGAAAAGTGTGAGGTCGTCCATTTTGGAAGGACAAACATGAATGCAAAATACTGGGTTAACGGTAGGGTTCTTGGGCATGTGGAGGAGCAGAGAGACCTTGGGGTCTATGTGCATAGATCATTGAAAGTTGCAACTCAAGTGGATAGGGCTGTGAAGAAGGCATATGGGGTGTTAGCGTTCATTAGCAGAGGGATTGAATTTAAGAGCCGTGAGGTGATGATGCAGCTGTACAGGACCTTGGTAAGGCCTCATTTGGAGTACTGTGTGCAGTTCTGGTCGCCTCATTTTAGGAAGGATGTGGAAGCCTTGGAGAGGGTGCAGAGGAGATTTACCAGGATGTTGCCTGGAATGGAGAATAAGTCTTACGAGGAAAGGCTGAACATTCTAGGCCTCTTCTCATTAGAAAGGAGAAGGATGAGGGGTGACATGATAGAGGTTTATAAGATGATCAGGGGAATAGATAGGGTAGACAGTCAGAAACCTTTTCCCCGGGTGGAGCAAAGCGTTACAAGGGGTCATAAATTTAAGGTGAAGGGTGGGAGATATAAGGGGGATGTCAGGGGAAGGTTCTTTACCCAGAGAGTGGTCGAGGCATGGAATGCCTTGCCCGGGGAAGTTGTTGAGTCAGAAACTTTAGGGACTTTCAAAAGGCTTTTGGATAGGTATATGGATAAAGGAGAATGATGGGGTATAGATTAAATTGTCCTTGACAGAGGACAAAGGATCGGCACAACATTGTGGGCCGAAGGGCCTGTTCTGTGCTGTATGTTCTATGTTCTATGTTCTATGTACACAGACATAAACTGACAACAAGTAACAAAGACAAGCACTGATACCCAGTAACACAGACACAATCTAACACCAAGTAGCAAAGACTTACATTGACACCCAGTACTAAAGACAAACACTGACACCCAGTAACAAAGACACACACTGACACCCAGTAACAAAGACACACACTGACACCAATTAACAAAGACACACACTGACACCAAGTAACAAAGACATACACAGACACCAGGTAACAAAGACAGACACTGATACCCAGTAACGGACACACACTTACACCAAGTGACAGTGACATACACTGATACCCAGCAACACAGACACACACTGACACCAAGTAACAAAGACAGACACTGATACCCAGTAACACAGACATACACTTACACAAAGTATCAAAGACATACACTGACACCAAGTAGCAAAGACAAGCACTTACACCAAGTAACAACGACATACACTGATACCAGCAACTCAGACACACACTTACACCATGCAACAAAGTCATACACTGACACCAAGTAACAAAGACATACACTGACACCAAGTAACAAAGACATACACAGACACCAAGTAACATAGACATACACTGATACCCAGTAACACAGACACACACTTACACCATGCAACAAAGTCATACACTGACACCAAGTAACAAAGACATACACTGACACCAAGTAACACAGACAAACACTGACACCAAGTAACAAAGACATACACTGATACCCAGTAACACAGACACACACGTACACCAAGTAACAAAGACACACACTTACACCAAGGAACAAAGACACACACTAACACCAAGTAACACAGACATACACTGACACCCAGTAACAAAGACATACACTGACACCCAGTTACAAAGACACACAATGACACCAAGTAACAAAGGCGCACACTGACACCAAGTAACAAAGACATTCACTGATACCCAGTAACACAGACACACACTGACACCAAGTAACAAAGACATACACTGACACCAAGCAACAAAGACATACACTGACACCCAGTAACAAAGACATGCACTTACACCAAGTAAGAAAGACACACACTTACACCAAGTAACACAGACCTACACTGACACCAAGTAACAAAGACATACACTGATAACCAGCAACACAGACACACACTTACACCAAGTAACAAAGACATACACTTACACCAAGTAACAAAGACATACACTTACACCTAGTAACAAAGAAACACACTTACACCAAGTAACAAAGACATAAACTGACACCAAGTAAGAAAGACATACACTTAGACCAAGTAACAAAGACATACACTGACACCAAGTAACAAAGACATACACTTACACCAAGTAACAAAGACATACACTTACACCAAGTAACAAAGACATACACTTACACCAAGTAACAAAGACATACACTGACACCAAGTAACAAAGACATACACTTACACAAAGTAAGACAGACATACACTTACACCAATTAACAAAGACACATACTTAAACCAAGTAACACGGGCAAACACTGACACCAAGTAACAAAGACATACACTGATACCCAGTAACACAGACACACACTTACACCAAGTCACAAAGACACACACTGACACCCAGTAACAACGACAGACACTGAAACCCAATAACACAGACACACACTTACACCAAGTAACAAAGACAGACACTGACACCCAGTAACAAAGACACACACTGACACCAAGGAACAAAGACACACACTGACACCAAGTCACAAAGACATACACAGACACCAAGTAACAACGACATACACTGATACCCAGTAACACAGACACACACTTACACCAAGTAACAAAGACATACACTGATACCCAGCAACACAGACACAAACTTACACCAAGTATCAAAGACATACACAGACACCAAATAACATAGACATACACTGATACCCAGTAACACAGACACACACTTACACCATGTAACAAAGACATACACAGACACCAAGTAACAAAGACAGGCAGTGATACCCAATAACACAGACACACACTTACACCAAGTCACAGAGACATACACTGACACCCAGTAACAAAGACATACACTGACACCCAGTAACAAAGACATACACTGACACCCAGTAACAAAGGCACACACTGACACCAAGTAACAAAGACATTCACTGATACCCAGTAACACAGACACACACTGACACCAAGTTACAAAGACATACACTGACACCAAGTAACACAGACACACACTTACACCAAGTATCACAGACATACACTTGCACCAAGTAACACAGACATACACTGACACCAGGAAACAAAGAGACACACTTACACCAAGTAACAGACATACACTGACACCAAGTAACAAAGACATACACTGATACCCAGTAACACAGAAACATACTTACACCAAGTAACAAAGACATACACTGATACTCAGTTACACAGACACAAACTTACACCAAGTAACAAAGACATACACTGACAACAAGTAACAAATGCATACACTGACACCCAGTCACAAAGACATACACTGACTCCCAGTAACCAAGACATGCACTTACACCAAGTAAGAAAGACACACACTTACACCAAGTAACACAGACATACACTGATACCCAGCAACACAGACATGCACTGATACCCAGTAACACAGACACACACTTACACCAAGTAACAAAGACAGACACTGATACCCAGTAACACAGATACACACTAACACCAAGTAGCAAAGACTTACACTGACACCCAGTAACACAGAAACACACTTACACCAAGTAACAATGACAGACGCTGATACCCAGTAACACAGACACACACTTACACTGAGTCACAAAGACATACACTGACACCCAGTAACAAAGACATGCACTGACACCCAGTAACAAAGACACACAATGACACCAAGTAACAAAGGCACACACTGACACCAAGTAACAAAGACATACACCGATACCCAGTAACACAGACACACTCTTACACCAAGTTACAAGGACATACACTGACACCAAGTTACAAGGACATACACTGATACTCAGTTACACAGACACAAAGTTACACCAAGTAACAAAGACATACACTGACAACAAGTAACAAATGCATACACTGACACCCAGTCACAAAGACATACACTGACTCCCAGTAACAAAGACATGCACTTACACCAAGTAAGAAAGACACACACTTACACCAAGTAACACAGACCTACACTGACACCAAGTAACAAAGACATACACTGATAACCAGCAACACAGACACACTCTTACACCAAGTAACAAAGACCGACACTGATACCCAGTAACACAGACACACACTTACACCAAGAATCAAAGACATACACTGACACCAAGTAACAAAGACACACACTGACACCAAGTAACAAAGACATACACTTATACAAAGTAAGACAGACATACACTTACACCAATTAACAAAGACAGGCACTGATACCCAGTCGTACAGACACACACTAACACCAAGTAGCAAAGACTTGCACTGACACCCAGTAACAAAGACAAACACTGACACCCAGTAACAAAGACAAACACTGACACCCAGTAACAAAGACAAACACTGACACCCAGTAACAAAGACAAACACTGACATCCAATAACAAAGACACACACTGACACCAAGGAACAAAGACATACACTGACACCAAGTAACAAAGACACACACATACACCAAGTACACAGACATAAACTGACAACAAGAAACAAAGACACACACTTACACCAAGTAACACGGGCAAACACTGACACCAAGTAACAAAGACATACACTGATACCCAGTAACACAGACACACACTTACACCAAGTTACAAAGACAGGCACTGATACCCAGTAGTACAGACACACACTTACACCAAGTCACAAAGACACACACTTACACCAAGTAACAAAGACAGACACTGATACCCAGTAACACAGACACACACTTACACCAAGTCACAAAGACATACACTGACACCAAGTAACAAATGCATACACTGACACCCAGTAACACAGACACACACGGACACCAAGTAACAAAGACATACACTGACACCCGATAACAAAAACATACACTGACACCCGATAACAAAAACATACACTGACACCCAGTAACAAAGACAGGCACTTGCACCAACTAAGAAAGACACACACTTACACCAAGTAACACAGACCTACACTGACACCACGTAACAAAGACATACACTGATAACCAGCAACACAGACACACTCTTACACCAAGTAACAAAGACCGACACTGATACCTAGTAACACAGACACACACTTACACCAAGACTCAAAGACATACTTTGACACCAAGTAACAAAGACATACACTTACACCAAGTAACAAAGACATACACTTACACCAAGTAACAAAGACATACACTTACACCAAGTAACAAAGACATACACTGACACCAAGGAACAAAGACATACACTGACACCAAGTAACAAAGACATACACTGACACCAAGTAACAAAGACATACACTGACACCAAGTAACAAAGACATACACTTACACCAAGTAACAAAAACATACACTTACACCAAGTAAGACAGACATACACTTACACCAATTAACAAAGACACACACTTACACCAAGTAACAAGGGCAAACACTGAGACCAAGTAACAAAGACATACACTGATACCCAGTAAAACAGACACAGACTAACACCCAGTAGCAAAGACTTACACTGACACCCAGTAACAAAGACAAACACTGACACCCAGTAACAAAGACAAACACTGACACCCAGTAACAAAGACACACACTTACACCAAGTAACAAAGACATACTCTTACACCAAGTAACACAGAAAAACACTGACACCAAGTAACAAAGACACACACATACACCAAGTACACAGACATAAACTGACACCAAGTAACAAAGACATGCACTGATACCCAGTAACACAGACACACACTTACACCAAGTAACAAAGGCACACACTGACACCAAGTAACAAAGGCACACACTGACACCAAGTAACAAAGGCACACACTGACACCAAGTAACAAAGACATACACTGACACCCAGTAACAAAGACATAAACTGACACCCAGTAACACAGACACACTCTTACACCAAGTTACAAGGACATACACTGACACCAAGTAACAAAGACATTCACTGATACTCAGTTACACAGACACAAACTTACACCAAGTAACAAAGACATACACTGACACCAAGTAACAAATGCATACACTGACACCCAGTAACACAGACACACACGGACACCAAGTAACAAAGACATACACTGACACCCGATAACAAAAACATACACTGACACCCGATAACAAAAACATACACTGACACCCAGTAACAAAGACAGGCACTTGCACCAACTAAGAAAGACACACACTTACACCAAGTAACACAGACCTACACTGACACCACGTAACAAAGACATACACTGATAACCAGCAACACAGACACACTCTTACACCAAGTAACAAAGACCGACACTGATACCTAGTAACACAGACACACACTTACACCAAGACTCAAAGACATACTTTGACACCAAGTAACAAAGACATACACTTACACCAAGGAACAAAGACATACACTGACACCAAGGAACAAAGACATACACTGACACCAAGGAACAAAGACATACACTGACACCAAGGAACAAAGACATACACTGACACCAAGTAACAAAGACATACACTGACACCAAGTAACAAAGACATACACTGACACCAAGTAACAAAGACATACACTTACACCAAGTAACAAAAACATACACTTACACCAAGTAAGACAGACATACACTTACACCAATTAACAAAGACACACACTTACACCAAGTACACAGACATAAACTGACACCAAGTAACAAAGACATGCACTGATACCCAGTAACACAGACACACACTTACACCAAGTAACAAAGACAGACACTGATACCCAGTAACACAGATACACACTAACACCAAGTAGCAAAGACTTACACTGACACCCAGTAACAAAGACACACACTGACACCAAGTAACAAAGACATACACAGACACCAAGTAACAAAGACAGACACTGATACCCAGTAACACAGACTCACACTTACACCAAGTAACAATGACATACACTGATACCCAGCAACACAGACACACACTTACACCAAGTAACAAAGACAGACACTGATACCCAGTAACACAGACATACACTTACACCAAGTAGCAAAGACATACACTGACACCAAGTAACAAAGACATACACTGACACCATGTAACAAAGACATACACTGACACCATGTAACAAAGACATACACTTGCACCAAGTAACAAAGACATACACTGACACCAAATAACAAAGACATACACTTGCACCAAGTAACACAGAGATAAACTGACACCAAGTAACAAAGACACACACTTACCCCAAGTACACAGACATACACTGACACAAAGTAACAAAGACATACACTGATACCCAGTAACACAGACACACACTTACACCAAGTCACAAAGACAGACACTGATACCCAGTAACACAGACAAACAGTGACACCCAGTAACAAAGACACACACTGACACCATGTAACAAAGACATACACAGACACCACGTAACAACGACATACACTGATACCCAGTAACACAGACACACACTTACACCAGGTAACAAAGACATACACTGATACCCAGCAACACAGACACAAACTTACACCAAGAATCAAAGACATACACAGACACCAAGTAACATAGACATACACTGATACCCAGTAACACAGACACACACTTACACCAAGTAACAAAGACATACACTGACACATAGTAACAAAGACATACACTGACACCAAGTAACAAAGACATACACTTACACCAAGGAACACAGACATACACTGACACCAAGAAACACAGACACACACTTACACCAAGTAACACAGACATACACTGACACCAAGTAACGAAGAATTACACTGAAACCCAGTAACACAGACACACACTTACACCAAGTAACAAAGGCACACACTGACACCAAGTAACAAAGACATTCACTGATGCCCAGTAACACAGACACACACTTACACCAAGTAACAAAGACATACACTGACACCAAGTAACAAAGACATACACTGACACCCAGTAACACAGACACACACTTACACCAAGTAACATAGACATACACTGATACCCAGTAACACAGACACACACTTAGACCATGTAACAAAGACATACAATGACACCAAGTAACAAAGACATACACTGACACCAGGTAACAAAGACATACACTTGCACCAAGTAACACAGACATACACTGACACCAGGAAACAAAGACACACACTTACACGGAGTAACACAGACAGACACTGACACCAAGTAACAAAGACATACACTGATACCCAGTAACACAGACACACACTGACATCAAGTAACAATGACAGACGCTGATACCCAGTAACAGAGACACACACTTACACCCAGTAACAAAGACATGAACTGACACCCAGGAACACAGACACACACTTACACCAAGTTACAAGGACATACACTGACACCAAGTAACAAAGACATTCACTGACACCCAGTAACACAGACACACACTTACACCAAGTAACAAAGACATAGACTGATACTCAGTTATACAGACAGAAACTTACACCAGGAAACAAAGACACACACTTACACGGAGTAACACAGACATACACTGACACCAGTTAACAAATGCATACACTGACACCCAGTAACGAACACATACACTGACACCCAGTAACACAGACACACACGGACACCAAGTAACAAAGACATGCACTGACACCAAGTAACAAAGACATTCACTGATACCCAGTAACACAGACACAAACTTACACCAAGTAACAAAGACATACACTGACACCAGGTAACAAAGACATACACTGACACCCAGTAACAAAGACACACAATGACACCAAGTAACAAAGGCACACACTGACACCAAGTAACAAAGACATTCACTGATACCCAGTAACACAGACACACACTTACACCAAGTAACAAAGAAATACACTGACACCAAGTAACAAAGACATACAATGATACCCTGTAACACAGACACACACTTACACCAAGTAACAAAGACACACACTGACACCAAGTAACAAAGACATACACTGACACCAAGTAACAAAGACATACACTGACACCAAGTAACAAAGATACACACTGACGCCAAGTAACAACGACACACACAGACACCAAGTAACATAGACATACACTGATACCCAGCAACACAGACATACACTGACACCAAGTAACACAGACATACACTGACACCAGGAAACAAAGACACACACTTACACGGAGTAACAAAGACACACACTGACACCAAGTAACAAAGACATGCAATGACACCAAGTAACAAAGACATTCACTGATGCCCAGTAACACAGACACAAAACTTACACCAAGTAACAAAGACATACACTGACACCAAGTAACAAAGACATAGACTGATACCCAGTAACAAAGACACACACTCACACCAAGTAACAAAGACATACACTGACACCAGGGAACAAAGAATTTCACTGATACCCAGTAACACAGACACACACTTAAACCAAGTAACAAAGACATACACTAGCATCAAATAACAAAGACATTCACTGACACCAAGTAACAAAGACATACACTGACACCAAGTAACAAAGAAATACACTGATACTCAGTAAAACAGACACACACTTACACCAAGTAACAAAGACATACACTGACACCAAGTAACAAAGACATACACTGACACCAAGTAACAAAGACATACACTGACACCCAGTAACAAAGACATACACTTACAGCAAGTAACAAAGACATACACTTACAGCAAGTAACAAAGACATACACTGACACCAAGTCACAAAGACATACACTGACACCCAGTAACAAAGACAAACACTGACACCCAGTAACAAAGATACACACTGACACCCAGTAACAAAGACACACACTGACAACAAGTAACAAAGACACACACTGACACCAAGTAACAAAGACACACACTGACACCAAGTAACAAAGACACACACTGACACCAAGTAACAAAGACATACACAGACACCAAGTAACGAAGATATACACTGATACCCAGTAACACAGACACACACTTACACCAAGTAACAAAGTCATACACTGATACCCAGTAACACAGACACACACTTACACCAAGTAACAAAGTCATACACTGATACCCAGTAACACAGACACACACTTACACCAAGTAACTCAGACATACACTGACACCAGTTAACAAAGACATACACAGACACCAAGTAACGAAGATATACACTGATACCCAGTAACACAGACACACACTTACACCAAGTTAGAAAGACATACAGTGACACCCAGTAACAAAGACACACACTGACACCAAGTAACAACGACACACACTGATACTCAGTTACAGAGACACACACCTACACCAACTAACAAAGACACACACTTACACCAAGTAACACAGAGATACACTGACACCAAGTAACAAAGACATACACTTACACCAACTAACAAAGACACACACTTACACCAAGTAACACAGACATACACTGACACCAGTTAACAAAGACACACACTTACACCAATTTACAAAGACACACACTTACACCAAGTAACACAGACATACACTGATACCCAGTAAAAAGACATGCACTGACACCCAGTAACAAAGACACACACTGACACCAAGTAACAAAGACATGCACTGACACCAAGTTTCAAAGACATACACTGACACCAAGTAACAAAGACATACAATGATACCCAGTAACAAAGACACACACTTTCTCCAAGTCACAAAGACATGCAGTGACACCCAGTAACAAAGACACACACTGACACCCAGTAACAAAGACACACACTGACACCAAGTAACAAAGACACACACTGACACCAAGTAACAAAGACACACACTGACACCAAGTAACAAAGATATACACTGATACCCAGTAACACAGACACACAGTTACAACAAGTAACAAACACATACACTGACACCAAGTAACAAAGACATCCACTGACACCCAGCAACACAGACACACACTTACAATGAAGTAACAAAGAAATACTTTGATACCCGGTAACACAGACACACACTTGCACCAATTACACAGACATACACTTACACCAAGTAACAAAGACATCCACTGATACCCAGTAAAAAGACATACACTGACACCCAGTAACAAAGACACACACTGACACCAAGTAACAAAGACACACACTGACACCAAGTAACAAAGACATACACTGATACCCAGTAACACAGACACACAGTTACAACAAGTAACAAACAAATACACTGACACCAAGTAACACAGACACACACTTACACCAAGTAACAAAGACATACACTTACACAAAGTAACAAAGACACACACTGACACCAAGTAACAAAGACATACACTGATACCCAGTAACACAGACACACAGTTACAACAAGTAACAAACAAATACACTGATACCCAGTAACACAGAGACACATTGACACCAAGTAACAAAGACATACACTGATACCCACCAACACAGACACACTCTTAAACCAAGTAACAAAGACAGACACTGATACCCAGTAAAAAGACATACACTGACACCCAGTAACAAAGACACACACTTACACCAAGTAACAAAGACATACACCGACACCATTTAACAAAGACATACACTTACACCATGTAACAACGACATACACTGATACCCAGTTACACAGACACACACTTACACCAAGTAACAAAGACATGCACCGACACCATTTAACAAAGACATACACTGACACCAAGAAACAAAGACATACACTTACACCAAGTAAAAAAGACATACACTGACAACAAGTAACAAAGACATACACTGATACCCAGTTACACAGACACACACTTACACCAAGTAACACAGACACACACAGACACCAAGTAACAAAGATATACACTGATACCCAGTAACACAGACATACACTTACACCTAGTAACAAAGACATACACTGACACCAAGTAGCAAAGACATAAACTTAAACCAATTAACAAAGACATACACTGACACCAAGTAACACATACAAACACTGACACCAAGTAACACATACAAACACTGACACCAAGTAACAAATACATACACTGACACCAAGTAACAAAGACATACACTTACACCACGTAACAAAACATACACTGACACCAAGTAACAAAGACGTACACTTACACAAAGTAACACATACATACACTGACACCAAGTAACAAAGACATACACTTACACCACGTAACAAAAACATACACTGACACCAAGTAACAAAGACATACACTTACACAATGTAACACATACATACACTGACACCAATTAACACAGACATACAATGACACCAAGTAACAAAGGCATGCACTTACACCAAGTAACAAAGACTCACACTGACACCAAGTAACACAGACATACACTGACACCAAGTAACACAGACATACACTGACACCAAGTAACACAGACATACACTGACACCAAGTAACACAGACATACACTGACACCAAGTAACACAGACATACACTTACACCAAGTAACACAGACATACACTGATACCCAGTAACACAGACACACACTAACACCAAGTCACAAAGGCATACAATGATACACAGTAACACAGACACACACTTACAACAAGTATCAGACATACACAGACACCAAGTAACAAAGACATACACTGACACCAAGTAACAAAGACCTACACTGACACCAAGTAACAAAGACCTACACTTACACCAAGTAACAAAGACCTACACTTACACCAAGTAACAAAGACATACACTTACACCAAGTAACACAGACATACACTGACACCAACTAACAAAGACATTCACTTACACCAACTAACAAAGACACACACTTACACCAAGTAACTCAGACATACACTGGCACCAGTTAACAAAGACATACACTTACACCAAGTTACAAAGACACACATTTACACCAAGTAACAAAGACATACACTGACACCAAGTAACAAAGACATGCACTTACACCAAGTAACACAAACATACACTGACACCAAGTAACAAAAACATATACTGACACCAAGTAACAAAGACACAAACTTACACCAAGTAACAAAGACATACAATGATACACAGTAACAAAGACACACACTTTCTCCAAGTCACAAAGACATACAGTGACACCCAGTAACAAAGACGCACACTGACACCCAGTAACAAAGGCACACACTGACACCAAGTAACAAAGACACACACTGACACCAAGTAACAAAGACACACACTGACACCAAGTAACAAAGACATACACTGATACCCAGTAACACAGACACACAGTTACAACAAGTAACAAACAAATACACTGACACCAAGTAACACAGACACACACTTACACCAAGTAACAAAGACATACACTTACACAAAGTAACACATACATACACTGAGACCAAGTAACAAAGACATACACTTACACCACGTAACAAAGACATACACTGACACCAAGAAACAAAGACATACACTGATACCCAGTAACACAGACACACACTTACACCAAGTAACAAAGACATTCACTGACACCCAGCAAAACAGACACGCACTTACAACGAAGTAACAAAGAAATACACTGATACCCGGTAACACAGACACACACTTGCACCAATTACACAGACATACACTTACACCAAGTAACAAAGACATACACTGACACCCAGTAACAAATACATAAACTTACACCAAATAACACAGACATACACTGAAACCAAGTAACAAAGATATACACTTACAACAACTAACAAAGACACACACTTATACCAAGTTCCACAGACATACACTGACACCAAGTAACAAAGACATGCACTTACACCAAGTAAGAAAGACACACACTGACACCAAGTAACACAGACCTACACTGACACCAAGTAACAAAGACATACACTGATACCCAGCAACACAGACACACTGACACCCAGTAACAAAGACATACACTGACACCAAGTAACAAAGACATACACTTACACCAAGTAACAAGACATACACTGATACCCAGTAACAAAGACATGCACTGACACCCAGTAACAAAGACACACATTGACACCAAGTAACAAAGACATACACTGATACCCAGTAACACAGACACACATTGACACCAAGTAACAAAGACATACACTGATACCCAGCAGAACAGACACACTCTTACACCAAGTAACAAAGACAGACACTGATACCCAGTAAAAAGACATGCACTGACACCCAGAAACAAAGACATACACTTACACCAAGTAACAAAGACATACACTTACACCAAGTAACAAAGACATACACATACACCAAGTAACAAAGACATACACATACACCAAGTAACAAAGACATACACTTACACCAATTAACAACGATATACACTGATACCCAGTTACACAGACACACACTTACACCAAGTAACAAAGACATACACTGACACCAAGTAACAAAGACATACACTGACACCAAGTAACAAAGACATACACTTACACCAAGTAAAAAAGACATACACTGACAACAAGTAACAAAGACATACAGTGATACCCAGTTACACAGACACACACTTGCACCAAGTAACACAGACACACACAGACACCAAGTAACAAAGATATACACTGATACCCAGTAACAGACATACACTTACACCTAGTAACAAAGACATACACTGACACCAAGTAGCAAAGACATAAACTTACACCAAGTAACAAAGACATACACTGACACCAAGTAACAAAGACATACACTTTCACAAAGTAACACATACATACACTGACACCAAGTAACAAAGACATACACTTACACCACGTAACAAAAACATACACTGACACCAAGTAACAAAGACATACACTTACACCACGTAACAAAGACATACACTTACACCACGTAACAAAAACATACACTGACACCAAGTAACAAAGACATACACTTACACCAAGTAACAAAGACATACACTGACACCAAGTAACAAAGACATACACTTACACCACGTAACAAAAACATACACTGACACCAAGTAACAAAGACATACACTTACACCAAATAACAAAGACATACACTGACACCAAGTCACACAGACTCACACTTACACCAAGTAACCGAGACATACAATGACACCAAGTAACAAAGGCATGCACAGACACCAAGTAACAAAGACATACACTTACACCAAGTAACAAAGACATACACTTACACCAAGTAACAAAGACACACACTGACACCAAGTAACACAGACATACACTGACTCCAAGTAACACAGACATACACTTACACCAAGTAACACAGACATACAATGATACCCAGTAACACAGACACACACTTACAACAAGTATCACAGACATACACAGACACCAAGTAACAAAGACATACACTGAGACCCAGTAACACAGACACACAGTTACACCATGTAACAAAGACATACACTGACACCAAGTAACCAAGACATACACTGACGTTAAGTAACAAAGACATAAACTGATACCCAGTAATACAGACACACACTTACACCAAGTAACAAAGACATACACTGACACCAAGTAACAAAGACATACCCTGATACCCAGTAACACAGACACACACTTACACCAAGTAACAAAGACATACACTGACACCAAGTAACAAAGACATACACTGACACCAAGTAACAAAGACATACACTGACACCAAGTAACAAAGGCATACACTGACACCCAGTAACAAAGACATACACTGATACCCAGTAATACAGACACACACTTACACCAAGTAACAAAGACATTCACTGATCCCCAGTAACAAAAACATACACTGACACCAAGTAACAAAGACATACACTGACACCAAGTAACAAAGGCATACACTGATACTCAGTTACACAGACACACACTTACACCAAGTAACAAAGGCATACACTGACACCCATTAACAAAGACATACACTGACACCCAGTAACAAAGACATACACTGACACCAAGAAACAAAGACATTCACTGATCCCCAGTAACACAGACACACACTGACACCAAGTAACAAAAACATACAATGACACCTAGTAACAAAAACATACACTGAAACCAAGTGACAAAGACATACACTGACACCAAGTAACAAAGACATACACTGATACCCAGTAACATAGACACACACTTACACCAAGTAACAAAGACATACACTGATACTCAGTCACACAGACACACACTGACAACAAGTAACAAAGACATACACTGACACCAGGTAAGAAAGACATGCACTGACACCAAGTAACAAAGACATACCCTGATACCCAGTAACACAGACACACACGGACACCAAGTAACAAAGACATACACTGACACCCAGTAACAAAGACATACAGTGATACCCAGTAACACAGACACACACTTACACCAAGTAACACAGACACACACTTACACCAAGTAACACAGACAGACACTGACACCAAGTAATAAAGACATACACTGACTCCCAGGAACACAGATACACACTGACACCCAGTAACACAGGGAAAAACTGACACCAAGTAACAAAGACATCCACTTCTACCAAGTACAACGACATACACTGACACCAAGTAACAAAGACATACAATTATACCCAGTAACACAGACACGCACTGAAACCCAGTAACAAAGACATACACTGACACCAAGTAACAAAGACAGACACTGATACCTAGTAGCACAGACACACACTTACACCAAGTAACAAAGACATACACTTACACCAAGTAACAAAGACAGATACTGATACCCAGTAACACAGACACACACTAACACCAAGTAACAACGACATCCACTGATACACAGTTACACAGACACACACTTACACCAAGTAACAAAGACATACACTGACACCAAGTAACACAGACACACACAGACACCAAGTAACAAAGACATACACTGATACCCAGTTACACAGACACACACTTACACCAAGTAACACAGACACACACAGACACCAAGAAACAAAGACATACACTGATACCCAGTAACACAGACACACACTTACAGCAAGTAACAAAGACAGACACTGATACCCAGTAACACAGACATACACTTACACCTAGTATCAAAGACATACACTGACACCAAGTAGCAAAGACATACACTGACACCAAGTAACAAAGACATACACTGATACCCAGTAACACAGACACACACTTACAACATGTAACAATGTCATACACTGACACCAAGTAATAAAGACATACACTTACACCCAGTCACAAAGACATACACTGACACCCAGTAACAAAGACATACAATGACACCCAGGAACAAAGACGCACACTGACACCAAGTAACAAAGACACACACTGACACCAAGTAACAGATAAATACACTGACACCAAGTAACAAAGGCATACACTTAAAACCAAGTAACAAAGACATACACTGACACCAAGTAACAAAGACATACACCGATACCCAGTAACACAGACACACACTTACACGAAGTAACAAAGACATACACTGACACCAAGAAACAAATACATGCACTTACACCAATTAACAAAGACACACACTTTCACCAAGTAACACAGACATAGATGACACCAAGTAACAAAGACCGACACTGATACCCAGTAACACAGGCACACACTTACACCAAGTAACAAAGACAGACACTGACACCAAGTAACAATGACATACACTGACACCAAGTAAAAAAGACATACACTGACAACAGGTAACAAAGACAAACAGTGACACCCAGGAACACAGACACACACTTACATCAAGTAAAAACGACATACAATGATACCCAGTTACACAGACACACACTTACACCAAGTAACACAGACACACACTTACACCAATTAACACAGACACACACAGACACCAAGTAACAAAGACAGACACTGATACCCAGTAACACAGACATACACTTACACCTAGTATCAAAGACATACACTTACATCAAGTAGCAAAGTCATACACTGACACCAAGTAACAAAGACATACACTTACACAAAGTAACACATACATACACTGACACCAAGTAACCGAGACAGACACTGACACCAAGTAACAAAGGCATACACTGACACCAAGTAACAAAGACATGCACTGACACCAAGTAACAAAGACATGCACTGACACCAAGTAACACAGACATACACTGACACCAAGTAACACAGACATACACTGACACCAAGTAACAAAGACACACACTTACACCAAGTACACAGACATACACTGACACCAAGTAACATAGACATACACTGAAACCCAGTAACACAGGCATACACTGATACCCAGTAACACAGACACACACTAACACCAAGTCACAAAGGCAGACACTGAGATCAAGTAACAAAGTCATACACTGACACCAAGTAACAAAGACATACACTTACACAAAGTAACACATACATACACTGACACCAAGTAACCGAGACATACACTGACACCAAGTAACCGAGACATACACTGACACCAAGTAACCGAGACATACACTGACACCAAGTAACCGAGACATACACTGACACCAAGTAACAAAGGCATACACTGACACCAAGTAACAAAGGCATACACTGACACCAAGTAACAAAGACATACACTGATACCCAGTAACACAGACACACACGAACACCAAGTCACAAAGGCATACACTGACACCCAGTAACAAAGAAACACACTGACACCCAGTAACAAAGAAACACACTGACACCAAGTAACAAAGAAACACACTGACACCAAGTAACAAAGAAACACACTGACACCAAGTAACATAGACATACACAGACACCAAATAACAAAGACATACAATGATACCCAGTAACACAGACACACACTTACACCAAGTAACAAAGATATACACTGATACCCAGCCACACAGACACTCACTTACAACAAGTATCACAGACATACACAGACACCAAGTAACAAAGACATACACTGATACCACGTAACACAGACACACACTTACACCATGTAACAAATACATACACTGACACCAAGTAACAAAGACATACACTGACACCAAGTAACAAAGACATACACTGACGTTAAGTAACAAAGACATACACTTACACCAAGTAACACAGACATACACTGACACCAGGTAACAAAGACACACACTTCCACCAAGTAACACAGACAAACACTGACACCAAGTAACAAAGACATACACTGACACCCAGTAACAAAGACATACACTGACACCAAGTAACAAAGACATTCACTGATCCCCAGTAACACAGACAAACACTGACACCAAGTAACACAGACATGCACTGACACCCAGTAACACAGACATACACTGACACCAAGTAACAAAGACATACACTGATACCCAGTAACACAGACACACACTTACAACAAGTAACAAAGACATACACTGACACCAAGTAACAAAGACATACACTGATACCCAGTAACACAGACACACACTTACACCATGTAACAAAGACATACACTGACACCAAGTAACCAAGACATACACCGACGTTAAGTAACAAAGACATACACTGATACCCAGTAATACAGACACACACTTACACCAAGTAACAAAGACATGCACTGACACCCAGTAACAAAGACATACACTGACACCAAGTAACAAAGACATTCACTGATCCCCAGTAACACAGACACACACTGACACGAAGTAACAAAAACATACACAGAACAAAGAACAAAGAACAAAGATAATTACAGCACAGGAACAGGCCCTTCGGCCCTGCAAGCCTGCGCCGATCCAGATCCTCTCTCTAAACATGTCGCCTATTTTCTAAGGTTCTGTATCTCTTTTCTTCCTGCCCATTCATGTATCTGTCTAGATATATCTTAAAATACTCCATCGTGCCAGTATCTACCACCTCCGCTGGCAATGCGTTCCAGGTGCCCACCACCCTCTGCGTAAAGAACTTTCCACGCATATCCCCCCTAAACCTTTCCCCTTTCACTTTGAACTCGTGTCCTCTAGTAATTGAAACCCCCACTCTGGGAAAAAGCCTCTTGCTATCCACCCTGTCTATACCTCTCATGATTTTGTACACCTCAATCAGGTGCCCCCTCAACCTCCGTCTTTCTAATGAAAATAATCCTAATCTACTCAACCTCTCCTCATAGCTAGCGCCCTCCATACCAGGCAACATCCTTGTGAACCTCCTCTGCACCCTCTCCAAAGCATCCACATCCTTTTGATAATGTGGCGACCAGAACTGTACGCAGTATTCCAAATGTGGCCGAACCAAAGTCCTATACAACTGTAACATGACCTGCCAACTCTTGTACTCAATGCCCCGTCCGATGAAGGAAAGCATGCCGTATGCCTTCTTGACCACTCTATTGACCTGCGTTGCCACCTTCAGGGAACAGTGGACCTGAACACCCAAATCTCTCTGGACATCAATTTTCCCCAGGACTTTTCCATTTACTGTATAGTTCACTCTTGTATTGGATCTTCCAAAATGCATCACCTCGCATTTGCCCTGATTGAACTCCGTCTGCCATTTCTCTGCCCAACTCTCCAGTCTATCTATATTCTGCTGTATTCTCTGACAGTCCCCTTCACTATCTGCTACTCCACCAATCTTAGTGTCGTCTGCAAACTTGCTAATCAGTCCACCTATATTTTCCTCCAAATCATTAATGTATATCACAAACAACAGTGGTCCCAGCACGGATCCCTGTGGAACACTACTGGTCACACGTCTCCATTTTGAGAAACTCCCTTCTACTGCTACTCTCTGTCTCCTGTTGCCCAGCCAGTTCTTTATCCATCTCGCTAGTACACCTTGGACCCCAAGCGCCTTCACTTTCTCCATCAGCCTGCCATGGGGAACCTTATCAAACGCCTTACTGAAGTCCATGTATATGACATCGACAGCCCTTCCCTCATCAATCAACTTGGTCACTTCCTCGAAGAATTCTATTAAGTTGGTAAGACATGACCTTCCCTGCACAAAACCATGTTGCCTATCACTGATGAGCCCATTTTCTTCCAAATGGGAATAGATCCTATCGCTCAGTATCTTCTCCAGCAGCTTCCCTACCACTGACGTCAGGCTCACTAGTCTATAATTACCTGGATTATCCCTGCGACCCTTCTTAAACAAGGGGACAACATTAGCAATTCTCCAGTCCTCCGGGACCTCACCCGCGTTTAAGGATGCTGCAAATATATCTGTTAAGGCCCCAGCGATTTCCTCTCTTGCTTCCCTCAGTAACCTGGGATAGATCCCATTCGGACCTGGGGACTTGTCCACCTTAATGCCCTTTAGAATACCCAACACTTCCTCCCTCCTTATGCCGACTTGACCTAGAGTAATCAAACATCTGTTCCTAACCTCAACATCCGTCATGTCCCTCTCCTCGGTGAATACCGATGCAAAGTACTCGTTTAGAATCTTACCCATTTTCTCTGAGTCCAAGCATAACATTCCTCCTTTGTCCTTCAGTGGGCCAATCCTTTCTCTAGTTACCCTCTTTCTCCTTATATATGAATAAAAGGCTTTGGGATTTTCCTTAACCCTGTTTGCTAAAGATATTTCATGACCCCTTTTAGCCCTCTTAATTCCTCGTTTCAGATTGGTCCTACATTCCCGATATTCTTTCAAAGCTTCGTCTTTCATCAGCCGCCTACACCTTATGTATGCTTCCTTTTTCCTCTTAGCTAGTCTCACAATTTCACCTGTCATCCATGGTTCCCTAATCTTGCCATTTCTATCCCTCATTTTCACAGGAACATGTCTCTCCTGCACGCTAATCAACCACTCTTTAAAAGCCTCCCACATATCACATGTGGATTTACCTTCAAACAGCTGCTCCCAATCTACATTTCCCAGCTCCTGCCGAATTTTGGTATAGTTGGCCTTCCCCCAATTTAGCACTCTTCCTTTTGGACCACTCTCGTCTTTGTCCATGAGTATTTTAAAGCTTACGGAATTGTGATCACTATTCCCAAAGTAGTCCCCTACTGAAACTTCAACAACCTGGCCGGGCTCATTCCCCAACACCAGGTCCAGTATGGCCCCTTCCCGAGTTGGACTATTTACATACTGCTGCAGAAAACCCTCCTGGATGCTCCTTACAAATTCTGCTCCATCTGGACCTCAAACACTAAGCTAATCCCGGTCAAAGTTGGGAAAATTAAAATCTCCTATCACCACCACCCTGTTGCTCCTACATCTTTCCATAATCTGTTTACGTATTTGTACCTCTATCTCACGCTCGCTGTTGGGAGGCCTGTAGTGCAGCCCCAACATTGTTACCGCACCCTTCCTATTTCTGAGTTTTGTCCATATTGCCTCACTGCTCGAGTCCTCCATAGTGCCCTCCTTCAGCACAGCTGTGATATCCTCTTTCACCAGTAATGCAACTCCTCCACCCATTTTACCTCCCTCTCTATCCCGCCTGAAGCATCGATATCCTGGGATATTTAGTTGCCAATCATGCCCTTCCCTCAACCAAGTCTCAGTAATAGCAATAACATCATACTCCCAGGTACTAATCCAAGCCCTAAGTTCATCTGCCTTACGTACTACACTTCTTGCATTAAAACAAATGCACCTCAGACCACCAGTCCCTTTATATTCATCATCTGCTCCCTGCCTGCTCTTCCCCTTAGTCACACTGACTTCATTATCTAGTTCCTTACAGGCTTTTGTTACTACCTCCTTACTGTCAACTGACCTCAATTGGTTCCCATCCCCCTGCCACATTAGTTTAAACCCTCCCCAACAGCGTTAGCAAAAGCACCTCCAAGGACATTGGTTCCAGTCCGGCCCAGGTGTCGACCGTCCAATTTGTAATAGTCCCACCTCCCCCAGAACCGGTCCCAATGTCCCAAAAATCTGAACCCCTCCTTCCTGCACCATCTCTCAAGCCACGCATTCATCCTGACTATTCTTTCATTTTTACTCTGACTATCACGTGGCACTGGTAGTAATCCTGAGA
Organism: Heterodontus francisci; assembly: GCF_036365525.1. NCBI lineage: Eukaryota > Metazoa > Chordata > Chondrichthyes > Heterodontiformes > Heterodontidae > Heterodontus > Heterodontus francisci. The sequence goes on from NW_027140677.1 coordinate 4,888,724, forward strand.
TTACTACCTTTGAGGTCCTACTTTTTAACTTGGCTCCAAACTCCCTAAACTCTGCTTGTAGGACCTCATCCCGTTTTTTACCTATATCATTAGTGCCTATGTGCACAATGACAACTGGCTGTTCACCCTCCCCCTTCAGAATGTTCTGCAGCCGATCTGAGACATCCCTGACCCGTGCACCTGGGAGGCAACATACCATTCGGGAGCCTCGTTTTCGACCACAGAACCGCCTATCTACTCCCCTTACAATCAAATCCCCTACGACTATAGCCATTTCTCTCTTTTTCCCGCCCTACTGAACAGCAGAGCCAGCCACGGTGCCATGGACCTGGCTACTGTTGCCTTCCCCTGGTGAGCCATCTCCCTCAACAGTATCCAAAACGGTATACTTGTTTTGGAGGGAGATGACCGCAGGGGACTCCTGCGCTGCCTTCCTGCTCTTTCTCTGCCTTTGGGTCACCCATTCCCTTTCTCCCTCAGCAATCCTAATCTGCGGTGTGACCAATTCACTAAACGTGCTATCCACGACCTCCTCAGCATCGCGCATGCTCCAAAGTGAGTCCATCCGCAGCTCGAGAGCCGTCATGCGGTCTAACAAGAGCTGCAGTTGGACACACTTCCTGCACGTGAAGGAGTCAGGGACATCAGCCATGTCCCTGAGCTCCCACATTGAGCAAGAGGAGCATGACACGGGTCTGAGATCTCCTGCCATTTTTAATCTGACACCAAGTAACAAAGAAACACACTGACACCAAGTAACAAAGGCACACACTGACACCAAGTAACAAAGGCACACACTGACACCAAGTAACAAAGACATACACAGACACCAAATAACAAAGACATACAATGATACCCAGTAACACAGACACACACTTACACCAAGTAACAAAGATATACACTTACACCAAGTACACAGACATACACTGAAACCCAGTAACACAGACATACACTGATACCCAGTAACACAGACACACACAAACACCAAGTCACAAAGGCATACACTGACACCCAGTAACAAAGACAAACACTGACACCAAGTAACAAAGAAACACACTGACACCAAGTAACAAAGGCACACACTGACACCAAGTAACAAAGACATACACAGACACGAAATAACAAAGACATGCAATGATACCCAGGAACACAGACACACACTTACACCAAGTAACAAAGATATACACTGATACCCAGCCACACAGACACACACTTACAACAAGTATCACAGACATACACAGACACCAAGTAACAAAGACATACACTGATACCACGTAACACAGACACACACTTACACCATGTCACAAAGACATACACTGACACCAAGTAACAAGGACATACACTGACACCAAGTAACAAAGACATACACTGACGTTACGTAACAAAGACATACACTTACACCAAGTAACACAGACATACACTGACACCAAGTAACAAAGACACACACTGATACCCAGTAACACAGACACACACTTACACCAAGTCACAAAGACATACACTGACACCCAGTAACAAAGACAAACAGTGACACCCAGTAACAAAGACACACACTTACACCAAGTAACAAAGGCATACACTGATACTCAGTAACACAGACACACACTTGCACCAAGTAACAATGACATACACTGAGACCCAGTAACAAAGACATACACTGACACCAAGTAACAAAGGCATTCACTGATCCCCAGTAGCACAGACACACACTTACACCAAGTAACATAGACTTACACTGATACCCAATAACAAAGACACACACTGACACCAAGTAACAAAGACATACACTTACACCAAGTAACAAAGACATACACTGACACCAAGTAACAAAGACATACACTGACACCAAGTAACAAAGACATACACTTACACCAAGTAACAAAGACATACAATTACACCAAGTACACAGACATACACTGACACCAAGTAACAAAGACATGCACTGATACCCAGTAACACAGACACACACTTACACCAAGTAACAAAGATATACACTGACACCCAGTAACAAAGACATACACTGACACCCAGTAACAAAGACATTCACTGATACCCAGTAACACAGACATACACTGACACCAAGTAACAAAGACATACACTGACACCAAGTAACAAAGACATACACTGATACCCAGTAACACAGACACACACTTACACCAAGTAACAAAGACATACACTGATACTCAGTTACACAGACACACACTTACACCAAGTTACAAAGACATACACTGACACCAAGTAACAAAGGCATACACTGACACCCAGTAACAAAGACATACACTGATACCCAGTAACACAGACACACACTTACACCAAGTAACAAAGACATACACTGATACTCAGTTACACAGACACACACTTACACCAAGTTACAAAGACATACACTGACACCAAGTAACAAAGGCATACACTGACACCCAGTAACAAAGACATACACTGACACCCAGTAACACAGACACACGGACACCAAGTAACAAAGACATTCACTGATCCCCAGTAACACAGACAAACACTGACACCAAGTAACAAAGACATGCACTGATACCCAGTAACACAGACACACACTTACACCAAGTCACAAAGACATACACTGACACCCAGTAACAAAGACAAACAGTGACACCCAGTAACAAAGACACACAATGACACCAAGTAACAAAGGCACACACTGACACCAAGTAACAAAGACATATACTGATACCCAGTAACACAGACACACACTTACACCAAGTAACACAGACATACACTGACACCAAGTAACAAAGGCATACACTGACACCCAGTAACAAAGACATACACTGACACACAGTAACACAGACACACACGGACACCAAGTAACAAAGACATACACTGACACCCAGTAACACAGACACACACTTACACCAAGTAACAAAGACATACACTGATACTCAGTCACACAGACACACACTTAGAACAAGTAACAAAGACATACACTGACACCAAGTAACAAAGACATACACTTACACCAAGTAACACAGACATACACTGACAGCAAGTAACAAAGACATACACTTACACCAGGTAACAAAGACACACACTTACACCAAGTAACACAGACATACACTGACACCAAGTATCAAAAACAAACACTGACACCAAGTAACAATGACATACACTTACACCAAGTAACAAAGACATACACTGATACCCAGTAACACAGACACAGAATTACACCATGTCACAAAGACATACACTGACACCCAGTAACAAAGACAAGCACTGACCTCCAGTAACAAAGACACACACTGACCTCCAGTAACAAAGACACACACTGACACCAAGTAACAAAGACACACTCTGACACCAAGTAACAAAGACAAACACTGATACCCAGTAACACAGACACACAGTTACACCAGGTAACAAAGACATACACTGACACCAAGTAACAAAGACATACACTGACACCAATTAACAAATACATACACAGATACCCAGTAACACAGACACACTCTTACACCAAGTAACAGATAAATACACTGACACCAAGTAACAAAGGCATACACTTAAACCAAGTAACAAAGACAGACACTGACACCAAGTAATAAAGACATACACTGACTCACAGGAACACAGATACACACTGACACCCAGAAACAGAGAAAAACTGACACCAAGTAACAAAGACATCCACTTATACCAAGTACAAAGACAAACACTGACACCAAGTAACAAAGACATACAATTATACACTGTAACACAGACACGCACTGACACCCAGTAACAAAGACATACACTGACACCAAGTAACAAAGACAGACACTGATACCCAGTAGCACAGACACACACTTACACCAAGTAACATAGACTTACACTGATACCCAATAACAAAGACTTACACTGATACCCAATAACAAAGACACACACTGACACCAAGTAACAAAGACATACACTTACACCAAGTAACAAAGACAGATACTGATACCCAGTAACACAGACACACAATTACACCTAGTAACAAATACATACACTGACACCCAATAACACAGAAACACATTTACACTAACTGAAACAGACATACACTTACACCAAGTAACAAAGACAGACACTGATACCCAGTAACACTGACACACACTGATACCAAGTAACAAAGACATACACTGACACCAATTAACAAAGACACACACTTACACCAAGTAACAAAGACATACACTAACACCAAGTAACAAAGACATACAATTACACCAAGTACACAGACATACACTGACACCAAGTAACAAATACATACACTGAAACCCAGTAACACAGACATACACTGATACCCAGTAACACAGACACACACTAACACCAAGTCACAAAGGCATACACTGACACCCAGTAACAAAGACAAACACTGACACCAAGTAACAAAGAAACACACTGACACCAAGTAACAAAGAAACACACTGACACCAAGTAACAAAGAAACACACTGACACCAAGGAACAAAGAAACACACTGACACCAAGTAACAAAGGCACACACTGACACCAAGTAACAAAGACATACACAGACACGAAATAACAAAGACATACAATGATACCCAGTAACACAGACACACACTTACACCAAGTAACAAAGATATACACAGATACCCAGCCACACAGACACACACTTACAACAAGTATTACAGACATACACAGACACCAAGTAACAAAGACAGACACTGATACCACGTAACACAGACACACACTTACACCATGTAACAAAGACATACACTGACACCAAGTAACACAGACATACACTGACACCAAGTAACACAGACATACACTGACACCAAGTAACACAGACATACACTGACACCAAGTTACAAAGACACACACTTACACCAAGTTACAAAGACACACACTTACACCAAGTAACAAAGACAAACAGTAACACCCAGTAACAAAGACACACAATGACACCAAGTAACAAAGGCACACACTGACACCAAGTAACAAAGACATACACTGATACCCAGTAACACAGACACGCACTTACACCAAGCAACACTACATACACTGACACCAAGTAACAAAGACATTCACTGATACCCAGTAACACGGACACACACTTACACCAAGTAACAAAGACATACACTGACACTAAGTAACAAAGACATACACTGATACCCAGTAACACAGACACACACTTACACCAAGTAACAGAGGCATACACTGATACTCAGTAACACAGACACACACTTGCACCAAGTAACAAAGACATACACTGACACCCAGTAACAAAGACATACACTGACACCCAGTAACAAAGACATACACTGACACCAAGTAACAAAGACATACACTGATACCCAGTAACACAGACACACACTTACACCAAGTAACAAAGACATACACTGACACCAAGTAACAAAGACATGCACTGACACCCAGTAACAAAGACATGCACTGACACCCAGTAACAAAGACACACACGGACACCAAGTAACAAAGACACACACGGACACCAAGTAACAAAGACACACACTTACACCAAGTAACAAAGACATACACTGACACCAAGTAACAAAGACATATAATTACAACAAGAAACAAAGACATACACTGATACCCAGTAACACAGAAACACACATACACCAAGTAACAAAGATATGCACTGTTACGCAATAACACAGACACACATTTACACCAACTAACACAGACATACACTTACACCAAGTAACAAAGACAGATACTGATTCCCAGTAACACAGACACACATTTACACAAAGTCACAAAGACACTCACTGACACCCAGTAACAAAGACATACACTGACACCCAGTTACAAAGAAACCCACTGACACCAAGTAACAAAGACATACACTGATACCCATTAACACAGACAAACACTTACACCAAGTAACAAAGGCATACACTGACACCAAGTAACAAAGATATACACTGACACCAATTAACAAAGACAAACACTGATACCCAGTAACACAGACATTCACTGACACCAAGTAACAAAGACATACACTGACACCCAGGAACACAGACACACACCTACACCAAGTAACAAAGATATACACTGACACCAATTAACAAAGACATACACTGATACCCAGTAACACAGACATTCACTGACACCAAGTAACAAAGACATACACTGACACCCAGGAACACAGACACACACCTACACCAAGTAACAAAGATATACACTGATACCCAATAACACAGACGCACATTTACACCAACTAACACAGACATACACTTACACCAAGTAACAAAGACAGATACTAATACCCAGTAACACAGACACACACTTAGACCAAGTCACAAAGACATACACTGACACCAAGTAACAAGGACAGGCACTGATACCCAGTAATACAGACACAGACTCACACCAAGCCACAAAGACATAAACTGATACCCAGTAACACAGACACACACTTACACCAAGTAACAAAGACATACACTGACACAAAGTAACAAAGACATACAGTTACACTAAGTAACAAAGAAATACATTGATACCCAGTAACAAAGACATACACTGAAACCAAGTAACACAGACATACACTTACACCAAGTCACACAGACAGACACTGACACCAAGTATCAAAGACATACACTGACACCAAGTAACAAAGACATGCACTTACACCAAGTAACAAAGACAGACACTGATACCCAGTAACACACACATACACTGACACCCGGTCACAAAGACACACTCTGACACCCAGTAACAAAGACATACACTGACACCAAGTCACAACGACATACACTGATACCCAGTAACAAAGACATACACTGATATCCAGTAACACAGACACACAATTACACCAAGTAACAAAGACAGACACTGATACCCAGTAACTCAGACACACACATACACCAAGTCACAACGACATACACTGACACCCAGTAACAAAGACATACACTGACACACAGCAACAAAGAGACACACTGACACCAAGTAACAAAGACATACACTGATACCCAGTAACACAGACACACAGTTACAACAAGAAACAAAGACATACACTGACACCAAGGAACAAAGACATACACAGACACCAATTAACAAAGACATACACTGATACCCAGTAACACAGACACACACTTACACCAAGTAACAAAGACATACACAGATACCCAGTAACACAGACACACACTTACACCAAGTATCACAGACATACACAGACACCAAATAACAAGGACATACACTGATACCCAGTAACACAGACAAACACTGACACTAAGTAACAAAGACATACACTGACACCAAGTAACAAAGACATGCACTTACACCAAGCAAGAAAGACACACACTTACACCAAGTAACACAGACCTACACTGACACCAAGTAACAAAGACATACACTTACACCAACTAACAAAGACACACACTTACACCAAGTAACACAGACATACACTGACACCAAGTAACAAAGACATGCACTTACACCAAGTAAGAAAGACACACACTTACACCAAGTAACACAGACCTACACTGACACCAAGTAACAAAGACATACACTGATAGCCAGCAACACAGACACACTCTTACTCCAAGTAACACAGACAGACACTGATACCCAGTAACACAGACACACACTTACACCTAGTATCAAAGAAATACACTGACACCAAGTAACAAAGTCATACACTTACACCAAGTCACAAAGACATACACTGACACAAATTAACAAAGACCCTCACTTACACCATGTAACAAAGACATACACTGACACCAAGTAACAAAGACATACACTTACACCCAGTAGCACAGACACACACTTACACCAAGTAACATAGACTTACACTGATACCCAGTAACACAGACACACAGTGACACCAAGTAACAAAGACATACACTTACACCAAGTAACAAAGACACATACTGATACCCAGTAACACAGACACACAATTACACCAAGTAACAAAGACATACACTGACACCCAATAACACAGAAACACATTTACACCAACTAAAACAGACATACACTTACACCAAATAACAAAGACAGATACTGATACCCAGTAACACAGACACACACTTACACCAAGTCACAAAGACATACACTGACACCAAGTAACAAAGACACACTCTTACACCAAGTAACACAGACATACACTGATACCCAGTAACACAGAGACACACTAACACCAAGTCACAAAGGCATACAATGATACCCAGTAACACAGACACACACTTACACCAAGTAACAAAGAAACACACTGATACCCAGCCACACAGACACACACTTACAACAAGTATCACAGACATACACAGACACCAAGTAACAAAGACATACACTGATACCACGTAACACAGACACACACTTACACCATGTAACAAAGACATACACTGACACCAAGTAACAAAGACATACACTGACACCAAGTAACAAAGACATACACTGACGTTAAGTAACAAAGACATACACTTACACCAAGTAACACAGACATACACTGACACCAAGTAACAAAGACACACACTTACACCAAGTAACACAGACAAACACTGACACCAAGTAACAAAGACATGCACTGATACCCAGTAACACAGACACACACTTACACCAAGTCACAAAGACATACACTGACACCCAGTAACAAAGACAAACAGTGACACCCAGTAACAAAGACACACAATGACACTAAGTAACAAAGGCACACACTGACACCAAGTAACAAAGACATACACTGATACCCAGTAACACAGACACACACTTACACCAAGTAACACTACATACACTGACACCAAGTAACAAAGACATTCACTGATACCCAGTAACACGGACACACACTTACACCAAGTAACAAAGGCATACACTGATACTCAGTAACACAGACACACACTTGCACCAAGTAACAAAGACATACACTGACACCCAGTAACGAAGACATACACTGACGCCCAGTAACAAAGACATACACTGACACCAAGTAACAAAGACATACACTGATACCCAGTAACACAGACACACACTTACACCAAGTAACAAAGACATGCACTGACACCAAGTAACAAAGACATGCACTGACACCCAGTAACAAAGACACACACTGATACCAAGTAACAAAGACACACACGGACACCAAGAAACAAAGACACACACTTACACCAAGTAACAAAGACATACAATTACACCAAGAAACAAAGACATACACTGATACCCAGTAACACAGACACACACATACACCAAGTAACAAAGATATGCACTGATACCCAATAACACAGACACACATTTACACCAACTAACACAGACATACACTTACACCAAGTAACAAAGACAGATACTGATTCCCAGTAACACAGACACACATATACACAAAGTCACAAAGACATACACTGATACCCAGTTACACAGACACACACTGACTCCAAGAAACAAAGACATACACTGATACCCAGTTACACAGACACACACTTGCACCAAGTAACACAGTCGCACACAGACACTAAGTAACAAAGACAGGCACTGATACCCAGTAACACAGACACACACGAACACCAAGTAACAAAGACATACACTGACACCAAGTAACAAAGACATATACTGACACCCAGGAACACATATACACACTGACACCCAGTAACACAGAGAAACACGGACACCAAGTAACAAAGACATACACTGATACCCAGTAACACCGACACACACTTACACCAAGAAACAAAGACATACACTGAGACCCAGTTACAAAGACACACACTTGCACCAAGTAACACAGTCGCACACAGACACCAAGTAACAAAGACATACGCTGATACCCAGTAACACAGACACACACTGACACCAAGTAACACAGAAATACACTGAAACCAAATAACAAAGACATCCACATACACCAAGTAACAAAGACATACACTGATACCAAATAACACAGACACACACTTACACCAAGTAACAAAGACATACACTGATACTCAGTCACACAGACACACACTTACACAAGAAACAAAGACAGACACTGATACCCAGTAACACAGACACACACTTACACCAAGTAACAGATAAATATACTGACACTAAGTAACAAAGGCATACACCTAAACCAAGTAACAAATACAGACACTGACACCAAGTAATAAAGACATACACTGACTCCCAGGAACACAGATACACACTGACACCCATAAACACAGAGAAAAACTGACACCAAGTAACAAAGACATACACTGACACCAAGTAACAAAGACAGACACTGATAACCAGTAGCACAGACACACACTTACACCAAGTAACATAGACTTACACTGATACCCAATAACACAGACACACACTGACACCAAGTAACAAAGACATACACTTACACCAAGTAACAAAGACAGATACTGATACCTAGTAACAAAGACACACACTGATACCAAGTAACAAGGACATACACTGACACCAATTAACAAAGACACACACTGACACCAATTAACAAAGACACACACTTACACCAAGTAACAAAGACATACACTGACACCAAGTAACAAAGACATATAATTACACCAAGTACACAGACATACACTGACACCAAGTAACAAAGACATACACTAAAACCCAGTAACACAGACATACACTGATACCCAGTAACACAGACACACACTAACACCAAGTCACAAAGGCAATCACTGACACCAAGTAACAAAGAAACACACTGACACCAAGTAACAAAGGCACAAACTGACACCAAGTAACAATGACATACACAGACACGAAATAACAAAGACATACAATGATACCCAGTAACACAGACACACACTTACACCAAGTAACAAAGATATACACTGATACCCAGCCACACAGACACACACTTACACCATGTAACAAAGACATACACTGACACCAAGTAACAAAGACATACACTGACACCAAGTATCAAAGACATACACTGACGTTAAGTAACAAAGACATACACTTACACCAAGTAACAAAGACACACACTGACACCAAGTAACAAAGACATGCACTGATACCCAGTAACACAGACACACACTTACATCAAGTCACAAAGACATACACTGACACCCAATAACAAAGACAAACAGTGACACCCAGTAACAAAGACACACAATGACACCAAGTAACAAAGGCACACACTGACACCAAGTAACAAAGACATACACTGATACCCAGTAACACAGACACACACTTACACCAAGTAACACTACATACACTGACACCAAGTAACAAAGACATTCACTGATACCCAGTAACACGGACACACACTTACACCAAGTAACAAAGACATACACTGACACTAAGTAACAAAGACATACACTGATACCCAGTAACACAGACACACACTTACACCAAGTAACAAAGGCATACACTGATACTCAGTAACACAGACACACACTTGCACCAAGTAACAAAGACATACACTGACACCCAGTAACAAAGACATACACTGACACCCAGTAACAAAGACATACACTGACACCAAGTAACAAAGACACACACATACACCAAGTAACAAAGATATGCACTGATACCCAATAACACAGACACACATTTACAGCAACTAACACAGACATACACTTACACCAAGTAACAAAGACACACACTGATACCAAGAAACAAAGACACACACTTACACCAAGTAACAAAGACATACACTGACACCAAGTAACAAAGACATACACTGACACCCAGTAACAAAGAAACACACTGACACCAAGTAACAAAGACATACACTGATACCCATTCACACAGACACACACTTACACCAAGTAACAAAGGCATACACTGACACCAAGTAACAAAGATATACACTGACACCAATTAACAAAGAAATACACTGATACCCAGTAACACAGACATTCACTGACACCAAGTAACAAAGACATACACTGACACCCAGGAACACAGACACACACCTACACCAAGTAACAAAGATATACACTGACACCTATTAACAAAGACATACACTGATACCCAGTAACACAGACATTCACTGACACCACGTAACACAGACACACACTGACACCAAGTAACAAAGACATACACTGACACCAAGTAACAAAGACATACACTGACACCAAGTAACAAAGACATACACTGAAGTTAAGTAACAAAGACATACACTTACACCAAGTAACACAGACATACACTGACACCAAGTAACAAAGACACACACTTACACCAAGTAACACAGACAAACACTGACACCAAGTAACAAAGACATGCACTGATACCCAGTAACGCAGACACACACCTACACCAAGTAACAAAGATATACACTGACACCTATTAACAAAGACATACACTGATACCCAGTAACACAGACATTCACTGACACCAAGTAACAAAGGCATATACTGACACCCAGGAACACAGACACACACCTACACCAAGTAACAAAGATATACACTGATACCCAATAACACAGACGCACATTTACACCAACTAACACAGATATACACTTACACCAAGTAACAAAGACAGATACCAATACCCAGTAACACAGACACACACTTAGACCAAGTCACAAAGACATACACTGACACCCAGTAACAAAGACATGCACTGATACCAATTAACAAAGACATACACTGATACCCAGTAACACAGACACACACTTACGCCAAGTAACAAAGACATGCACTGACACCAATTAACAAAGACATACACTGATACCCAGTAACACAGACACACACTTACACCAAGTAACAAAGACATAAACTGACACCAAGTAACAAAGACATACAATTGCACCAAGTAAAAAAGACATATACTGACACCAAGTAACAAAGACATACACTGATACCCAGTAACACAGACACACAGTTACACCGAGAAACAAGACATACACTGATACCCAGTAACACAGACACACACTTGCACCAAGTAACACAGACGCACACAGACACCAAGTAACAAAGACATAAACTGATATCCAGTAACACAGACGCACACAGACACCAAGTAACAAAGACATACACTGATATCCAGTAACACAGACAAACATTTACACTAAGTAACAAAGACATAAACTGATACCCAGTAACACAGACACACACTTACACCAAGTAACACTACATACACTGACACCAAGTAACAAAGACATTCACTGATACCCAGTAACACAGACACACACTTGCACCAAGTAACACAGACGCACACAGACACCAAGTAACAAAGACATACACTGATATCCAGTAACACAGACAAACACTTACACTAAGTAACAAAGACATAAACTGATACCCAGTAACACAGACACACACTTACACCAAGTAACAAAGACATACACTGACACAAAGTAACAAAGACATACACTTACACCAAGTAACACAGTCGCACACAGACACCAAGTAACAAAGACATACGCTGATACCCAGTAACACAGACACACACTGACACCAAGTAACACAGAAATACACTGAAACCAAATAACAAAGTCATCCACTTACACCAAGTAACAAAGACATACACTGATACTCAGTCACACAGACCTACACTTACACAAGAAACAAAGACAGACACTGATACCCAGTAACACAGACACACAGTTACACCAAGTAACATAGACTTACACTGACACCAAGTAACAAAGGCATACACTGAAACCAAGTAACAAAGACAGACACTGACACCAAGTAATAAAGACATACACTGACTCCCAGGAACACAGATACACACTGACACCCAGTAACACAGAGAAAAACTGACACCAAGTAACAAAGACATCCACTTATACCAAGTACAAAGACATAAACTGACACCAAGTAACAAAGACATACAATTATACCCAGTAACACAGACACGCACTGACACCCAGTAACAAAGACATACACTGACACCAAGTAACAAAGACAGACACTGATACCCAGTAGCACAGACACACACTTACACCAAGTAACATAGACTTACACTGATACCCAATAACACAGACACACACTGACACCAAGTAACAAAGACATACACTTACACCAAGTAACAAAGACAGATACTGATACCCAGTAACACAGACACACACTTACACAAAGTCACAAAGACATACACTGACACCCAGTAACAAAGACATGCACTGACACCGAGTAACAAAGACACACACTGATACCAAGTAACAAGGACATACACTGACACCAATTAACAAAGACACACACTGACACCAATTAACAAAGACACACACTTACACCAAGTAACAAAGACATACACTGACACCAAGTAACAAAGACATACAATTACACCAAGTACACAGACATACACTGACACCAAGTAACAAAGACATACACTAAAACCCAGTAACACAGACACACACTAACACCAAGTCACAAAGGCAATCACTGACACCCAGTAACAAAGACAAACACTGACACCAAGTAACAAAGAAACACACTGACACCAAGTAACAAAGGCACACACTGACACCAAGTAACAATGACATACACAGACACGAAATAACAAAGACATACAATGATACCCAGTAACACAGACACACACTTACACCAAGTAACAAAGATATACACTGATACCCAGTAACACAGACACACACTTGCACCAAGAAACACAGACGCACACAGACACCAAGTAACAAAGACACACACTGATATCCAGTAACACAGACAAACACTTACACTGAGTAACAAAGACATACACTGACACAAAGTAACAAAGACATACACTTACACTAAGTAACAAAGAAATACATTGATACCCAGTAACACAGAAATACACTGAAACCAAATAACAAAGACATCCACTTACACCAAGTAACAAAGACATACACTGATACTCAGTCACACAGACATACACTGACACAAAGTAACAAAGACATACACTTACACTAAGTAACAAAGAAATACATTGATACCCAGTAACAAAGACATACACTGAAACCAAGTAACACAGACAGACACTGACACTAAGTAATAAAGACATACACTGACTCCCAGGAACACAGATACACACTGACACCCAGTAACACAGAGAAAAACTGACACCAAGTAACAAAGACATCCACTTATACCAAGTACAAAGACATAAACTGACACCAAGTAACAAAGACATACAATTATACCCAGTAACAGAGACACGCACTGACACCCAGTAACAAAGACATACACTGACACCAAGTAACAAAGACAGACACTGATACCCAGTAGCACAGACACACACTTACACCAAGTAACATAGACTTACACTGATACCCAATAACACAGACACACACTGACACCAAGTAACAAAGACATACACTTACACCAAGTAACAAAGACAGATACTGATACCAAGTAACACAGACACACAGTTACACCAAGTAACAAAGACATACACTTACACCAAGTAACAAAGACAGATACTGATACCCAGTAACACAGACACAAACTTACACAAAGTCACAAAGACATACACTGACACCCAGTAACAAAGACATGCACTGACACCGAGTAACAAAGACACACACTGATACCAAGTAACAAGGACATTCACTGACACCAATTAACAAAGACACACACTGACACCAATTAACAAAGACATACAATTACACCAAGTACACAGACACACACTGACACCAAGTAACAAAGACAGACACTAAAACCCAGTAACACAGACATACACTGATACCCAGTAACACAGACACACACTAACACCAAGTCACAAAGGCAATCACTGACACCCAGTAACAAAGACAAACACTGACACCTAGTAACAAAGAAATACACTGACACCAAGTAACAAAGGCACACACTGACACCAAGTAACAATGACATACACAGACACGAAATAACAAAGACATACAATTACACCAAGTACACAGACATACACTGACACCAAGTAACAAAGACATACACTAAAACCCAGTAACACAGACATACACTGATACCCAGTAACACAGACACACACTAACACCAAGTCACAAAGGCAATCACTGACACCCAGTAACACAGACACACACTTACACCAAGTAACAAAGATATACACTGATACCAAGTAACAAAGACATACACTGACGTTAAGTAACAAAGACATACACTGACGTTAAGTAACAAAGACATACACTTACACCAAGTAACACAGACATACACTGACACCAAGTAACAAAGACACACACTTACACCAAGTAACACAGACAAACACTGACACCAAGTAACAAAGACATACAGTGACACCCAATAACAAAGACAAACAGTGACACCCAGTAACAAAGACACACAATGACACCAAGTAAGAAAGGCACACACTGACACCAAGTAACACAGAAATACACTGAAACCAAATAACAAAGACATCCACTTACACCAAGTAACAAAGACATACACTGATACCCAATAACACAGACACACACTTACACCAAGTAACAAAGACATACACTGATACTCAGTCACACAGACATACACTTACACAAGAAACAAAGACAGACACTGATACCCAGTAACACAGACACACACTTACACCAAGTAACAGATAAATACACTGACACCAAGTAACAAAGGCATACACTTAAACCAAGTAACAAAGACAGACACTGACACCAAGTAATAAAGACATACACTGACTCCCAGGAACACAGATACACACTGACACCCAGTAACACAGAGAAAAACTGACACCAAGTAACAAAGACATACAATTATACCCAGTAACAGAGACACGCACTGACACCCAGTAACACAGACACACAGTTACACCAAGTAACAAAGACATACACTTACACCAAGTAACAAAGACAGATACTGATACCCAGTAACACAGACACACACTTACACAAAGTCACAAAGACATACACTGACACCCAGTAACAAAGACATGCACTGACACCGAGTAACAAAGACACACACTGATACCAAGTAACAAGGACATACATTGACACCAATTAACAAAGACACACACTGACACCAATTAACAAAGACACACACTTACACCAAGTAACAAAGACACACACTTACACCAAGTAACAAAGACATACACTGACACCAAGTAACAAAGACATACAATTACACCAAGTACACAGACATACACTGACACCAAGTAACAAAGACATACACTAAAACCCAGTAACACAGACATACACTGATACCCAGTAACACAGACACACACTAACACCAAGTCACAAAGGCAATCACTGACACCCAGTAACAAAGACAAACACTGACACCAAGTAACAAAGAAACACACTGACACCAAGTAACAAAGGCACACACTGACACCAAGTAACAATGACATACACAGACACGAAATAACAAAGACATACAATGATACCCAGTAACACAGACACACACTTACACCAAGTAACAAAGATATACACTGATACCCAGCCACACAGACACACACTTACAACAAGTATCACAGACATACACAGACACCAAGTAACAAAGACATACACTGACACCACGTAACACAGACACACACTTACACCAAGTAACAAAGACATACACTGACACCAAGTAACAAAGACATACACTGACACCAAGTAACAAAGACATACACTGACGTTAAGTAACAAAGACATACACTGACGTTAAGTAACAAAGACATACACTGACGTTAAGTAACAAAGACATACACTTACACCAAGTAACACAGACATACACTGACACCAAGTAACAAAGACACACACTTACACCAAGTAACACAGACAAACACTGACACCAAGTAACAAAGACATGCACTGATACCCAGTAACACAGACACACACTTACACCAAGTCACAAAGACATACAGTGACACCCAATAACAAAGACAAACAGTGACACCCAATAACAAAGACAAACAGTGACACCCAGTAACAAAGACACACAATGACACCAAGTAACAAAGGCACACACTGACACCAAGTAACAAAGACATACACTGATACCCAGTAACACAGACACACACTTACACCAAGTAACACTACATACACTGACACCAAGTAACAAAGACATTCACTGATACCCATTAACACAGACACACACTTGCACCAAGTAACACAGACGCACACAGACACCAAGTAACAAAGACATACACTGATATCCAGTAACACAGACAAACACTTACACTAAGTAACAAAGACATGCACTGATACCCAGGAACACAGACACACACTTACACCAAGTCACAAAGACATACACTGACACCCAATAACAAAGACAAACAGTGACACCCAGTAACAAAGACACACAATGACACCAAGTAACAAAGGCACACACTGACACCAAGTAACACAGAAATACACTGAAACCAAATAACAAAGACAGACACTGACACCAAGTAATAAAGACATACACTGACTCCCAGGAACACAGATACACACTGACACCCAGTAACACAGAGAAAAACTGACAGCAAGTAACAAAGACATCCACTTATACCAAGTACAAAGACATAAACTGACACCAAGTAACAAAGACATACAATTATACCCAGTAACACAGACATGCACTGACACCCAGTAACACAGACACACAGTTACACCAAGTAACAAAGACATACACTGACACCCAGTAACAAAGACATGCACTGACACCGAGTAACAAAGACACACACTGATACCAAGTAACAAGGACATACATTGACACCAATTAACAAAGACACACACTGACACCAATTAACAAAGACACACACTTACACCAAGTAACAAAGACATACACTGACACCAAGTAACAAAGACATACACTAAAACCCAGTAACACAGACATACACTGATACCCAGTAACACAGACATACACTGACACCAAGTAACAAAGAAACACACTGACACCAAGTAACAAAGAAACACACTGACACCCAGTAACACAGAGAAAAACTGACACCAAGTAACAAAGACATCCACTTATACCAAGTACAAAGACATAAACTGACACCAAGTAACAAAGACATACAATTATACCCAGTAACAGAGACACGCACTGACACCCAGTAACAAAGACATGCACTGATACCAATTAACAAAGACATACACTGATACCCAGTAACACAGACACACACTTACGCCAAGTAACAAAGACATGCACTGACACCAATTAACAAAGACATACACTGATACCCAGTAACACAGACACACACTTACACCAAGTAACAAAGACATAAACTGACACCAAGTAACAAAGACATACAATTGCACCAAGTAAAAAAAGACACACACTGACACCAAGTAACAAAGACATAGACTGATACCCAGTAACACAGACACACACTTACACCAATTAACAAAGACACACACTGACACCAATTAACAAAGACACACACTGACACCAATTAACAAAGACACACACTTACACCAAGTAACAAAGACATAAACTGACACCAAGTAACAAAGACAGACAATTACACCAAGTACACAGACATACACTGACACCAAGTAACAAAGACATACACTAAAACCCAGTAACACAGACATACACTGATACCCAGTAACACAGACACACACCAACACCAAGTCACAAAGGCAATCACTGACACCCAGTAACAAAGACAAACACTGACACCAAGTAACAAAGAAACACACTGACACAAAGTAACAAAGGCACACACTGACACCAAGTAACAATGACATACACAGACACGAAATAACAAAGACATACAATGATACCCAGTAACACAGACACACACTTACACCAAGTAACAAAGATATACACTGATACCCAGCCACACAGACACACACTTACAACAAGTATCACAGACATACACAGACACCAAGTAACAAAGACATACACTGACACCACGTAACACAGACACACACTTACACCATGTAACAAAGACATACACTGACACCAAGTAACAAAGACATACACTGTCACCAAGTAACAAAGACATACACTTACACCAAGTAACACAGACATACACTGACACCAAGTAACAAAGACACACACTTACACCAAGTAACACAGACAAACACTGACACCAAGTAACAAAGACATGCACTGATACCCAGGAACACAGACACACACTTACACCAAGTCACAAAGACATACACTGACACCCAATAACAAAGATAAACAGTGACACCCAGTAACAAAGACACACAATGACACCAAGTAACAAAGGCACACACTGACACCAAGTAACACAGAAATACACTGAAACCAAATAACAAAGACATCCACTTGCACCAAGTAACAAAGACATACACTGATACCCAATAACACAGACACACACTTACACCAAGTAACAAAGACATACACTGATACTCAGTCACACAGACATACACTTACACAAGAAACAAAGACAGACACTGATACCCAGTAACACAGACACACACTTACACCAAGTAACAGATAAATACACTGACACCAAGTAACAAAGGCATACACTTAAACCAAGTAACAAAGACAGACACTGACACCAAGTAATCAAGACATACACTGACTCCCAGGAACACAGATACACACTGACACCCAGTAACACAGAGAAAAACTGACACCAAGTAACAAAGACATCCACTTATACCAAGTACAAAGACATAAACTGACACCAAGTAACAAAGACATACAATTATACCCAGTAACACAGACACGCACTGACACCCAGTAACAAAGACATACACTGACACCAAGTAACAAAGACAGACACTGATACCCAGTAACACAGACACACACTTACACCAAGTAACATAGACTTACACTGATACCCAATAACACAGACACACACTGACACCAAGTAACAAAGACATACACTTACACCAAGTAACAAAGACAGATACTGATACCCAGTAACACAGACACACAGTTACACCAAGTAACAAATACATACACAGACACCAAGTAACAAAGACATACACTGACACCACGTAACACAGACACACACTTACACTATGTAACAAAGACATACACTGACACCAAGTAACAAAGACATACACTGACACCAAGTAACAAAGACATACACTGACACCAAGTAACAAAGACATACACTGACGTTAAGTAACAAAGACATACACTTACACCAAGTAACACAGACATACACTGACACCAAGTAACAAAGACACACACTTACACCAAGTAACACAGACAAACACTGACACCAAGTAACAAAGACATGCACTGATACCCAGTAACACAGACACACACTTACACCAAGTCACAAAGACATACACTGACACCCAATAACAAAGACAAACAGTGACACCCAGTAACAAAGACACACAATGACACCAAGTAACAAAGGCACACGCTGACACCAAGTCACAAAGACATACACTGACACCCAATAACAAAGACAAACAGTGAAACCCAGTAACAAAGACACACAATGACACCAAGTAACAAAGGCACACACTGACACCAAGTAACAAAGACATTCACTGATACCCAGTAACACAGACACACACTTGCACCAAGTAACACAGACGCACACAGACACCAAGTAACAAAGACATGCACTGATATCCAGTAACACAGACAAACACTTACACTAAGTAACAAAGACATAAACTGATACCCAGTAACACAGACACACACTTACACCAAGTAACAAAGACATACACTGACACAAAGTAACAAAGACATACACTTACACTAAGTAACAAAGAAATACATTGATACCCAGTAACAAAGACATCCACTTACACCAAGTAACACAGTCGCACACAGACACCAAGTAACAAAGACATGCGCTGATACCCAGTAACACAGACACACACTGACACCAAGTAACACAGAAATACACTGAAACCAAATAACAAAGACATCCACTTACACCAAGTAACAAAGACATACACTGATACCCAATAACACAGACACACACTTACACCAAGTAACAAAGACATACACTGATACTCAGTCACACAGACATACACTTACACAAGAAACAAAGACAGACACTGATACCCAGTAACACAGACACACACTTACACCAAGTAACATAGACTTACACTGATACCCAATAACACAGACACACACTGACACCAAGTAACAAAGACATATACTTACACCAAGTAACAAAGACAGATACTGATACCCAGTAACACAGACACACAGTTACACCAAGTAACAAAGACATACACTGACACCAAGTAACAAAGACATCCACTTATACCAAGTACAAAGACATAAACTGACACCAAGTAACAAAGACATACAATTATACCCAGTAACAGAGACACGCACTGACACCAAGTAACAAAGACATACACTGACACCAAGTAACAAAGACAGACACTGATACCCAGTAGCACAGACACACACTTACACCAAGTAACATAGACTTACACTGATACCCAATAACACAGACACACACTGACACCAAGTAACAAAGACATATACTTACACCAAGTAACAAAGACAGATACTGATACCCAGTAACACAGACACACAGTTACACCAAGTAACAAAGACATACACTGACACCAAGTAACAAAGACATACAATTACACCAAGTACACAGACATACACTGACACCAAGTAACAAAGACATACACTAAAACCCAGTAACACAGACATACACTGATACCCAGTAACACAGACATACACTGACACCCAGTAACAAAGACAAACACTGACACCAAGTAACAAAGAAACACACTGACACCAAGTAACAAAGGCACACACTGACACCAAGTAACAATGACATACACAGACACGAAATAACAAAGACATACAATGATACCCAGTAACACAGACACACACTTACGCCAAGTAACAAAGATATACACTGATACCCAGCCACACAGACACACACTTACAACAAGTATCACAGACATACACAGACACCAAGTAACAAAGACATACACTGACACCATGTAACAAAGACATACACTGACACCAAGTAACAAAGACATACACTTACACCAAGTAACACAGACATACACTGACACCAAGTAACAAAGACACACACTTACACCAAGTATCACAGACAAACACTGACACCAAGTAACAAAGACATGCACTGATACCCAGTAACACAGACACACACTTACACCAAGTCACAAAGACATACACTGACACCCAATAACAAAGACAAACAGTAACACCCAGTAACAAAGACACACAATGACACCAAGTAACAAAGGCACACACTGACACCAAGTCACAAAGACATACACTGATACCCAGTAACACAGACACACACTTACACCAAGTAACACTACATACACTGACACCAAGTAACAAAGACATTCACTGATACCCAGTAACACGGACACACACTTACACCAAGTAACAAAGACATACACTGACACTAAGTAACAAAGACATACACTGATACCCAGTAACACAGACACACACTTACACCAAGTAACAAAGTCATACACTGATACTCAGTAACACAGACACACTTGCACCAAGTAACAAAGACATACACTGACACCCAGTAACAAAGACATACACTGACACCCAGTAACAAAGACATACACTGACACCAAGTAACAAAGACACACACATACACCAAGTAACAAAGATATGCACTGATACCCAATAACACAGACGCACACAGACACCAAATAACACAGACATACACTTACACCAAGTAACAAAGACACACACTGATACCAAGAAACAAAGACACACACTTACACCCAGTAACAAAGACATACACTGACACCAAGTAACAAAGACACACACATACACCAAGTAACAAAGATATGCACTGATACCCAATAACACAGACACACATTTACACCAACTAACACAGACATACACTTACACCAAGTAACAAAGACAGATACTGATTCCCAGTAACACAGACACACATTTACACAAAGTCACAAAGACACTCACTGACACCCAGAAACAAAGACATACACTGACACCCAGTAACAAAGAAACACACTGACACCAAGTAACAAAGAAACACACTGACACCAAGTAACAAAGACATACACTGATACCCATTCACACAGACACACACTTACACCAAGTAACAAAGGCATACACTGACACCAAGTAACAAAGATATACACTGACACCAATTAACAAAGACATACACTGATACCCAGTAACACAGACATTCACTGACACCAAGTAACAAAGACATACACTGACACCCAGGAACACAGACACACACCTACACCAAGTAACAAAGATATACACTGACACCAAGTAACAAAGACATACACTGATACCCAGTAACACAGACATTCACTGACACCAAGTAACAAAGACATACACTGACACCCAGGAACACAGACACACACCTACACCAAGTAACAAAGATATACACTGATACCCAATAACACAGACGCACATTTACACCAACTAACACAGATATACACTTACACCAAGTAACAAAGACAGATACTAATACCCAGCAACACAGACACACACTTAGACCAAGTCACTAAGACATGCACTGATACCAATTAACAAAGACATACACTGATACCCAGTAACACAGACACACACTTACGCCAAGTAACAAAGACATGCACTGACACCAATTAACAAAGACATACACTGATACCCAGTAACACAGACACACACTTACACCAAGTAACAAAGACATAAACTGACACCAAGTAACAAAGACATACAATTGCACCAAGTAAAAAAGACACACACTGACACCAAGTAACAAAGACATAGACTGATACCCAGTAACACAGACACACACTTACACCGAGAAACAAGACATACACTGATACCCAGTTACACAGACACACACTTGCACCAAGTAACACAGACGCACACAGACACCAAGTAACAAAGACATACACTGATATCCAGTAACGCAGACAAACACTTACACTAAGTAACAAAGACATACACTTGCACAAAGTAACAAAGAAATACATTGATACCCAGTAACAAAGACATGCACTGAAACCAAGTAACACAGACAGACACTGACACAAAGTAACAAAGACAGACACTGACACCAAGTAACAAAGACACAAAGTTACACCAGGTAACACAGACATACACTGACACCAAGTATCAAAGACAGACACTGACACCAAGTAACAAAGACATGCACTTACACCAAGTAACAAAGACAGACACTGATACCCAGTAACACAGACATACACTTACACCAGGTCACAAAGACACACACTGACACCCAGTAACAAAGACATACACTGACACCAAGTCACAACGACATACACTGACACCCAGTAACAAAGACATACACTGACACACAGCAACAAAGAGACACACTGACACCAAGTAACAAAGACATACACTGATACCCAGTAACACAGACACACAGCTACAACTAGAAACAAAGACATACACTGACACCAAGGAACAAAGACATACACAGACACCAATTAACAAAGACATACACTGATACCCAGTAACACACACATGCACTTACACCAAGTAACAAATGCATACACTTACACCAAGTAGCAAAGACATACACTGACACCAAGTAACAAAGACTGACACTGATACCCAGTAACACAGACACACACTTACACGAAGTAACAAAGACATACACAGATACCCAGTAACACAGACACACACTTACACCAAGTATCACAGACATACACAGACACCAAATAACAAGGACATACACTGATACCCAGTAACACAGACAAACACTTACACGAAGTAACAAAGACATACACTGACACCAACTAACAAAGACACACACTTGCACCAAGTAACACAGACATACACTGACACCAAGTAACAAAGACATGCACTTACACCAAGTAAGAAAGACACACACTTACACCAAGTAACACAGACCTACACTGACACCAAGTAACAAAGACATACACTGATACCCAGCAACACAGACACACTCTTCCACCAAGTAACAAAGACAGACACTGATACCCAGTAACACAGACACACACTTACACCAGGTATAAAAGAAGTACACTGACACCAAGTCACAAAGACATACACTGACACAAATTAACAAAGACCCTCACTTACACCAAGTAACAAAGACATACACCGACACCAAGTAACAAAGACATGCACTTACACCAAGTAACAAAGACATACACTTACACCAAGTAACAAAGACATACACTGACACCAAGTAACAAAGACATACACTGATACCCAGTAACACACACATGCACTTACACCAAGTAACAAAGACATACACTGATACCCAGTAACACAGACACACACCTGCACCAAGTAACAAAGACATACACTGATAATCAATAACACAGACACACACTTACACCAACTAACACAGACATACACATACACCAAGAAACAAAGACAGATACTGATAACCAGTCACACAGACACACACTTACAACAAGTAACAAAGACATACACTGACACCAATTAACAAAGACATACACTTATACCCAGTAACACAGACACTCACTTACACCAAGTAACAAAGACATACACTGACACCAAGTAACAAAGACATACAATTGCACCAAGTAAAAAAGACATACACTGACACCAAGTAACAAAGACATACACTGATACCCAGGAACACCGACACACACTTACACCAAAAACAAAGACATACACTGATACCCAGTTACACAGACTCACACTTGCACCAAGTAACACAGTCGCACACAGACACCAAGTAACAAAGACATACACTGATACCCAGTAACACACACACTTACACCAAGTAACAAAGACATACAATTACGCCAAGTAACAAAGACAGGCACTGATAGCCAGTAACACAGACACACACGAACACCAAGTAACAAAGACATACACGGACACCAAGTAACAAAGACATATACTGACACCCAGGAACACATATACACACTGACACCCAGTAACACAGAGAAACACTGACACCAAGTAACAAAGACATACACTGATACCCAGTAACACCGACACACACTTACACCAAGTAACAAAGACATACGCTGATACAAAGTAACACAGACACACACTGACACCAAGTAACACAGAAATACACTGATACCCAGTAACGCAGACACACACTTAGACCAAGTAACAAAGACAGACACTGACACCAAGTAACAAAGACATACGCTTACACCAAGTAACAAAGACATGCACTGACACCAAGTAACAATGACATACATTAATACCCAGTAACACAGACACACACTTCCACCAAGTAACAAAGACATACACTGATACCCAGTAACACAGACATTCACTGACACCAAGTAACAAAGACATACACTGACACACAGTAACACAGACACACACCTACACCTAGAAACAAGACATACACTGATACCCAGTTACACAGACACACACTTGCACCAAGTAACACAGACGCACACAGACACCAAGTAACAAAGACATGCACTGATATCCAGTAACACAGACACACACTTACACCAAGTAACAAAGACAAACACTGACACCAAGTAACAAGGACAGGCACTGATACCCAGTAACACAGACACACACTCACACCAAGTCACAAAGACATAAACTGATACCCAGTAACACAGACACACACTGACACCAAGTAACAAAGAAATACACTGATTCCCAGGAACAAAGACATACTCTGAAACCAAGTTACAAAGACATACACTTACACCAAGTAACACAGACATACACTGACACCAAGTAACAAAGACAGACACTGACACCAAGTAACAAAGACACAAACTTACACCAGGTAACACAGACATACACTGACGCCAAGTATCAAAGACATACACAGACACCAAGTAACAAAGACATGCACTTACACCAAGTAACAAAGACAGACACTGATACCCTGTAACACAGACATACACTTACACCAGGTCACAAAGACACACACTGACACCCAGTAACAAAGACAGACACTGATACCCAGTAACACAGACACACACTTACACCAAGTCACAAATACATACACTGATACCCAGTAACACAGAGACACACTTACACCAAGTAACAAAGACATACACTGACACCAAGTAACAAAGACATACACTGACACCAAGTAACAAAGACATACACAGATACCCAGTAGCAAATACATACACTGACACCAAGTAACAAAAGACACAAACTTACACCAAGTAACACAGACATACACTGACACCAAGTATCAAAGACATACACTTACACCAAGTATCAAAGACATACACTGAAACCCAGTAACACAGACATACAATTACACCAAGTAACAAAGACAGACACTTACACCAAGTAACAAATGCATACACTTACACCAAGTTGCAAAGACATACACTGACACCGAGTAACGAAGACATACACTGATACCCATTAACACAGACACACACTTACACGAAGTAACAAAGACATACACAGATACCCAGTAACACAGACACACACTTACACCAAGTATCACAGACATACACTGACACCAAGTAACAAAGACATGCACTTACACCAAGTAAGAAAGTCACACACTTACACCAAGTAACACAGACCTACACTGACACCAAGTAACAAAGACATACACTGATATCCAGCAACACAGACACACTCTTACACCAAGTAACAAAGACATACACTGATACCCAGTAACACAGACACACACCTACACCAAGTAACAAAGACATCCACTTCGACCAAGTAACACAGACACACACCTACACCAAGTAACACAGACATACACTGACACCAAGTAACAAAGACATATACTGACACCCAGGAACACATATACACACTGACACCCAGTAACACGGAGAAACACTGACACCAAGTAACAAAGACACACACAGACACCAAGTAACACAGACATACACTGAAACCAAATAACAAAGACATCCACTTACAGCAAGTAACAAAGACAGACACTGATACCAAGTAACACAGACACACACTTACACCAAGTAACAAAGACATACACTGACACCAATTAACAAAGACATGCACTGATACCCAGTAACACAGACACACACTTACACCAAGTAACCAAGACATACACTGACGCCAAGTAACAAAGACATACAATTACACCAAGTAAAAAAGATATACACAGACACCAAGTAACAAGAACATACACTGATACCCAGTCACACAGACACACACTTACATCAAGTAACAAAGACATACACTGACAACAAGTAACAAAGACAGGCACTGATACCCAGTAACACAGACACACACTTACAGCAAGTCACAAAGACATACGCTTACACCCAGTAACAAAGACATGCACTGACATCCAGTAACAAAGACACACACTGACACCAAGTAACAAAGACATACACTGATACCCAGTTACACAGACACACACTAACACAAAGAATCACAGACTCACAGAGATACCCAGTAACAAAGACAGACACTGATACCCAGTAACACAGACACACACTTACACCAAGTAACACAGACAGACACTGATACCCAGTAACACAGACACACACTTACATCAAGTCACAAAGACACACACTGATACCCAGTAACAAAGACACACACTGACACCAAGTAACAAAGACATACACTGATACCCAGTAACACAGACATACACCTACACCAAGTAACAAAGACATACACTGACACCAATGAATAAAGACATACACTGATACCCAGTAACACAGACACACACTTACACCAAGTAACAAAGACATACACTGACACCAAGTAACAAAGACATACACTGACACCAAATAACAAAGACATACACTTACACCAAGTAACAAATACATACACTGATACCCAGTAACACAGACACACACTTACACCAAGTAACAACGACATACACTGATACCCAGTAACACAGACACACACTTACACCAAGTAACACAGACATACACTGACACCAAGTAACAAAGACATACACTGACACCCAGGAACACAGATACACACTGACACCCAGTAACACAGAGAAACACTGACACCAAGTAACAAAGACAGACACTGACACCGAGTAACACAGACATACACTGACACCAAGTAACAAAGACATCCACTTACACCAAGTACAAAGACATACACTGACACCAAGTAACAAAGACATGCAATGATACACAGTAACACAGACACGCAATGACACACAGTAACAAAGACATACACTGACACCAAGTAACAAAGACAGACACTGATACCCAGTAACACAGACACACACTTACAACAAGTAACAAAGACATACACTGACACCAAGTAACAAAGACATACACTTACACCAAGTAACAAAGACACACACTGACACCAAGTAACACAGACATACACTGACACCAAGTAACAAACACAGACACTTACACCAAATAACAAAGACAAAAACTTACACCAAGTAACACAGACATACACTTACACCAAGTAACACAGACCTAAACTGACACCAAGTAACAAAGACATACACTGATACCCAGCAACACAGACACACTCTTACAACAAGTAACAAAGACAGACACTGATACCCAGTAACACAGACACACACTAACACCAAGTATCAAAGACATACACTGACACCAAGTAACAAAGACATACACTTACACCAAGTAACAAAGACATACACTGACACTAGGTAACAAAGACATACACTTAGACCAAGTCACAAAGACATACACTGCCACCAAGTAACACAGACACACACTTACACAAAGCAACAAAGACATTCAATGACGCCAAGTATCAAAGACATACACTGATACCCAGTAGCAAAGACATACACTGACACCAAGTAACAAAAGACACAAACTTACACCAAGTAACACAGACATACACTGACACCAAGTATCAAAGACATACACTGACACCAAGTATCAAAGACATACACTGACACCAAGTCACAAACACATACACTGACACAAAGTAACAAAGACATACACTGATACCCCGTAACACAGACAAACACTTACACCAAGTAACAAAGACATACACTGACATCAAGTAACAAACACAGACACTTACACCAAATAACACAGACATACACTGACACCAAGTAACAAAGACATACACTTACACCAACTAACAAAGACACACACTTACACCAAGTAACACAGACATACACTGACATCAAGTAACAAAGACATGCACTTACACCAAGTAAGAAAGTCACACACTTATACCAAGTAACACAGACCTACACTGACACCAAGTAACAAAGACATACACTGATACCCAGCAACACTGACACACTCTTACACCAAGTAACAAAGACAGACACTGATACCCAGTAACACAGACACACACTGACTCCAAGTGTCAAAGACATACACTGACACCAAATAACAAAGACATACACTTACACCAAGTAATAAAGAAATACACTGACACCAAGTAACAAAGTCATACACTTACACGAGGTCACAAAGACATACACTGACACCAATTAACAAAGACACACACTTACACCAAGTAACAAAGACATACACTGACACCAAGTAACAAAGACATACACTTACACCAAGTAACAAAGACATCCACTGATACCCAGTAACACAGACACACACCTACACCAAGTAACAAATACATACACTGATACCCAGTAACACAGACACACACTTACATCTAGAAAGAAGACATACATTGATACCCAGTTACACAGACACACACTTGCACCAAGTAACACAGACATACACATACACCAAGAAACAAAGACAGATACTGATAACCAGTAACACAGACACACACTTACACAAAGTCACAAAGACATACAATGACACCAATTAACAAAGACATACAATGATACCCAGTAACACAGACACACACTTACACCAAGTAACAAAGACATACACTGACACCAAGTAACAAAGACATACACTTACACCGAGTAACAAAGACATACACTGACACCAAGTGACACAGACATGCACTGATACCCAGTAACACAGACACACACTTACACCAAGTAACAAAGACATACACTGATACGCAGTAACACAGACACACACATACACCAAGTAACACAGACATACACTGACACCAAGTAACAAAGACATATACTGACACCCAGGAACACATATACACACTGACACACAGTAACACAGAGAAACACTGACACCAAGTAACAAAGACACACACTGATACCCAATAATACAGACACACACTTACACCAACATAACACAGACATACACTTACAGCAAGTAACAAAGACATACACTGACACTAAGTAACAAAGAAATGCACTGATACCCAGTAACACAGACACACACTTACACCAAGCAACAAAGACATCCACTGACGCCAAGTAACAAAGACATACAATTACATCAAGTAAAAAACACATACACAGACACCAAGTAACAAGAACATCCACTGATACCCAGTAACACAGACGCACACTGACAACAAGTAACAAAGACATACACGGACACCAAGTAACAAAGACAGGCACTGAAACCCAGTAACACAGACACACACTTCCAGCAAGTCACAAAGACAGACACTGACACCCAGTAACAAAGACATGCACTGACATCCAGTAACAAAGACACACACCGTCACCAAGTAACAAACACATACACTGACACCAAGTAACAAAGACACACACTTATACCAAGTAACAAAGACATACACTTACACCGAGTAACAAAGACATACACTGACACCAAGTAACACAGACATGCACTGATACCCAGTAACACAGACACACACTTACACCAAGTAACAATGACATACACTGATACCCAGTCACACAGACACACACTTACACCAAGTAACAACGACATACACTGATACCCAGTAACACAGACACACACTTACACCAAGTAACACAGACATACACTGACACCAAGTAACAAAGACATACACTGACACCCAGGAACACAGATACACACTGACACCCAGTAACACAGAGAAACACTGACACCAAGTAACAAAGACAGACACTGACACCGAGTAACACAGACATACACTGACACCAAGTAACAAAGACATCCACTTACACCAAGTACAAAGACATACACTGACACCAAGTAACAAAGACATGCAATGATACACAGTAACACAGACACGCAATGACACACAGTAACAAAGACATACACTGACACCAAGTAACAAAGACAGACACTGATACCCAGTAACACAGACACACACT
Source organism: Heterodontus francisci (assembly GCF_036365525.1). Lineage (NCBI taxonomy): Eukaryota > Metazoa > Chordata > Chondrichthyes > Heterodontiformes > Heterodontidae > Heterodontus > Heterodontus francisci. The sequence goes on from NW_027140677.1 coordinate 4,921,384, forward strand.
TACAACAAGTAACAAAGACATACACTGACACCAAGTAACAAAGACATACACTTACACCAAGTAACAAAGACACACACTGACACCAAGTAACACAGACATACACTGACACCAAGTAACAAACACAGACACTTACACCAAATAACAAAGACAAAAACTTACACCAAGTAACACAGACATACACTTACACCAAGTAACACAGACCTAAACTGACACCAAGTAACAAAGACATACACTGATACCCAGCAACACAGACACACTCTTACAACAAGTAACAAAGACAGACACTGATACCCAGTAACACAGACACACACTAACACCAAGTATCAAAGACATACACTGACACCAAGTAACAAAGACATACACTTACACCAAGTAACAAAGACATACACTGACACTAGGTAACAAAGACATACACTTAGACCAAGTCACAAAGACATACACTGCCACCAAGTAACACAGACACACACTTACACAAAGCAACAAAGACATTCAATGACGCCAAGTATCAAAGACATACACTGATACCCAGTAGCAAAGACATACACTGACACCAAGTAACAAAAGACACAAACTTACACCAAGTAACACAGACATACACTGACACCAAGTATCAAAGACATACACTGACACCAAGTATCAAAGACATACACTGACACCAAGTCACAAACACATACACTGACACAAAGTAACAAAGACATACACTGATACCCCGTAACACAGACAAACACTTACACCAAGTAACAAAGACATACACTGACATCAAGTAACAAACACAGACACTTACACCAAATAACACAGACATACACTGACACCAAGTAACAAAGACATACACTTACACCAACTAACAAAGACACACACTTACACCAAGTAACACAGACATACACTGACATCAAGTAACAAAGACATGCACTTACACCAAGTAAGAAAGTCACACACTTATACCAAGTAACACAGACCTACACTGACACCAAGTAACAAAGACATACACTGATACCCAGCAACACTGACACACTCTTACACCAAGTAACAAAGACAGACACTGATACCCAGTAACACAGACACACACTGACTCCAAGTGTCAAAGACATACACTGACACCAAATAACAAAGACATACACTTACACCAAGTAATAAAGAAATACACTGACACCAAGTAACAAAGTCATACACTTACACGAGGTCACAAAGACATACACTGACACCAATTAACAAAGACACACACTTACACCAAGTAACAAAGACATACACTGACACCAAGTAACAAAGACATACACTTACACCAAGTAACAAAGACATCCACTGATACCCAGTAACACAGACACACACCTACACCAAGTAACAAATACATACACTGATACCCAGTAACACAGACACACACTTACATCTAGAAAGAAGACATACATTGATACCCAGTTACACAGACACACACTTGCACCAAGTAACACAGACATACACATACACCAAGAAACAAAGACAGATACTGATAACCAGTAACACAGACACACACTTACACAAAGTCACAAAGACAGACAATGACACCAATTAACAAAGACATACAATGATACCCAGTAACACAGACACACACTTACACCAATGAACAAAGACATACACTGACACCAAGTAACAAAGACATACACTTACACCGAGTAACAAAGACATACACTGACACCAAGTGACACAGACATGCACTGATACCCAGTAACACAGACACACACTTACACCAAGTAACAAAGACATACACTGATACGCAGTAACACAGACACACACATACACCAAGTAACACAGACATACACTGACACCAAGTAACAAAGACATATACTGACACCCAGGAACACATATACACACTGACACACAGTAACACAGAGAAACACTGACACCAAGTAACAAAGACACACACTGATACCCAATAATACAGACACACACTTACACCAACATAACACAGACATACACTTACAGCAAGTAACAAAGACATACACTGACACTAAGTAACAAAGAAATGCACTGATACCCAGTAACACAGACACACACTTACACCAAGCAACAAAGACATCCACTGACGCCAAGTAACAAAGACATACAATTACATCAAGTAAAAAACACATACACAGACACCAAGTAACAAGAACATCCACTGATACCCAGTAACACAGACGCACACTGACAACAAGTAACAAAGACATACACTGATACGCAGTAACACAGACACACACATACACCAAGTAACACAGACATACACTGACACCAAGTAACAAAGACATATACTGACACCCAGGAACACATATACACACTGACACACAGTAACACATATACACACTGACACCAAGTAACACAGACATACACTGAAACCAAATAACAAAGACATCCACTTACACCAAGTAACAAAGACATACACTGATACCCAATAATACAGACACACACTTACACCAACATAACACAGACATACACTTACAGCAAGTAACAAAGACAGACACTGATACCCAGTAACACAGACACACACTTACACCAAGTAACAAAGACATACACTGACACTAAGTAACAAAGAAATGCACTGATACCCAGTAACACAGACACACACTTACACCAAGCAACAAAGACATCCACTGACGCCAAGTAACAAAGACATACAATTACATCAAGTAAAAAACACATACACAGACACCAAGTAACAAGAACATCCACTGATACCCAGTAACACAGACGCACACTGACAACAAGTAACAAAGACATACACGGACACCAAGTAACAAAGACAGGCACTGAAACCCAGTAACACAGACACACACTTCCAGCAAGTCACAAAGACAGACACTGACACCCAGTAACAAAGACATGCACTGACATCCAGTAACAAAGACACACACCGTCACCAAGTAACAAACACATACACTGACACCAAGTAACAAAGACACACACTTATACCAAGTAACAAAGACATACACTTACACCGAGTAACAAAGACATACACTGACACCAAGTAACACAGACATGCACTGATACCCAGTAACACAGACACACACTTACACCAAGTAACAATGACATACACTGATACCCAGTCACACAGACACACACTTACACCAAGTAACAAAGACATACACTGACACCAAGTAACACAGACATGCACTGATACCCAGTAACACAGACACACACTGACACCAAGTAACAAAGACATATACTGACACCCAGGAACACATATACACACTGACACACAGTAACACAGAGAAACACTGACACCAAGTAACAAAGACACACACTGACACCAAGTAACACAGACATACACTGAAACCAAATAACACAGACACACACTTACACCAAGCAACAAAGACATCCACTGACGCCAAGTAACAAAGACATACACTGATACCCAGTAGCAAAGACATACACTGACAACAAGTAACAAAAGACACAAACTTACACCAAGTAACACAGACATACACTGACACCAAGTATCAAAGACATACACTGACACCAAGTATCAAAGACATACACTGACACCAAGTATCAAAGACATACACTGACACCAAGTATCAAAGACATACACTTACACCAAGTATCAAAGACATACACTGATACCCAGAAACACAGACACACAATTACACCAAGTAACAAAGACAGACTCTGATACCTATTAACACAGACACACACTTACACGAAGTAACAAAGACATACACAGATACCCAGTAACACAGACACACACTTACACCAAGTATCACAGACATACACAGACAGCAAATAACAAAGACATACACTGACACCCAGTAACACAGACAAACACTTGCACCAAGTAACGAAGACATACACTGACACCAAGTAACAAACACAGACACTTACACCAAATAACACAGACATACACTTACACCAAGTAACAAAGGCATACACTTACACCAACTAACAAAGACACACACTTACACCAAGTAACACAGACATACACTGACACCAAGTAACAAAGACATGCACTTACACCAAGTAAGAAAGTCACACACTTACACCAAGTAACACAGACCTGCACTGACACCAAGTAACAAAGACATACACTGATACCCAGCAACACAGACACACTCTTTCACCAAGTAACAAAGACAGACACTGACACCAAGTCACAAAGACATACACTGACACCAAGTAACAAAGAAATACACTGACACCAAGTCACAAAGACATACACTGACACCAATTAACAAAGACACACACTTACACCAAGTAACAAAGACATACACTGACACCAAGTAACAAAGACATACACTTACACCAAGTAACAAAGACATACACTTACACCTAGAAAGAAGACATACATTGATACCCAGTTACACAGACACACACTTGCACAAAGTAACACAGACATACACATACACCAAGAAACAAAGACAGATACTGATAACCAGTAACACAGACAGACACTTACACAAAGTCACAAAGACATACACTGACACCCAGTAACAAAGACATGCACTGACACCCAGTAACAAAGACACACACTGATACCAAGTAACAAAGACATACACTGACACCAATTAACAAAGACATACACTGATACCCAGTAACACAGACACACACTTACACCAAGTAACAAAGACATACACTGACACCAAGTAACAAAGACATTCACTTACACCGAGTAACAAAGACAGACACTTACACCAAGTAACAAAGACATACACTGATACCCAGTAGCAAAGACATACACTGACACCAAGTAACAAAAGACACAAACTTACACCAAGTAACACAGACATACACTGACACCAAGTATCAAAGACATACACTGACACCAAGTATCAAAGACATACACTGACACCAAGTCACAAACACATACACTGACACCAAATAACACAGACATACACTGACACCAGGTAACAAAGACATACACTGACATCAAGTAACAAACACAGACACTTACACCAAATAACACAGACATACACTGACACCAGGTAACAAAGACATACACTTACACCAACTAACAAAGACACACACTTACACCAAGTAACACAGACATACACTGACATCAAGTAACAAAGACATGCACTTACACCAAGTAAGAAAGTCACACACTTATACCAAGTAACACAGACCTACACTGACACCAAGTAACAAAGACATACACTGATACCCAGCAACACAGACACACTCTTACACCAAGTAACAAAGACAGACACTGATACCCAGTAACACAGACACACACTGACTCCAAGTGTCAAAGACATACACTGACACCAAATAACAAAGACATACACTTACACCAAGTAATAAAGAAATACACTGACACCAAGTAACAAAGTCATACACTTACACGAGGTCACAAAGACATACACTGACACCAATTAACAAAGACACACACTTACACCAAGTAACAAAGACATACACTGACACCAAGTAACAAAGACATACACTTACACCAAGTAACAAAGACATCCACTGATACCCAGTAACACAGACACACACCTACACCAAGGAACAAATACAGACACTGATACCCAGTAACACAGACACACACTTACATCTAGAAAGAAGACATACATTGATACCCAGTTACACAGACACACACTTGCACCAAGTAACACAGACATACACATACACCAAGAAACAAAGACAGATACTGATAACCAGTAACACAGACACACACTTACACAAAGTCACAAAGACATACACTGACACCAATTAACAAAGACATACAATGATACCCAGTAACACAGACACACACTTACACCAAGTAACAAAGACATACACTGACACCAAGTAACAAAGACATACACTTACACCGAGTAACAAAGACATACACTGACACCAAGTGACACAGACATGCACTGATACCCAGTAACACAGACACACACTTACACCAAGTAACAAAGACATACACTGATACGCAGTAACACAGACACACACATACACCAAGTAACACAGACATACACTGACACCAAGTAACAAAGACATATACTGACACCCAGGAACACATATACACACTGACACACAGTAACACAGAGAAACACTGACACCAAGTAACAAAGACACACACTGACACCAAGTAACACAGACATACACTGAAACCAAATAACAAAGACATCCACTTACACCAAGTAACAAAGACATACACTGATACCCAATAATGCAGACACACACTTACACCAACATAACACAGACATACACTTACAGCAAGTAACAAAGACAGACACTGATACCCAGTAACACAGACACACACTTACACCAAGTAACAAAGACATACACTGACACTAAGTAACAAAGAAATGCACTGATACCCAGTAACACAGACACACACTTACACCAAGCAACAAAGACATCCACTGACGCCAAGTAACAAAGACATACAATTACATCAAGTAAAAAACACATACACAGACACCAAGTAACAAGAACATCCACTGATACCCAGTAACACAGAAGCACACTGACAACAAGTAACAAAGACATACACTGATACGCAGTAACACAGACACACACATACACCAAGTAACACAGACATACACTGACACCAAGTAACAAAGACATATACTGACACCCAGGAACACATATACACACTGACACACAGTAACACAGAGAAACACTGACACCAAGTAACAAAGACACACACTGACACCAAGTAACACAGACATACACTGAAACCAAATAACAAAGACATCCACTTACACCAAGTAACAAAGACATACACTGATACCCAATAATACAGACACACACTTACACCAACATAACACAGACATACACTTACAGCAAGTAACAAAGACAGACACTGATACCCAGTAACACAGACACACACTTACACCAAGTAACAAAGACATACACTGACACTAAGTAACAAAGAAATGCACTGATACCCAGTAACACAGACACACACTTACACCAAGCAACAAAGACATCCACTGACGCCAAGTAACAAAGACATACAATTACATCAGGTAAAAAACACATACACAGACACCAAGTAACAAGAACATCCACTGATACCCAGTAACACAGACGCACACTGACAACAAGTAACAAAGACATACACGGACACCAAGTAACAAAGACAGGCACTGAAACCCAGTAACACAGACACACACTTCCAGCAAGTCACAAAGACAGACACTGACACCCAGTAACAAAGACATGCACTGACATCCAGTAACAAAGACACACACCGACACCAAGTAACAAACACATACACTGACACCAAGTAACAAAGACACACACTTATACCAAGTAACAAAGACATACACTGACACCAAGTAACAAAGACATACACTTACACCGAGTCACAAAGACATACACTGACACCAAGTAACACAGACATGCACTGATACCCAGTAACACAGACACACACTTACACCAAGTAACAAAGACATACACTGATACCCAGTCACACAGACACACACTTACACCAAGTAACAAAGACATACACTGACACCAAGTAACACAGACATGCACTGATACCCAGTAACACAGACACACACTGACACCAAGTAACAAAGACATATACTGACACCCAGGAACACATATACACACTGACACACAGTAACACAGAGAAACACTGACACCAAGTAACAAAGACACACACTGACACCAAGTAACACAGACATACACTGAAACCAAATAACACAGACACACACTTACACCAAGCAACAAAGACATCCACTGACGCCAAGTAACAAAGACATACACTGATACCCAGTAGCAAAGACATACACTGACACCAAGTAACAAAAGACACAAACTTACACCAAGTATCAAAGACATACACTGATACCCAGAAACACAGACACACAATTACACCAAGTAACAAATGCATACACTTACACCAAGTAGCAAAGACATACACTGACACCGAGTAAGAAAGACAGACACTGATACCTATTAACACAGACACACACTTACACGAAGTAACAAAGACATACACAGATACCCAGTAACACAGACACACACTTACACCAAGTATCACAGACATACACAGACAGCAAATAACAAAGACACACACTTACACCAAGTAACAAAGACATACACTGACACCAAGTAACAAAGACATACACTTACACCAAGTATCAAAGACATACACTTACACCTAGAAAGAAGACATACATTGATACCCAGTTACACAGACACACACTTGCGCCAAGTAACACAGACATAGACATACACCAAGAAACAAAGACAGATACTGATAACCAGTAACACAGACAGACACTTACACAAAGTCACAAAGACATACACTGACACCCAGTAACAAAGACATGCACTGACACCCAGTAACAAAGACACACACTGATACCAAGTAACAAAGACATACACTGACACCAATTAACAAAGACATACACTGATACCCAGTAACACAGACACACACTTACACCAAGTAACAAAGACATACACTGACACCAAGTAACAAAGACATTCACTTACACCGAGTAACAAAGACATACACAGACACCAAGTAACACAGACATGCACTGATACCCAGTAACACAGACACACACTTACACCAAGTAACAAAGACATCCACTGAAACCCAGTAACACAGACACACACATACACCAAGTAACACAGACATACACTGACACCAATTAACAAAGACATATACTGACACCCAGGAACACATATACACACTGACACACAGTAACACAGACACAAACTTACACCAAGTAACAAAGACATACACTGACACTAAGTAACAAAGAAATGCACTGATACCCAGTAACACAGACACACACTTACACCAAGCAACAAAGACATCCACTGACGCCAAGTAACAAAGACATACAATTACATCAAGTAAAAAAGACATACACAGACACCAAGTAACAAGAACATCCAGTGATACCCAGTAACACAGACGCACACTGACAACAAGTAACAAAGACATACACTGACACCCAGTAACAAAGACATGCACTGACGTCCAGTAACAAAGACACACACTGACACCAAATAACAAAGACATCCACTTACATCAAGTAACAAAGACATACACTTACAGCAAGTAACAAAGACAGACACTGATACCAAGTAACACAGACACACACTTACACCAAGTAACAAAGACATACACTGACACCAATTAACAAAGACATGCACTGATACCCAGTAACACAGCCACACACTTACACCAAGTAACAAAGACATACACTGACACCAATTAACAAAGACATGCACTGATACCCAGTAACACAGACACACACTTACACTAAGTAACAAAGACATACACTGACAACAAGTAACAAAGACAGGCACTGATACCCAGTAACAAAGACTTGCACTGACATCCAGTAACAAAGACACACACTGACACCAAGTAACAAAGACATACACTGATACTCAGTAACACAGACACACACTTACACCAAGTAACAAAGACATACACTGACACCAATGAATAAAGACATACACTGATACCCAGTAACAGAGACACACACTTACACCAAGTAACAACGACATACACTGATACCCAGTAACACAGACACACACTTAAACCAGGTAACACAGACATAAACTGACACCAAGTAACAAAGACATACACTGACACCCAGGAACACAGATACACACTGACACCCAGTAACACAGAGAAACACTGACACCAAGTAACAAAGACAGACACTGACACCAAGTAACACAGACATACACTGACACCAAGTAACAAAGACATACACTTACACCAAGTAACAAAGACATACACTTACACCAAGTAACAAAGACATACACTGACCCCAAGTAACAAAGACATGCACTGATACCCAGTAACACAGACACACACTTACACCAAGTAACAAAGACATACACTGTTACCCCGTAACACAGACACACACTTACACCAAATAACACAGACATACACTGACACCAATTAACAAAGACATATACTGACACCCAGGAACACAGATACAAACTGACACCCAGTAACAGAGAAACACTGACACCAAGTAACAAAGACACACACTGACACCAAATAACACAGACATACACTTACACCAAGTAACACAGACATACACTGATACCCAGCAACACAGACACACTCTTACAACAAGTAACAAAGACTGACACTGATACCCAGTAACAAAGACATACACTTACACCAAGTAACAAAGACATACACTGACACTAGGTAACAAAGACATACACTTACACCAAGTAACACAGACATAAACTTACACAAAGTAACAAAGACGCACACTTACACCAAGTAACTCAGACAGACATTGACACCAAGTAACAAAGACATACACTGATACCCAGTAACACAGACACACACTTACACCAAGTACCAAAGACACACACTGACACCCAGTAACAAAGACAGACACTGACACCCAGTAACAAAGAAACACAATGGCAAAAAGTAACAAAGACATACACTGACACCAAGTAACAAAGACACACACTTATACCAAGTAACAAAGACATACACTGACACCAAGTAACAAAGACATACACTTACACCGAGTAACAAAGACATACACTGACACCAAGTAACAAAGACATACACTGATACCCAGTAACACAGACAAACACTTACATCAAGGAACAAAGACATACACTGATACCCAATAACACAGAGACACACTAACACCAACTGACACAGACATACACTTACAGCAAGTAACAAAGACAGACACTGATACCCAGTAACACAGACACACACTTCCACCAAGTAGCAAAGACATACACTGACGCCAAGTAACAAAGACATACAATTACGCCAAGTAAAAAAGACATACACAGACACCAAGTAACAAAGACATATACTGGTAACCAGTAACACAGACACACACTTACACCAAATAACAAAGACGTACACTGACACCAATTAACAGAGACAGGCACTGATACCCAGTAACACAGACACACACTTACACCAAGTAACAAAGACAGACACTGATAACCAGTAACACAGACACACACTTACACCAAGTCACAAAGACACACACTGACACCCAATAACAAAGACATACACTGACACCCAGTAACAAAGACACACACTTACACCACGAAACAAAGACATACACTGACACCAAGTAACAAATACATACACTGATACCAAGTAACAAAGACATACACTGATACCCAGTAACACAGACACACACTTACACCAAGTAACAACGACATACACTAATACCCAGTAACACAGACACACACTTACACCAAGTAACACAGACATACACAGACACCAAGTAACAAAGACATACAATGACACCCAATAACACAGATACACACTGACACCCAGTAACACAGAGAAACACTGACACCAAGTAACAAAGACAGACACTGACACCAAGTAACACAGACATACACTGACACCAAGTAACAAAGACATCCACTTGCACCAAGTACAAAGATCACACTTACAACAAGTAACAAAGACACACACTTACACCAAGTAACAAAGACATACACTTGCACCAAGTAACAAAGACATACACTGACACCAAGTAACAAAGACATGCACTGTTACCCAGTAACACAGACACACACTTACACCAAGTAACACAGAGAAACACTGACACCAAGTAACAAAGACACACACTGACACCAAGTAACAAAGACATACACTGACACCAAGTAACAAAGACATACACTGACACCAGGTAACAAACACAGACACTTACACCAAGTAACACAGACATACACTTACACCAAGTAACACAGACATACACTGACACCAAGTAACAAAGACATACACTGATACCCAGTAACACAGACACACACTTACACCAAGTAACAAAGACAGACACTGAATCCCAGTAACACAGACAAACACTTACACCAGGTCACAAAGACACACATGACACCCAGTAACAAAGACAGGCACTGATACCCAGTAAAACAGACACACACTTACACCAAGTAACAAAGACAGACACTGATACCCAGTAACACAGACACACACTTACACCAAGTCACAAAGACATACACTGACACCCAGTAACAAAGACATAGACTGACACCCAGTAACAAAGACACACACTGACACCAATTAACAAAGACATACACTGACACCAAGTAACAAAGACATATACTGACACCCAGGAACACAGATACACACTGACACCCAGTGACACAGAGAAACACAGACACCAAGTAACACAGACACACACTGACACCAAGTAACACAGACATACACTGACACCAAGTAACAAAGACATCCACTTACACCAAGTACAAAGACATACACTGACAACAAGTAACAAAGACAGACAATGATACCCAATAACACAGACGCATTCTTACACCAACTAACACAGACATCCACTGACACAAAGTAACAAAGACATACACTGACACCCAGTAACAAAGACACACACTGACAACAAGTAACAAAGACATCCACTGACACCAGGTAACAAAGACACACACTTATACCAAGTAACAAAGACAGACACTGATACCCAGTAAAACAGACAGACACTTACAGCAAGTAACAAAGACAGACACTGATACCCAGTAAAACAGACACACACTTATACGAAGTCACAAAGACACACACTGACACCCAGTAACAAAAACATACACTGACACCCAGGACCACAGACATCCACCTACACCAAGTAACAAAGACATACACTGACACCAAGTAACGAAGACATACACTGACACCAAGTAACAAAGACAGACACTGATATCCAGTAACACAGACACACACTTACACCCAGTAACAGAGAAACACTGATACCAAGTAACAAAGACACACACTGACACCAAGTAACACAGACATACGCTGACACCAAATATCAAAGACATCCACTTACACCAAGTACAAAGACATACACTGACACCAAGTAACTAAGACATACAATTATATCCAGTAACACAGACACGCACTGACACCCAGTCACAAAGACATACACTGACACCCAGTAACACAGACACACACTTACACCATGTAACAAAGACATGCACTGACACCCTATAACACAGACACATACTTACACCAACTAACGCAGACATACACTGACACAAAGTAACAAAGACATACACTGACACCCAGTAACGAAGACACACACTGACACCAAGTAACAAACACATACACTGATACCCAGGAACACAGATACACACTGACACCGAGTAACACAGAGAAACACTGACACCAAGTAACAAAGACAGACACTGACACCAAGTAACACAGACATACAGTGACACCAAGTAACAAAGACATCCACTGATACCCAGTAACACAGACACACACTTGCACCAAGTAACAAAGACGTACACTGACACCAAGTAACAAAGACAGGCACTGATACCTAGTAACACAGACACACACTTACACCAAGTCACAAAGACATACACTGACACCCAGTAACAAAGACATGCACTGACACCCAGTAACAAAGACACACACTGACAATGAGTAACAAAGACATACACTGATACCCAGTTACACAGACACACACTTACACAAAGTAACACAGACACACACAGACACCCAGTAACAAAGACAGACACTGATACCCAGTAACAACAGACAGACACATACACCAAGTAACAAAGACACACACTGACACCCAGTAACAAAGACACACACTGACACCAAGTAACAAAGACATACACTGATACCCAGTAACACAGACACACACTTACACCAAGTAACAAAGACATACACTGACACCAAGTAACAAAGACATACACTGACACCAATGAACAAAGACATACACTGATACCCAGTAACACAGACACACACTTACACCAAGTAACAAAGACATACACTGTCACCAAGTAACAAAGACATACACTTACACCAAGTAAAAAAGACATACACTGACACCAAGTAACAAAGACAGACACTGACACCAATGAACAAAGACATACACTGATACCCAGTAACACAGACACACACTTACACCAAGTAACACAGACATACAGTGACACCAAGTAACAAAGACATCCACTTACACCAAGTACAAAGACATACACTGACACCAAGTAACAAAGACATACAATGATACAAAGTAACAAAGACATACACTGACACCCAGTAACACAGAGACACACTGGCACCAAGTAACAAAGACACACACTGACACCAAGTGACACAGACATACAATGACACCAAATAACAAAGACATACAATTATATCCAGTAACAAAGACCCGCACTGACTCCCAGTAACAAAGACGTACACGGACACGAAGTAACAAAGACAGACACTGATACCCAGTAACACAGACACCCACTTACACCAAGTGCAAAGACATACACTGACACCAAGTAACAAAGACAGACACTAATACCCAGTAACACAGACACACACTGACACCAAGTAACAAAGACATACACTGACACCAAGTAACAAAGACATACACTTACACCAAGTAACAAAGACATACACTGTCACCAAGTAACAAAGACATGCACTGATACCCAGTAACACAGACACACACTTACACCAAGTAACAAAGACATACACTGATACCCAGTAACAAAGACATATACTGACACCAAGTAACAAAGACATATACTGACACCCAGGAAAACAGATACACACTGACACCCAGTAACACAGAGAAACACTGACACCAAGTAACAAAGAAACACACTGACACCAAGTAACACAGACATACACTGACACCAAATAACAAAGACATCCACTTACACCAATTACAAAGACATACACTGACACCAAGTAACAAAGACAGACACTGACACCAAGTAACAAAGACATACAATGACACCAAATAACAAAGACATCCACTTACACCAATTACAAAGACATACACTGACACCAAGTAACAAAGACAGACACTGATACCCAATAACACAGACACATACTTACACCAACTAACGCAGACATACACTGACACAAAGTAACAAAGACATACACTGACACCCAGTAACAAAGACACACACTGATACCAAGTAACAAAGACATACACTGATACCCAGTAACACAGACACACACCTACACCAAGTAACAAAGACATACACTGACACCAAGTGACAAAGACATACACTGACACCAATGAACAAAGACATACACTGATACCCAGTAACACAGACACACACTTACACCAAGTAACAAACACATACACTGACATCAAGTAACAAAGACATACACTTACTCCAGGTAACAAAGACATACACTGACACCAAGTAACAAAGACATACACTAATACCCAGTAACACAGACACACACTTACACCAAGTAACACAGACATACAGTGACACCAAGTAACAAAGACATACACTGGCACCCAGGAACACAGATACACACTGACACCCAGTAACAATGACATACACTGACACCAAGTAACAAAGACAGACACTGATACCCAGTAACACAGACACACACTGACACCAAGTAGCAAAGACAGACACTGACACCAAGTAGCAAAGACAGACACTGACACCAAGTAACACAGACATACACTGACACAAAGTAACAAAGAGATACACTGACACCCAGTAACAAAGACATACACTGACACCCAGTAACAAAGACACACACTGACACCAAGTCACAAAGACATACACTGATACACAGTAACACAGACACACACTTACACTAAGTAACAAAGACATACACTGACACCAAGTAACAAAGACACACACTTACACCAACTGACACATACATACACTTACACCAAATAACAAAGACATCCACTTACACCAAGTACAAAGACATCCACTTACACCAAGTAACAAAGACAGACACTGACACCAAGTAACAAAGACAGACACTGACACCAAGTAACAAAGACAGACACTGACACCAAGTAACAAAGACAGACACTGACACCAAGTAACAAAGACATCCACTTACACCAAGTACAATGACATGCACTGACACCAAGTAACAAAGACATACAATGATACCCAGTAACACAGACACGCACTGACACCCAGTAACAAAGACATACACTGATACCCAGTAACACAGACACACACTTACACCAAGTAACAAAGACATACACTGATACCCAGTAACACAGACACACACTGACACCAAGTAACAAAGACATACACTGACACCAAGTAACAAAGACACACACTTATACCAAGTAACAAAGACATACACTGACACCAAGTAACAAAGACATACACTGACACCAAGTAACAAAGACATACACTTACACCGAGTAACAAAGACATACACTGACACCAAGTAACAAAGACATACACTGATACCCAGTAACACTGACACACACTTACACCAAGTAACAAAGACATACACTGACACCAAGTAACAAAGACATACACTTACACCGAGTAACAAAGACATACACTGACTCCAAGTAACAAAGACATACACTGACACCAAGTAACAAAGACAGACACTGATACCCAATAACACAGACACATACTTACACCAACTAACGCAGACATACACTGGCACAAAGTAACAAAGACATACACTGACACCCAGTAACAAAGACAAACACTGACACCAAGTAACAAAGACAGACACAGACACCAAGTAACAAAGACATACACTTACACCAAGTAACAATGACATACACTGACACCAAGTAACAAAGACATACAATGACACCCAGTAACACAGACACGCACTGACACCCAGTAACAAAGACATACAATGACACCAAGTAACAAAGACAGACACTGATACCCAGTAACACAGACACACACTTACACCAAGTAACAAAGACATACACTGACACCAAGTAACAAAGACAGACAAAGATACCCAGTAACACAGACACACACTTGCACCAACTAACACAGACATACACTGACACAAAGTAACAAAGACACACACTGACACCAAGTAACAAAGACACACACTTATACCAAGTAACAAAGACATACACTGACACCAAGTAACAAAGACATACACTTACACCGAGTAACACTGACACACACTTATACCAAGTAACAAAGACATACACTGACACCAAGTAACAAAGACATACACTTACACCGAGTAACACTGACACACACTTACACCAAGTAACAAAGACACACACTGACACCAAGTAACAAAGACACACACTTATACCAAGTAACAAAGACACACACTTATACCAAGTAACAAAGACATACACTGACACCAAGTAACAAAGACATACACTGACACCAAGTAACAAAGACATACACTTACACCGAGTAACAAAGACATACACTGACACCAAGTAACAAAGACATACACTGATACCCAGTAACACTGACACACACTTACACCAAGTAACAAAGACATACACTGACACCAAGTAACAAAGACATACACTTACACCGAGTAACAAAGACATACACTGACTCCAAGTAACAAAGACATACACTGACACCAAGTAACAAAGACAGACACTGATACCCAATAACACAGACACATACTTACACCAACTAACGCAGACATACACTGGCACAAAGTAACAAAGACATACACTGACACCCAGTAACAAAGACAAACACTGACACCAAGTAACAAAGACATACACAGACACCAAGTAACAAAGACATACACAGACACCAAGTAACAAAGACATACACTTACACCAAGTAACAAAGACATACAATGACACCCAGTAACACAGACACGCACTGACACCCAGTAACAAAGACATACAATGACACCAAGTAACAAAGACAGACACTGATACCCAGTAACACAGACACACACTTACACCAAGTAACAAAGACATACACTGACACCAAGTAACAAAGACAGACAAAGATACCCAGTAACACAGACACACACTTGCACCAACTAACACAGACATACACTGACACAAAGTAACAAAGACACACACTGACACCAAGTAACAAAGACACACACTTATACCAAGTAACAAAGACATACACTGACACCAAGTAACAAAGACATACACTTACACCGAGTAACACTGACACACACTTACACCAAGTAACAAAGACATACACTGATACCCAATAACACAGACACACACGGACACCAACTGACACATACATACACTTACAGCAAGTAACAAAGACAGACACTGATACCCAGTAACACAGACACACACTTCCACCAAGTAATTAAGACATACACTGACACCAATTAACAAAGACATAGACTGATACCCAGTAACACAGACACACACTTACACAATGTAACAAAGACATACACTGACACCAAGCAACAAAGACAGGCACTGATACCCAGTAACACAGACACACACTTACACCAAGTCACAAAGACATACACTGATACCCAGTAACAAAGACATGCACTGACACCCAGTAACAAAGACACACACTGACACCTAGTATCAAGGACATACACTGACACCCAGTAACACAGACATACACTGACACCAAGTAACAAAGACATACACTGACACCAATGAACAAAGACATACACTGATACCCAGTAACACAAACACACACTGACACCCAGTAACATAGAGAAACACTGACACACAGTAACAAAGAGATACACAGACAGACACTGACACCAAGTAACAAAGACTAACAGAGACACACACTGACAACAAATCACAAAGACATACACTGACACCCAGTAACAAAGACATACACTGACACCAAGTCACAAAGACATACACTGATACACAGTAACACAGACACACACTTCCACAAAGTAACAAAGACAAATACTGACACCAAGTAACAATGACATACACTTACACAAAGTAACACAGACATACACTTACACCAAGTAACAAAGACATACACTTACACCAAGTAACAGACACACACTTACACCAAGCAACACAGACATACACTAACACCAAGTAACAAAGACATACACTGATACCCAGTAACACAGACACACACTTACACCAAGCAACACAGACATACACTGACACCATGTAACAAAGACATGCACTGATACCCAGTAACACAGACATGCACTGATACCCAGTAACACAGACATGCACTGACACCAAGTAACAAAGACATACACTGACACCAAGTAACAAAGACATACACTGACACCAAGTAACAATGACATACAATTACACCAAGTAACAGACACACACTTACACCAAGCAACACAGACATACACTGACACCCAGTAACACAGACACACACATACACCAAGTAACAACGACATACAGTGATACCAAGTTACAAAGACATACACTGATGCCCAGTAACACAGACACACACTTACACCAAGTAACAAAGACACACACTTACACCAAGTAACAAAGACACACACTTACACCAAGTAACAAAGACACACACTTACACCAAGTAACACAGACATACACTGACACCAAGTAACAAAGACATACACTGACACCAAGTAACAAAGACAGACACTGATACCCAATAACACAGACACATACTTACACCAACTAACGCAGACATACACTGACACAAAGTAACAAAGACATACACTGACACCCAGTAACAAAGACAAACACTGACACCAAGTAACAAAGACAGACACTGACACCAAGTAACAAAGACATCCACTTACACCAAGTACAATGACATACACTGACACCAAGTAACAAAGACATACAATGATACCCAGTAACACAGACACGCACTGACACCCAGTAACAAAGACATACACTGACACCAAGTAACAAAGACAGACACTGATACCCAGTAACACAGACACACACTTACACCAAGTAACAAAGACATACACTGACACCAAGTAACAAAGACACACACTTATACCAAGTAACAAAGACATACACTGACACCAAGTAACAAAGACATACACTTACACCGAGTAACAAAGACGTACACTGACACCAAGTAACAAAGACATACACTGATACCCAGTAACACTGACACACACTTACACCAAGTAACAAAGACATACACTGATACCCAATAACACAGACACACACGGACACCAACTGACACATACATACACTTACAGCAAGTAACAAAGACAGACACTGATACCCAGTAACACAGACACACACTTCCACCAAGTAATTAAGACATACACTGACACCAATTAACAAAGACATACACTGATACCCAGTAACACAGACACACACTTACACAAAGTAACAAAGACATACACTGACACCAAGCAACAAAGACAGGCACTGATACCCAGTAACAAAGACACACACTGACACCTAGTATCAAGGACATACACTGACACCCAGTAACACAGACATACACTGACACCAAGTAACAAAGACATACACTGACACCAATGAACAAAGACATACACTGATACCCAGTAACACAAACACACACTGACACCCAGTAACATAGAGAAACACTGACACACAGTAACAAAGACATACACAGACAGACACTGACACCAAGTAACAAAGACTAACAGAGACACACACTGACAACAAATCACAAAGACATACACTGATACACAGTAACACAGACACACACTTCCACAAAGTAACAAAGACAAATACTGACACCAAGTAACACAGACATACACTTACACCAAGTAACAAAGACATACACTTACACCAAGTAACAGACACACACTTACACCAAGCAACAAAGACATGCACTGATACCCAGTAACACAGACATGCACTGATGCCCAGTAACACAGACATGCACTGACACCAAGTAACAATGACAAACACTGACACCAAGTAACATAGAGAAACACTGACACACAGTAACAAAGACATACACAGACAGACACTGACACCAAGTAACAAAGACATACACTGACACCAAGTCACAAAGACATACACTGATACACAGTAACACAGACACACACTTCCACAAAGTAACAAAGACAAATACTGACACCAAGTAACACAGACATACACTTACACCAAGTAACAAAGACATACACTTACACCAAGTAACAGACACACACTTACACCAAGCAACAAAGACATGCACTGATACCCAGTAACACAGACATGCACTGATGCCCAGTAACACAGACATGCACTGACACCAAGTAACAATGACAAACACTGACACCAAGTAACATAGAGAAACACTGACACACAGTAACAAAGACATACACAGACAGACACTGACACCAAGTAACAAAGACATACACTGACACCAAGTAACAAAGACATACACTGACACCAAGTAACAATGACATACAATTACACCAAGTAACAAAGACACACACTTCCAGCAAGTAACACAGACATACACTGACACCATGTAACAAAGACATGCACTGATACCCAGTAACACAGACATGCACTGATACCCAGTAACACAGACATGCACTGACACCAAGTAACAAAGACATACACTGACACCAAGTAACAAAGACAGACACTGATACCCAGTAACACAGACACACACTTACACCAAGTAACAAAGACATACACTGACACCAAGTAACAAAGACACACACTTATACCAAGTAACAAAGACATACACTGACACCAAGTAACAAAGACATACACTTACACCGAGTAACACTGACACACACTTACACCAAGTAACAAAGACACACACTGACACCAAGTAACAAAGACATACACTGACACCAAATAACAAAGACACACACTTATACCAAGTAACAAAGACATACACTGACACTAAGTAACAAAGACATACACTGACACCAAGTAACAAAGACATACACTTACACCGAGTAACAAAGACATACACTGACACCAAGTAACAAAGACATACACTGATACCCAGTAACACTGACACACACTTACACCAAGTAACAAAGACATACACTGACACCAAGTAACAAAGACATACACTTACACCGAGTAACAAAGACATACACTGACTCCAAGTAACAAAGACATACACTGACACCTAGTAACAAAGACAGACACTGATACCCAATAACACAGACACATACTTACACCAACTAACGCAGACATACACTGGCACAAAGTAACAAAGACATACACTGACACCCAGTAACAAAGACAAACACTGACACCTAGTATCAAGGACATACACTGACACCCAGTAACACAGACATACACTGACACCAAGTCACAAAGACATACACTGATACCCAGTAACAAAGACATGCACTGACACCCAGTAACAAAGACACACACTGACACCTAGTATCAAGGACATACACTGACACCCAGTAACACAGACATACACTGACACCAAGTAACAAAGACATACACTGACACCAATGAACAAAGACATACACTGATACCCAGTAACACAAACACACACTGACACCCAGTAACATAGAGAAACACTGACACACAGTAACAAAGACATACACAGACAGACACTGACACCAAGTAACAAAGACTAACAGAGACACACACTGACAACAAATCACAAAGACATACACTGACACCCAGTAACAAAGACATACACTGACACCAAGTCACAAAGACATACACTGATACACAGTAACACAGACACACACTTCCACAAAGTAACAAAGACAAATACTGACACCAAGTAACAATGACATACACTTACACCAAGTAACACAGACATACACTTACACCAAGTAACAAAGACATACACTTACACCAAGTAACAGACACACACTTACACCAAGCAACACAGACATACACTAACACCAAGTAACAAAGACATACACTGATACCCAGTAACACAGACACACACTTACACCAAGCAACACAGACATACACTAACACCATGTAACAAAGACATGCACTGATGCCCAGTAACACAGACATGCACTGATGCCCAGTAACACAGACATGCACTGACACCAAGTAACAAAGACATACACTGACACCAAGTAACAATGACAAACACTGACACCAAGTAACATAGAGAAACACTGACACACAGTAACAAAGACATACACAGACAGACACTGACACCAAGTAACAAAGACATACACTGACACCAAGTAACAAAGACATACACTGACACCAAGTAACAATGACATACAATTACACCAAGTAACAAAGACACACACTTCCAGCAAGTAACACAGACATACACTGACACCATGTAACAAAGACATGCACTGATACCCAGTAACACAGACATGCACTGATACCCAGTAACACAGACATGCACTGACACCAAGTAACAAAGACATACACTGACACCAAGTAACAAAGACATACACTGACACCAAGTAACAATGACATACAATTACACCAAGTAACAGACACACACTTACACCAAGCAACACAGACATACACTGACACCCAGTAACACAGACACACACATACACCAAGTAACAACGACATACAGTGATACCAAGTTACAAAGACATACACTGATGCCCAGTAACACAGACACACACTTACACCAAGTAACAAAGACACACACTTACACCAAGTAACACAGACATACACTGACACCAAGTAACAAAGACATACACTGACACCAAGTAACAAAGACAGACACTGATACCCAATAACACAGACACATACTTACACCAACTAACGCAGACATACACTGACACAAAGTAACAAAGACATACAGTGACACCCAGTAACAAAGACAAACACTGACACCAAGTAACAAAGACAGACACTGACACCAAGTAACAAAGACATCCACTTACACCAAGTACAATGACATACACTGACACCAAGTAACAAAGACATACAATGATACCCAGTAACACAGACACGCACTGACACCCAGTAACAAAGACATACACTGACACCAAGTAACAAAGACAGACACTGATACCCAGTAACACAGACACACACTTACACCAAGTAACAAAGACATACACTGATACCCAATAACACAGACACACACGGACACCAACTGACACATACATACACTTACAGCAAGTAACAAAGACAGACACTGATACCCAGTAACACAGACACACACTTACACCAAGTAACAAAGACATACACTTATACCAAGTAACAAAGACATACACTGACACCAAGTAACAAAGACATACACTTACACCGAGTAACAAAGACGTACACTGACACCAAGTAACAAAGACATACACTGATACCCAGTAACACTGACACACACTTACACCAAGTAACAAAGACATACACTGATACCCAATAACACAGACACACACGGACACCAACTGACACATACATACACTTACAGCAAGTAACAAAGACAGACACTGATACCCAGTAACACAGACACACACTTCCACCAAGTAATTAAGACATACACTGACACCAATTAACAAAGACATACACTGATACCCAGTAACACAGACACACACTTACACAAAGTAACAAAGACATACACTGACACCAAGCAACAAAGACAGGCACTGATACCCAGTAACACAGACACACACTTACACCAAGTCACAAAGACATACACTGATACCCAGTAACAAAGACATGCACTGACACCCAGTAACAAAGACACACACTGACACCTAGTATCAAGGACATACACTGACACCCAGTAACACAGACATACACTGACACCAAGTAACAAAGACATACACTGACACCAATGAACAAAGACATACACTGATACCCAGTAACACAAACACACACTGACACCCAGTAACATAGAGAAACACTGACACACAGTAACAAAGACATACACAGACAGACACTGACACCAAGTAACAAAGACTAACAGAGACACACACTGACAACAAATCACAAAGACATACACTGACACCCAGTAACAAAGACATACACTGACACCAAGTCACAAAGACATACACTGATACACAGTAACACAGACACACACTTCCACAAAGTAACAAAGACAAATACTGACACCAAGTAACAATGACATACACTTACACAAAGTAACACAGACATACACTTACACCAAGTAACAAAGACATACACTGATATCCAGTAACACAGACACACACTTGCACCACGTAACAAAGACAAACACTGACACCAAGTAACATAGAGAAACACTGACACACAGTAACAAAGACATACACAGACAGACACTGACACCAAGTAACAAAGACATACACTGACACTAAGTAACAATGACATACAATTACACCAAGTAACAAAGACACACACTTACACCAAGTAACACAGACATACACTGACACCATGTAACAAAGACATGCACTGATACCCAGTAACACAGACATGCACTGATACCCAGTAACACAGACATGCACTGACACCAAGTAACAAAGACATACACTGACACCAATTAACAATGACATACAATTACACCAAGTAACAGACACACACTTACACCAAGCAACACAGACATACACTGACACCCAGTAACACAGACACACACATACACCAAGTAACAACGACATACAGTGATAACAAGTTACAAAGACATACACTGATAACCAGTAACACAGACACACACTTACACCAAGTAACAAAGACACACACTTACACCAAGTAACACAGACATACACTGACACCAAGTAACAAAGACATACACTGACACCAAGTAACAAAGACATAAACTGACACCCAGTAACAAAGACATACACTGACACAAAGTCACAAAGACATACAGTGACACCCAGTAACAAAGACATACACTGACACCAAGTCACAAAGACATACATTGGCACCAAGTAACAAAGACATACACTGATACCCAGTAACACAGACACACACTTACACCAAGTAAAAAAGACATACACTGACACCAAGTAACAAAGACATACAATTACACCAAGTAACAAAGACACACACTTGCACCAAGTAACACAGCATTACACTGACACCTTGTAACAAAGACATGCACTGATACCCAGTAACACAGACACACACTTACACCAAGTAACAAAGACATACACTGATACACAGTAACACAGACACACTTACACCAAGTCACCAAGACATACACTGATACCAAGTAACAAAGACATACAATTACACCAAGTAACACAGACATACACTGACACCAAGCAACAAAGACATACACTGTTAACCCAGTAACACTGACACACACTTACACCAAGTAACAAAGACAAACACTGACACCAAGTAACAAAGACATCCACTGACACCAAGTAACACAGACACACACTGAAACCCAGTAACACAAACAAACACACACTGACACCCAGTAACATAGAGAAACACTGCCACACAGTAACAAAGACATACAATTACACCAAGTAACAAAGACACACACTTACACCAAGAAACACAGACATACAATTACACCAAGTAACAAAGACACACACTTACACCAAGTAACACAGACAGACAATGACACCAAGTAACAAAGACTAACAGAGACACACACTGACAACAAATCACAAAGACATACACTGATACCCAGTAACACAGACATGCACTGACACCATGTAACAAAGACATGCAATGATACCCAGTAACACAGACACACACTTACACCAAGTCACAAAGACATACACTGATACCAAGTAACAAAGACATACAATTAAACCAAGTAACAAAGACATACACTGGCACACAGTAACAAAGACATACACAGACAGAAACTGACACGAAGTAACAAAGACTAACAGAGACACACACTGACAACAAATCACAAAGACATACACTGACACCCAGTAACAAAGACATTCACTGACACCAAGTCACAAAGACATACACTGATACACAGTGACACAGACACACACTGACACCAAGTAACAAAGACATACCCTGACACCAAGAAACAAAGACAGACACTGATACCCAATAACACAGACACATACTTACACCAACTAACGCAGACATACACTGACACAAAGTAACAAAGACATACACTGACACCCAGTAACAAAGACAGACACTGACACCAAGTAACAAAGGCATACACTGACACCCAGGAACACAGATAAACACTGACACCGAGTAACACAGAGAAACACTGACACCAAGTAACAAAGACAGACACTGACACCAAGTAACACAGACATACAGTGACACCAAGTAACAAAGACATCCACTTACACCGAGTACAAAGACATACACTGACACCAAGTAACAAAGACATTCAATGATACAAAGTAACAAAGACATACACTTACACCAAGTAACACAGACATACACTGACACCAAGTAACAAAGACATATACTGACACCCAGGAACACAGATAAACACTGACACCCAGTAACACAGAGAAACACTGGCACCAAGTAACAAAGACACACACTGACACCAAGTGACACAGACATACACTGACACCAAATAACAAAGACATACAATTATATCCAGTAACAAAGACCCGCACTGACTCCCAGTAACAAAGACGTACACGGACACCAAGTAACAAAGACAGACACTGATACCCAGTAACACAGACACCCACTTACACCAAGTACAAAGACATACACTGACACCAAGTAACAAAGACATACACTGACACCAAGTAACAAAGACATACACTGACACCAAGTAACAAAGACATACACTAACACCAAGTAACAAAGACATACACTGACAGCAAGTAACAAAGACATGCACTGATACCCAGTAACACAGACACACACTTACACCAAGTAACAAAGACATACACTGATACCCAGTAACACAGACACACACGTACACCAATTAACACAGACATATACTGACACCAAGTAACACAGACATACACTGACACCAAATAACAAAGACATCCACTTACACCAAGTACAAAGACATACACTTATACGAAGTAACAAAGACATACACTTACACCGAGTAACAAAGAAATACACTGACACCAAGTAACAAAGACATACAATGACACCAAATAACAAAGACATCCACTTACACCAAGTACAAAGGCATACACTGACACCAAGTAACAAAGACAGACACTGAAACCCAATAACACAGACACATACTTACACCAACTAACGCAGACATACACTGACACAAAGTAACAAAGACATACACTGACACCCAGTAACAAAGACATACACTTACACCGAGTAACAAAGACATACACTGATACCCAGTAACACAGACACACACCTACACCAAGTAACAAAGACATACACTGACCCCAAGTAACAAAGACATACACTGACACCGAGTAACAAAGACATACACTGATACCCAGTAACACAGACACACACTTACACCAAGTAACAAACACATACACTGACATCAAGTAACAAAGACATACACTTACTCCAGGTAACAAAGACATACACTGACACCAAGTAACAAAGACATACACTTATACCCAGTAACACAGACACACACTTACACCAAGTAACACAGACATACACTGACACCAAGTAACAAAGACATACACTGGCACCCAGGAACACAGATACACACTGACACCCAGTAACACAGAGAAACACTGACACCAAGTAGCAAAGACAGACACTGACACCAAGTAACAAAGACATACAATGATACCCAGTAACACAGACACGCACTGAGACCCAGTAACAATGACATACACTGACACCAAGTAACAAAGACAGACACTGATACCCAGTAACACAGACACACACTTACACCAAGTAACAAAAACATACACTGACACCAAGTAACAAAGACATACAAAGATACCCAGTAACACAGACACACACTTACACCAACTAACACAGACATACACTGACACCAAGTAACAAAGACATACACTGACACCCAGTAACACAGACACACACTTACACCAAGTAACAAAAACATACACTGACACCAAGTAACAAAGACAGACACTGATACCCAGTAACACAGACACACACTTACACCAAGTAACAAAAACATACACTGACACCAAGTAACAAAGACATACACTGATACCCAGTAACACACACATACTTACACCAACTAACGCAGACATACACTGACACAAAGTAACAAAGACATACACTGACACCCAGTAACAAAGACATACACTGACACCAAGTAACAAAGACATACACTGACACCAAGTAACAAAGACATACACTTACACCGAGTAACAAAGACATACACTGATACCCAGTAACACAGACACACACCTACACCAAGCAACAAAGACATACACTGACACCAATGAACAAAGACATACACTGATACCCAGTAACACAGACACACACTTACACCAAGTAACAAACACATACACTGACATCAGGTAACAAAGACATACACTTACTCCAGGTAACAAAGACATACACTGACACCAAGTAACAAAGACATACACTTATACCCAGTAACACAGACACACACTTACACCAAGTAACACAGACATACACTGACACCAAGTAACAAAGACATACACTGGCACCCAGGAACACAGATACACACTGACACCCAGTAACAATGACATACACTGACACCAAGTAGCAAAGACAGACACTGACACCAAGTAACAAAGACATACAATGATACCCAGTAACACAGACACGCACTGAGACCCAGTAACAATGACATACACTGACACCAAGTAACAAAGACAGACACTGATACCCAGTAACACAGACACACACTTACACTAAGTAACAAAGACATACACTGACACCAAGTAACAAAGACATATACTGACACCAAGTAACAAAGACACACACTTATACCAAGTAACAAAGACATACACTGACACCAAGTAACAAAGACATACACTTACACCGAGTAACAAAGACATACACTGACACCAAGTAACAAAGACATACACTGATACCCAGTAACACTGACACACACGGAGACCAACTGACACATACATACACTTACAGCAAGTAACAAAGACATACACTGACACCAAATAACAAAGACATCCAATTACACCAAGTACAAAGACATACACTGACACCAAGTAACAAAGACAGACACTGATACCCAATAACACAGACTCATACTTGCACCAACTAACGCAGACATACACTGACGCCCAGTAACAAAGACAAACACTGACACCAAGTAACAAAGACAAACACTGACACCAAGTAACAAAGACAGACACTGACACCAAGTAGCAAAGACAGACACTGACACCAAGTACAATGACATACACTGACACCCAGTAACACAGACACACACTTACACCAAGTAACAAAGACATACACTGATACCCAGTAACAGAGACACACA
This sequence comes from Heterodontus francisci, assembly GCF_036365525.1. Lineage (NCBI taxonomy): Eukaryota > Metazoa > Chordata > Chondrichthyes > Heterodontiformes > Heterodontidae > Heterodontus > Heterodontus francisci. The sequence continues at coordinate 4,951,063 of NW_027140677.1, forward strand.
CTTACACCAAGTAACAAAGACATCCACTTACACCATGTAACAAAGACACACACTTATACCAAGTAACAAAGACATACACTGACACCAAGTAACAAAGACATACACTTACACCGAGTAACAAAGACATACACTGACACTAAGTAACAAAGACATACACTGATACCCAGTAACACAGACACACACTTACACCAAGTAACAAAGACATACACTGATACCCAGTAACAGAGACACACACTTACACCAAGTAACAAAGACATACACTGACACCATGTAACAAAGACACACACTTATACCAAGTAACAAAGACATACACTGACACCAAGTAACAAAGACATACACTTACACCGAGTAACAAAGACATACACTGACACTAAGTAACAAAGACATACACTGATACCCAGTAACACTGACACACACTTACACCAAGTAACAAAGACATACACTGACACCAAGTAACAAAGACACACACGTATACCAAGTAACAAAGACATACACTGACACCGAGTAACAAAGACATACACTTACACCGAGTAACAAAGACATACACTGACACCAAGTAACAAAGACATACACTGACACCAAGTAACAAAGACAGACACTGATACCCAATAACACAGACACATACTTACACCACCTAACGCAGACATACACTGACACAAAGTAACAAAGACATACACTGACACCAAGTAACAAAGACATCCACTTACACCAAGTACAATGACATACACTGACACCAAGTAACAAAGACATACAATGATACCCAGTAACACAGACACGCACTGACACCCAGTAACAAAGACATACACTGACACCAAGTAACAAAGACAGACACTGATACCCAGTAACACAGACACACACTTACACCAAGTAACAAAGACATACACTGATACCCAGTAACACAGACACACACTTACACCAAGTAACAAAGACATACACTGACACCAAGTAACAAAGACATACAAAGATACCCAGTAACACAGACACACACTTACACCAACTAACACAGACATACACTGACACAAAGTAACAAAGACATACACTGACACCAAGTAACAAAGACACACACTTATACCAAGTAACAAAGACATACACTGACACCAAGTAACAAAGACATACACTTACACCGAGTAACAAAGACATACACTGACACCAAGTAACAAAGACAGACACTGATACCCAGTAACACTGACACACACTTACACCAAGTAACAAAGACATACACTGATACCCAATAACACAGACACACACGGACACCAACTGACACATACATACACTGACACCAATTAACAAAGACATAAACCGATACCCAGTAACACAGACACACACTGACACAAAGTAACAAAGACATACACTGACACCAAGCAAGAAAGACAGGCACTGATACCCAGTAACACAGACACACACTTACACCAAGTCACAAAGACATACACTGATACCCAGTAACACAGACATGCACTGACACCCAGTAACAAAGACACACACTGACACCTGGTAACAAGGACATACACTGACACCCAGTAACACAGACATACACTGACACCAAGTAACAAAGACATACACTGACACCAATGAACAAAGACATACACTGATACCCAGTAACACAAACACACACTGACACCCAGTAACATAGAGAAACACTGACACACAGTAACAAAGACATACACAGACAGACACTGACACCAAGTAACAAAGACTAACAGAGACACACACTGACAACAAATCACAAAGACATACACTGACACCCAGTAACAAAGACATACACTGACACCAAGTCACAAAGACATACACTGATACACAGTAACACAGACACACACTTCCACAAAGTAACTAAGACAAATACTGACACCAAGTAACAATGACATACACTTACACAAAGTAACACAGACATACACTTACACCAAGTAACAAAGACATACACTTACACCAAGTAACAGACACACACTTACACCAAGCAACACAGACATACACTAACACCAAGTAACAAAGACATACACTGATACCCAGTAACACAAACACACACTTACACCAAGTAACAAAGACAAACACTGACACCAAGTAACATAGAGAAACACTCACACACAGTAACACAGACATACATAGACAGACACTGACACCAAGTAACAAAGACATACACTGACACCAAGTCACAATGACATACAATTACACCAAGTAACAAAGACACACACTTACACCATGTAACACAGACATACACTGACACCATGTAACACAGACATGCACTGACACTAAGTAACAAAGACATACACTGACACCAAGTAACAAAGACATACACTGACACCAAGTAACAATGACATACAATTACACCAAGTAACAAAGACACACACTTACACCAAGTAACACAGACATGCACTGATACCCAGTAACACAGACATGCACTGACACTAAGTAACAAAGACATACACTGACACCAAGTAACAAAGACATACACTGACACCAAGTAACAATGACATACAATTACACCAAGTAACAGACACACACTTACACCAAGCAACACAGACATACACTGACACCCAGTAACACAGACAAACACATACACCAAGTAACAACGACATACAGTGATACCAAGTTACAAAGACATACACTGATACCCAGGAACACAGACACACATTTACACCAAGTAACAAAGACACACACTTACACCAAGTAACACAGACATACACTGACACCAAGTAACAACGACATAAACTGACACCCAGTAACAAAGACATACACTGACACAAACTCACAAAGACATACAGTGACACCCAGTAACAAAGACATACACTGACACCAAGTCACAAAGACATACATTGACACCAAGTAACAAAGACATAAACTGATACCCAGTAACACAGACATACACTGACACCAGGTAACAAAGACATACACTGTTACCCAGTAACACAGACACACACTTACACCATGTAACAAAGACATACACTGATACCAAGTAACACAGACACACACTTACACCAAGTAACACAGACATACACTGACACCAAGTAACAAAGACATACACTGATACCCAGTAACACTGACACACACTTACACCAAGTAACAAAGACATACACTGATACCCAATAACACAGACACACACGGACACCAACTGACACATACATACACTTACAGCAAGTAACAAAGACAGACACTGATACCCAGTAACACAGACACACACTTCCACCAAGTAACAAAGACGTACACTGACACCAATTAACAAAGACATACACTGATACCCAGTAACACAGACACACACTTACACAAAGTAACAAAGACATACACTGACACCAAGCAACAAAGACAGGCACTGATACCCAGTAACACAGACACACACTTACACCAAGTCACAAAGACATACACTGATACCCAGTAACAAAGACATGCACTGACACCCAGTAACAAAGACACACACTGACACCTAGTAACAAGGACGTAAACTGACACCAATGAACAAAGACATACACTGATACACAGTAACACAAACACACACTGACACCAAGCAACAAAGACTAACAGAGACACACACTGACAACAAATCACAAAGACATACACTGACACCCAGTAACAAAGACATACACTGACACCAAGCAACAATGACATACACTTTCACAAAGTAACACAGACATACACTTACACCAAGTAACAAAGACATACACTTACACCAAGTAACAGACACACACTTACACCAAGCAACACAGACATACACTAACACCAAGTAACAAAGACATACACTGATACCCAGTAACACAGACACACACTTACACCAAGTAACAATGACATACACTTTCACAAAGTAACACAGACATACACTTACACCAAGTAACAAAGACATACACTTACACCAAGTAACAGACACACACTTACACCAAGCAACACAGACATACACTAACACCAAGTAACAAAGACATACACTGATACCCAGTAACACAGACACACACTTACACCAAGTAACAAAGACAAACACTGACACCAAGTAACATAGAGAAACACTGACACACACTAACAAAGACATACACAGACAGACACTGACACCAAGTAACAAAGACATACACTGACACCAAGTAACACAGACATACACTGACACCATGTAACAAAGACATGCACTGATACCAAGTAACACAGACATGCACTGATACCCAGTAACACAGACATGCACTGACACCAAGTAACAAAGACATACACTGACACCAAGTAACAAAGACATCCACTGACACCAAGTAACAATGACATACAATTACACCTAGTAACAGACACACACTTACACCAAGCAACACAGACATACACTGACACCCAGTAACACAGACACACACATACACCAAGTAACAACGACATACAGTGATACCAAGTTACAAAGACATACACTGATACCCAGTAACACAGACACACACTTACACCAAGTAACAAAGACACACACTTACACCAAGTAACACAGACATACACTGACACCAAGTAACAAAGACATACACTGACACCAAGTAACAAAGACATAAACTGACACCCAGTAACAAAGACATACACTGACACAAAGTCACAAAGACATACAGTGACACCCAGTAACAAAGACATACACTGACACCAAGTCACAAAGACATACATTGACACCAAGTAACAAAGACATACACTGATACCCAGTAACACAGACACACACTTACACCAAGTAAAAAAGACATACACTGACACCAAGTAACAAAGACATACAATTACACCAAGTAACAAAGACACACACTTACACCAAGTTACACAGACAAACACTGACACCAAGTAACAAAGACATACACTGTTACCCAGTAACACAGACACACACTTACACCAAGTAACAAAGACATACACTGATACCAAGTAACACAGACACACACTTACACCAAGTAACACAGACATACACTGACACCAAGTAACAAAGACATACAATTACACCAAGTAACAAAGACACACACTGACACCATGCAACAAAGACATACACTGATACACAGTAACACACACACTTACACCAAGTAACAAAGACATACACTGACACTAAGTCACAAAGACAAACACTGACACCCAGTAACAAAGACATACACTGACACCAAGTCACCAAGACATACACTGATACCAAGTAACAAAGACATACAATTACACCAAGTAACACAGACATACACTGACACCAAGCAACAAAGACATACACTGTTAACCCAGTAACACAGACACACACTTACACCAAGTAACAAAGACAAACACTGACACCAAGTAACAAAGACAAACACTGACACCAAGTAACAAAGACATCCACTGACACCAAGAAACAAAGACATGCACTTACACCAAGTAACACAGACACACACTGAAACCCAGTAACACAAACAAACACACACTGACACCTAGTAACATAGAGAAACACTGACACACAGTAACAAAGACATACACTGATACCAAGTAACAAAGACATACACTGGCACACAGTAACAAAGACATACACAGACAGAAACTGACACCAAGTAACAAAGACTAACAGAGACACACACTGACAACAAATCACAAAGACATACACTGACACCCAGTAACAAAGACATTCACTGACACCAAGTCACAAAGACATACACTGATACCCAGTAACACAGACACACACTGACAGCAAGTAACAAAGACATACACTGACACCAAGTAACAAAGACATACACTGACACCAAGTAACAATGACATACAATTACACCAAGTAACAGACAAACACTTACACCAAGCAACACAGACGTACACTGACACCCAGTAACACAGACACACACATACACCAAGTAACAACGAAATATAGTGATAGCAAGTTACAAAGACATACACTGATACCCAGTAACACAGACACACACTTACACCAAGTAACACAGACATACACTGACACCAAGTAACAAAGACATACACTGACACCAAGTAACAAAGACATACACTGACACCAAGTAACAAAGACATAAACTGACACCCAGTAACAAAGGCATACACTGCCACAAAGTCACAAAGACATACAGTGACACCCAGTAACAAAGACATACACTGACACCAAGTCACAAAGACATACATTGACACCAAGTAACAAAGACATACACTGATACCCAGTAACACAGACACACACTTACACCAAGTAAAAAAGACATACACTGACACCAAGTAACAAAGACATACACTGACACAAAGTAACAAAGACATACACTGTTACCCAGTAACACAGACACACACTTACACCAAGTAACAAAGACATACACTGATACCAAGTAACACAGACACACACTTACACCAAGTAACACAGACATACACTGACACCAAGTAACAAAGACATACAATTACACCAAGTAACAAAGACACACACTTACACCAAGTAACACAGACATACACTGAGACCATGCAACAAAGACATGCACTGATACCCAGTAACACAGACACACACTTACACCAAGTAACAAAGACATACACTGATACACAGTAACACAGACACACTTACACCAAGTAACAAAGACATACACTGACACCCAGTAACAAAGACATACACTGACACCAAGTCAGCAATACATACACTGATACCAAGTAACAAAGACATACAATTACACCAAGTAACACAGACATACACTGACTCCAAGCAACAAAGACATACACTGTTACCCAGTAACACAGACACACACTTACACCAAGTAACAAAGACAAACAATGACACCAAGTAACAAAGACATCCACTGACACCAAGAAACAAAGACATGCACTTACACCAAGTAACACAGACACACTGAAACCCAGTAACACAAACAAACACACACTGACACCCAGTAACATAGAGAAACATTGACACACAGTAACAAAGACATACAATTACACCAAGTAACAAAGACACACACTTACACCAAGTAACACAGACATACAATTACACCAAGTAACAAAGACACACACTTACACCAAGTAACACAGACAGACAATGACACCAAGTAACAAAGACATACACTGACACCATGTAACAAAGACATGCAATTATACCCAGTAACACAGACACACACTTACACCAAGTAACAAAGACATACACTGATACCCAGTAACACAGACACACAATACACCAAGAAACAAAGACGTACACTGACACCAAGTCACAAAGACATACACTGATATCAAGTGACAAAGACATACAATTAAACCAAGTAACAAAGACATACACTGGCTTCACAGTAACAAAGACATACACAGACACCAAGAAACAAAGACAGACACTGATACCCAGTAACACAGACACACACTGACACCAAGTAACAAAGACATACACAGACACCGAGTAACACAGACATACACTGACACCAAGTCACAAAGACATACACTGATACCCAGTAACACAGGCACACACTTACACAAAGTAACATAGAGAAACACTGACACACATTAACAAAGACATACACTGACACCAAGTCACAAAGACATACACTGACACCCATTAACAAAGACATACACTGACACCAAGTCACAAAGACATACACTGATACCAAGTAACAAAGACATACAATTACACCAGGTAACAAAGACACACACTTACATCAAGTAACACAGACATACACTGACACCAAGTAACAAAGACATACACTGTTACCCAGTAACAGACACACACTTACACCAAGTAACAAAGACATACACTGATACCAAGTAACACAGACACACACTTACACCAAGTAACACAGACATACACTGACACCAAGTAACAAAGACAGACACTGATACCCAGTAACACAGACACACACTTACACCAAGTTACAAAGACATACACTTACACCAAGTAACACAGCCAAACACTGACACCAAGCAACAAAGACATACACTGTTACCCAGTCACACAGACACACACTTACACCAAGTAACAAAGACAAACACTGACACCAAGTAACAAAGACATCCACTGACACCAAGAAACAAAGACATGCACTTACACCAAGTAACACAGACACACACTGAAACCCAGTAACACAAACAAACACACACTGACACCCAGTAACATAGAGAAACACTGACACACAGTAACAAAGACATACAATTACACCAAGTAACAAAGGCACACACTTACACCAAGTAACACAGACATACAATTACACCAAGTAACAAAGACACACACTTACACCAAGTAACACAGACAGACAATGACACCAAGTAACACAGACACACACTTACACCAAGAAACAAAGACGGACACTGACACCAAGTCACAAAGACATACAATTAAACCAAGTAACAAAGACATACACTGGCTTCACAGTAACAAAGACATACACAGAGAGACTCTGACACCAAGTAACAAAGACATACACTGTTACCCAGTAACAGACACACACTTACACCAAGCAACAAAGACATACACTGATACCAAGTAACACAGACACACACTTACACCAAGTAACACAGACACACACTTACACTCAAGTAACAAAGACATACACTGACACCAAGTAACAAAGACAGACACTGATACCCAGTAACACAGACACACACTTACACCAAGTTACAAAGACATACACTTACACCAAGTAACACAGCAAAACACTGACACCAAGTAACAAAGAGATGCACTGTTACCCAGTAACACAGACACACACTTACACCAAGTAACAAAGACATACACTGACACCAAGTAACGCAGACGCACACTTACACCAAGTAACACAGACACACACTTACACCAAGTAACAAAGACATACACTGACACCAAGTAACAAAGACATACACTTACACCAAGTAACACAGACATACACTGACACCATGTAACAAAGACATGCACTGATACCCAGTAACACAGACACACACTTACACCAAGTAACAATGACATACACTGATACCCAGTAACACAGACACGCACTTAGACCAAGTAACAAAGACGTACACTGACACCAAGTCACAAAGACACACACTGACACCCAGTAACAAAGACATACACTGACACCAAGTCACAGAGACATACACAGATACCAAGTAACAAAGACATACAATTACACCAAGTAACAAAGACACATACTTACACCAAGTAACACAGCCAAACACTGACACCAAGTAACAAAGAGATGCACTGTTACCCAGTAACACAGACACACACTTACACCAAGTAACGCAGACACACACTTACACCAAGTAACGCAGACACACACTTACACCAAGTAACACAGACACACACTTACACCAAGTAACAAAGACATACAATTACACAAAGTAACAAAGACACACACTTACACCAAGTAACACAGACATACACTGACACCATGTAACAAAGACATGCACTGATACCCAGTAACACAGACACACACTTACACCAAGTAACAATGACATACCCTGATACCCAGTAACACAGACACACACTTACACCAAGTAACAAAGACGTACACTGACACCAAGTCACAAAGACACACACTGACACCCAGTAACAAAGACATACACTGACACCAAGTAACAAAGACACATACTTACACCAAGTAACACAGACATACACTGACACCAAGTAACAAAGCATACACTGTTACCCAGTAACACAGACACACACGTACACCAAGTAACAAAGACATACACTGATACCAAGTAACACAGACACACACTTACACCAAGTACACAGAGACACACTTACACCAAGTAACAAAGACATACACTTAAACCAGTAACACAGACATACACTGACACCAAGTAACAAAGACATACACTGACACCAAGAAACAAAGACATACACTGATATCCAGTAACACAGACACACACTTACACCAAGTAACAAAGACATACACTGCAACCCAGTAACAAAGACATACACTGACACCAAGTCACAAAGACATACACTGATCCCCAGTAACACAGACACACACTTACACCAGGTATCAAAGACAAACACTGACACCAAGTAACAAAGACATCCACTGACACCAAGTAACAAAGACATCCACTGACACCAAGAAACAAAGACATGCACTTACACCAAGTAACAAAGACAGACACTGATACCCAGTAACACAGACATGCACTGACACGCAGTAACAAAGACATACACTGACACCAAGTCACAAAGACATACACTGACAAGAAGTAACATAGAGAAACACTGACACACAGTAACAAAGACATACACAGACAGACACTGATACCAAGTAACAAAGACATACACTGACACCAAGTAACAATGACATACAATTACACCAAGTAACAAAGACACACACTTACACCAAGTAACACAGACATACACTGACACCATGTAACAAAGACATGCACTGATACCCAGTAACACAGACATGCAATGATACCCAGTAACACAGACATGCACTGACACCAAGGAACAAATACATACACTGATACACAGTAACACAGACACACACTTACACCAAGTAACAATGGCATACACTGACACCCAGTAACAAAGACAGACACTGACACCAAGTCACAAAGACATACACTGATACCCAGTAACACAGACACACACTTACACCAAGTAACAAAGACAAACAATGACACCAAGTAACACAGACATCCACTGCCACCAAGTAACACAGACATCCACTGCCACCAAGTAACACAGACATACACTTACACCAAGTAACACAGACATACACTTACACCAAGTAACACAGACATACACTTACACCAAGTAACAAAGACATACACTTACACCAAGTAACAAAGACATACACTTACACCAAGTAACAAAGACATACACTTACACCAAGTAACAGACACTCACTTACACCAAGCAACACAGACATACACTGACACCAAGTAACAAAGACGTACACTGATACCCAGTAACACAGACACACACTTACACACAGTAACAAAGACATACACAGACAGACACTGACAACAAGTAACAAAGACATACACTGACACCATGTAACAAAGATATGCACTGATACCCAGTAACACAGATATGCACTGACACCAAGTAACAAAGACATACACTGACACCAAGTAACAAAGACATACACTGACACCAAGTAACAATGACATACAATTACACAAAGTAACAGACACACATTTACACCAAGCAACACAGACATACACTGACACCCAGTAACACAGACACACACATACACCAAGTAACAACGACATACAGTGATACCAAGTTACAAAGACATACACTGATACCCAGTAACACAGACACACACTTACACCAAGTAACAAAGACATACACTGACACCAAGTAACAAAGACATACACTGACACCAAGGAACAAAGACATAAACTGACACCCAGTAACAAAGACATACACTGACACAAATTCACAAAGACATACAGTGACACCCAGTAACAAAGACATACACTGACACCAAGTCACAAATACATACATTGACACCAAGTAACAAAGACATACACTGATACCAAGTAACACAGACACACACTTACACCAAGTAACAAAGACATACACTGATACCAAGTAACACAGACACACACTTACACCAAGTAACACAGACATACACTGACACCATGCAACAAAGACATGCATTGATACCCAGTAACACAGACACACACTTACACTAAGTCACAAAGACAAACACTGACACCCAGTAACAAAGACATACACTGACACCAAGTCACCAAGACATACACTGATACCAAGTAACAAAGACATACATTTACACCAAGTAACACAGACATACACTGACACCAAGCAACAAAGACATACACCGTTACCCAGTAACACAGACACACACTTACACCAAGTAACAAAGACAAACACTGACACCAAGTAACAAAGACATCCACTGACACCAAGAAACAAAGACATGCACTTACACCAAGTAACACAGACAGACACTGAAACCCAGTAACACAAACAAACACACACTGACACCCAGTAACATAGAGAAACACTGACACACAGTAACAAAGACATACAATTACACCAAGTAACAAAGACACACACTTACACCAAGTAACACAGACATACAATTACACCAAGTAACAAAGACACACACTTACACCAAGTAACACAGACAGACAATGACACCAAGTAACAAAGACTAACAGAGTCACACACTGACAACAAATCACAAAGACATACACTGATACCCAGTAACACAGACATACACTGACACCATGTAACAAAGACATGCAATGATACCCAGTAACACAGACACACTTACACCAAGAAACAAAGACGTACACTGACACCAAGTCACAAAGACATACACTGATACCAAGTAACAAAGACATGCAATTAAACCAAGTAACAAAGACACACACTTACACCAAGTAACACAGACATACACTGGCACACAGTAACAAAGACATACACAGACAGACACTGACACCAAGTAACAAAGACTAACAGAGACACACACTGACAACAAATCACAAAGACATACACTGACACCCAGTAACAAAGACATTCACTGATACACAGTGAGACAGACACACACTTCCACAAAGTAACAAAGTCAAACACTGACACCAAGTAACAAAGACATACACTTACACAAAGTAACACAGACATACACTTACACCAAGTAACAAAGACATGCACTTACACCAAGTAACAGACACACACTGACACCCAGTAACACAGACACACACATACACCAAGTAACAATGACATCCACCGATACCAAGTAACAAAGACATACACTTACACCAAGTAACAGACACACACTTACACCAAGCAACACAGACATACACTTACACCAAGTAACAAAGACACACACTTACACCAAGTAACACAGACATACACTGACACCAAGTAACAAAGACATACACTGACACCAAGTCACAAAGACATACATTGACACCAAGTAACAAAGACATACACTGATACCCAGTAACACAGACACACACTTACACAAAGTAAAAAAGACATACACTGACACCAAGTAACAAAGACATACAATTACACCAAGTAACACAGACATACACTGACACCAAGTAACAAAGACATACACTGATACCCAGTAACACAGACACACACTTACACCAAGTAACACAGACATACACTGACACCAAGTAACAAAGACATACACTGTTACCCAGTAACACAGACACACACTTACACCAAGTAACAAAGACATATACTGATACCAAGTAACACAGACACACACTTACACCAAGTAACACAGAAATACACTGACACCAAGTAACAAAGACATAAATTGTTACCCAGTAACACAGACACACACTTACACCAAGTAACAAAGACATACACTGATACCAAGTAACACAGACACACACTTACACCAAGTAACACAGACATACACTGACACCATGCAACAAAGACATACACTGATACCCAGTAACACAGACACACACTTACACCAAGTAACAATGACATACACTGACACTAAGTCACAAAGACACACACTGACACCCAGTAATAAAGACATCCACTGACACCAAGAAACAAAGACATGCACTTACACCAAGTAACACAGACACACACTGACACCCAGTAACACAAACAAACACACACTGACACCCAGTAACATAGAGAAACAATGACACACAGTAACAAAGACATACAATTACACCAAGTAACAAAGACACACACTTGCACCAAGTAACACAGACATACAATTACACCAAGTAACAAAGACACACACTTACACCAAGTAACACAGACAGACAATGACACCAAGTACCAAAGACTAACAGAGACACACACTGACAACAAATCACAAAGACATACACTGATACCCAGTAACATAGACACACACTGACACCAAGTAACAAAGACATACAATTACACCAAGTAACAAAGACATACAATTACACCAAGTAACAAAGACACACACTTACACCAAGTAACACAGACATACACTTACACCAAGAAACAAAGATGTACACTGACACCAAGTCACAAAGGCATACACTGATACCAAGTAACAAAGACATACACTGGCATACAGTAACAAAGACATACACAGACAGACACTGACACCAAGTAACAAAGACTAACAGAAACACACACAGACAACAAATCACAAAGACATACACGGACACCCAGTAACAAAGACATACACTGACACCAAGTAACACAGACACACACTTACACCAAGTAACACAGACATACACTGACACCAAGTAACAAAGACAAACACTGACACCCAGTAACACAGACACACACATACAACAAGTAACAACGACATACACTGATACCAAGTAACAAAGACATGCACTTACACCAAGTGAAAGACACACACTTACACCAAGCAACACAGACATACACTTACACCAAGTAACAAAGACACACACTTACACCAAGTAACACAGACATACACTGACACCAAGTAACAAAGACATGCACTGATACCCAGTAACACAGACACACACTTACACCAAGTAAAAAAGACATACACTGACACAAAGTAACAAAGACATACAATTACACCAAGTAACACAGGCATACACTTACACCAAGTAACACAGGCATACACTGACACCAAGTAACAAAGACATACACTGTTACCCAGTAACACCGACACACACTTACACCAAGTAACAAAGACATACACTGAAACCAAGTAACAAAGCCACACACTTTCACCAAGTGACACAGACATACACTGACACCAAGTAACAAAGACATAGAATTACACCAAGTAACAAAGACACACACTTACACCAAGTAACACAGACATACACTGACACCATGCAACAAAGACATGCACTGATACCCATTAACACAGACACACACTTACATCAAGTAACAAAGACATACACTGATACCCAGTAGCACAGACACACTTACACCAAGTAACAACGACATACAATTACACCAAGTAACACAGACATACACTGACACCAAGCAACAAAGACATACACTGTTACCCAGTAACACAGACACACACTTACACCAAGTAACAAAGACACACACTGATACGAAGTAACACAGATACACACTTACACCAAGTAACACAGACACACACTTACACCAAGTAACAAAGACATACAGTGACACCAAGTAACAAAGACAGACACTGACACCAAGTCACAAAGACATACACTGTTACCCAGTAACACAGACACACACTTACACCAAGGAACAAAGACATACACTGATACCAAGTAACACAGACACACACTTACACCAAGTAACAAAGACATAAAATTACAACAAGTAACAAAGACACACACTTACACCAAGTAACACAGACATACACTGGCACCGAGTAACAAAGACATACACTGTTACCCAGTAACACAGACACACACTTACACCAAGGAACAAAGACATACACTGATACCAAGTAACACAGACACACACTTACACCAAGTAACACAGACACACACTGACACCCAGTAACACAAACAAACACACACTGACACCCAGTAACATAGAGAAACACTGACACACAGTAACAAAGACAGACACAGACAGACACTGACACCAAGTAACAAAGACTAACAGAGACACACACTGACAACAAATCACAAAGACAAACACTGACACCAAGTAACAAAGACATACACTGACACCCAGTAACACAGACACACACGTACACCAAGTAACAACGACATACAGTGATACCAAGTTACAAAGACATACACTGATACCCAGTAACACAGACACACACTTACACCAAGTAACAAAGACACACACTTACACCAAGTAACACAGACATACACTGACACCAAGCAACAAAGACATACACTGACACCAAGTAACAAAGCCATAAACTGACACCCAGTAAGAAAGACATACACTGACACAAATTCACAAAGACATACAGTGACACCCAGTAACAAAGACATACAGTGACACCCAGTAACAAAGACATACAGTGACACCCAGTAACAAAGACATACACTGACACCAAGTCACAAAGACATACATGGACACCAAGTAACACAGACACACACTTACACCAAGTAACACAGACATACACTGACACCAAGTAACAAAGACATACAATGACACCAAGTAACAAAGACACACACTTACACCAAGTAACACAGACATACACTGACACCATGCAACAAAGACATGCATTGATACCCAGTAACACAGACACACACTTACACCAAGTAACAAAGACATACACTGATACACAGTAACACAGGCACACTTGCACCATGTAAAAAAGACATACACTGACACTAAGTCACAAAGACAAACACTGACACCCAGTAACAAAGACATAAACTGACACCAAGTCACCAAGACATACACTGATACCAAGTAACAAAGACATACAATTACACCAAGTAACACAGACATACACTGACACCAAGGAACAAAGACATACACTGTTACCCAGTAACACAGACACACACTTACACCAAGTAACAAAGACAAACACTGACACCAAGTAACAAAGACATCCACTGACACCAAGAAACAATGACATGCACTTACACCAAGTAACACAGACACACACTTACACCAAGTAACAAAGACATACAGTGACACCAAGTAACAAAGACAGACACTGACACCAAGTCACAAAGACATACACTGTTACCCAGTAACACAGACACACACTTACACCAAGGAACAAAGACATACACTGATACCAAGTAACACAGACACACACTTACACCAAGTAACAAAGACATAAAATTACACCAAGTAACAAAGACACACACTTACACCAAGTAACACAGACATACACTGGCACCGAGTAATAAAGACATACACTGTTACCCAGTAACAAAGACACACACTTACACCAAGTAACAAAGACATACACTGATACCAAGTAACACAGACACACACTTACACCAAGTAACAAAGACATACACTGACACCCAGTCACAAAGACATACACTGACACCAAGAAACAAAGACATACACTTACACCAAGTAACACAGACACACACTGACACCCAGTAACACAAACAAACACACACTGACACCCAGTAACATAGAGAAACACTGACACACAGTAACAAAGACAGACACAGACAGACACTGACACCAAGTAACAAAGACATACACTGACACCCAGTAACACAGACACACACGTACACCAAGTAACAACGACATACAGTGATACCAAGTTACAAAGACATACACTGATACCCAGTAACACAGACACACACTTACACCAAGTAACAAAGACACACACTTACACCAAGTAACACAGACATACACTGACACCAAGTAACAAAGACTTACACTGACACCAAGTAACAAAGACATAAACTGAAACCCAGTAACAAAGACATACACTGACACAAATTCACAAAGACATACAGTGACACCCAGTAACAAAGACATACACTGACACCAAGTAACAAAGACACACACTTACACCAAGTAACACAGACATTCACTGACACCAAGTAACAAAGACATACACTGTTACCCAGTAACACAGACACACACTTACACCAAGTAACAAAGACATACACTGATACCAAGTAACACAGACACACACTTACACCAAGTAACACAGACACACACTTACACCAAGTAACACAGACACACACTTACACCAAGTAACACAGACATACACTGACACCAAGTAACAAAGACATACAATGACACCAAGTAACAAAGACTCACACTTACACCAAGTAACACAGACATACACTGACACCATGCAACAAAGACATGCATTGATACCCAGTAACACAGACACACACTTACACCATGTAAAAAAGACATACACTGACACTAAGTCACAAAGACAAACACTGACACCCAGTAACACAGACACACACTTACACCATGTAAAAAAGACATACACTGACACTAAGTCACAAAGACAAACACTGACACCCAGTAACACAGGCACACTTACACCATGTAAAAAAGACATACACTGACACTAAGTCACAAAGACAAACACTGACACCCAGTAACACAGACACACACATACAACAAGTAACAACGACATACACTGATACCAAGTAACAAAGACATGCACTTACACCAAGTGAAAGACACACACTTACACCAAGCAACACAGACATACACTTACACCAAGTAACAAAGACACACACTTACACCAAGTAACAAAGACATGCACTGATACCCAGTAACACAGACACACACTTACACCAAGTAAAAAAGACATACACTGACACAAAGTAACAAAGACATACAATTACACCAAGTAACACAGGCATACACTTACACCAAGTAACACAGGCATACACTGACACCAAGTAACAAAGACATACACTGTTACCCAGTAACACCGACACACACTTACACCAAGTAACAAAGACATACACTGAAACCAAGTAACACAGCCACACACTTTCACCAAGTGACACAGACATACACTGACACCAAGTAACAAAGACATAGAATTACACCAAGTAACAAAGACACACACTTACACCAAGTAACACAGACATACACTGACACCATGCAACAAAGACATGCACTGATACCCATTAACACAGACACACACTTACATCAAGTAACAAAGACATACACTGATACCCAGTAGCACAGACACACTTACACCAAGTAACAAAGACATACACTGACAGTAAGTCACAAAGACACACACTGACACCCAGTAACAAAGACAGACACTGAAACCAAGTCACAAAGACATACACTGATACCAAGTAACAAAGACATACAATTACACCACGTAACACAGACATACACTGACACCAAGCAACAAAGACATACACTGTTACCCAGTAACACAGACACACACTTACACCAAGTAACAAAGACACACACTGATACGAAGTAACACAGATACACACTTACACCAAGTGACACAGACACACACTTACACCAAGTAACAAAGACATACAGTGACACCAAGTAACAAAGACAGACACTGACACCAAGTCACAAAGACATACACTGTTACCCAGTAACACAGACACACACTTACACCAAGGAACAAAGACATACACTGATACCAAGTAACACAGACACACAAATACACCAAGTAACAAAGACATAAAATTACACCAATTAACAAAGACACACACTTACACCAAGTAACACAGACATCCACTGGCACCGAGTAACAAAGACATACACTGTTACCCAGTAACACAGACACACACTTACACCAAGGAACAAAGACATACACTGATACCAAGTAACACAGACACACACTTACACCAAGTAGCAAAGACATACACTGACACCGAGTAACAAAGACATACACTGTTACCCAGTAACACAGACACACACTGACACCAAGAAACAAAGACATACACTTACACCAAGTAACACAGACACACACTGACACCCAGTAACACAAACAAGCACACACTGACACCCAGTAACATAGAGAAACACTGACACACAGTAACAAAGACAGACACAGACAGACACTGACACCAAGTAACAAAGACTATCAGAGACACACACTGACAACAAATCACAAAGACAAACACTTCCACAAAGTAACAAAGACAAACACTGACACCAAATAACAAAGACATACACTTACACCAAGCAACACAGACATACACTGACACCAAGTAACAAAGACATACACTGACACCCAGTAACACAGACACACACGTACACCAAGTAACAACGACATACAGTGATACCAAGTTACAAAGACATACACTGATACCCAGTAACACAGACACACACTTACACCAAGTAACAAAGACACACACTTACACCAAGTAAGAAAGACATTCACTGACACAAATTCACAAAGACATACAGTGACACCCAGTAACAAAGACATACACTGACACCAAGTCACAAAGACATACATGGACACCAAGTAACAAAGACACACACTTACACCAAGTAACAAAGACACACACTTACACCAAGTAACACAGACATTCACTGACACCAAGTAACAAAGACATACACTGTTACCCAGTAACACAGACACACACTTACACCAAGTAACAAAGACATACACTGATACCAAGTAACACAGACACACACTTACACCAAGTAACACAGACACACACTGACACCAAGTAACAAAGACATACAATGACACCAAGTAACAAAGACACACACTTACACCAAGTAACACAGACATACACTGACACCATGCAACAAAGACATGCATTGATACCCAGTAACACAGACACACACTTACACCAAGTAACAAAGACATACACTGATACACAGTAACACAGGCACACTTACACCATGTAAAAAAGACATACACTGACACTAAGTCACAAAGACAAATACTGACACCCAGTAACAAAGACATACACTGACACCAAGTCACCAAGACATACACTGATACCAAGTAACAAAGACATACAATTACACCAAGTAACACAGACATACACTGACACCAAGGAACAAAGACATACACTGTTACCCAGTAACACAGACACACACTTACACCAAGTAACAAAGACAAACACTGACACCAAGTAACAAAGACATCCACTGACACCAAGAAACAATGACATGCACTTACACCAAGTAACACAGACAGACACTTACACCAAGTAACAAAGACATACACTGTTACCCAGTAACACAGACACACACTTACACCAAGTAACAAAGACACACACTGATACGAAGTAACACAGATACACACTTACACCAAGTAACACAGACACACACTTACACCAAGTAACAAAGACATACAGTGACACCAAGTAACAAAGACAGACACTGACACCAAGTCACAAAGACATACACTGTTACCCAGTAACACAGACACACACTTACACCAAGGAACAAAGACATACACTGATACCAAGTAACACAGACACACACTTACACCAAGTAACAAAGACATAAAATTACACCAAGTAACAAAGACACACACTTACACCAAGTAACACAGACATACACTGGCACCGAGTAACAAAGACATACACTGTTACCCAGAAACACAGGCACACACTTACACCAAGGAACAAAGACATACACTGATAACAAGTAACACAGACACACACTTACACCAAGTAACAAAGACATACACTGACACCAAGTAACACAGACACACACTGACACCCAGTAACACAAACAAACACACACTGACACCCAGTAACATAGAGAAACACTGACACACAGTAACAAAGACAGACACAGACAAACACTTCCACAAAGTAACAAAGACAAACACTGACACCAAATAACAAAGACATACACTTACACCAAGCAACACAGACATACACTGACACCAAGTAACACAGACATACAGTGATACCAAGTTACAAAGACATACACTGATACCCAGTAACAAAGGCACACACTTACACCAAGTAACACAGACATACACTGACACCAAGTAACAAAGACATAAACTGACACCCAGTAAGAAAGACATACACTGACACAAATTCACAAAGACGTACAGTGACACCCAGTAACAAAGACATACACTTACACCAAGTAACAAAGACACACACTTACACCAAGTAACACAGACATTCACTGACACCAAGTAACAAAGACATACACTGTTACCCAGTAACACAGACACACACTTACACCAAGTAACAAAGACATACACTGATACCAAGTAACACAGACACACACTTACACCAAGTAACACAGACATACACTGACACCAAGTAACAAAGACATACAATGACACCAAGTAACAAAGACACACACTTACACCAAGTAACACAGACATACACTGACACCATGCAACAAAGACATGCATTGATACCCAGTAACACAGACACACACTTACACCAAGTAACAAAGACATACACTGATACACAGTAACACAGGCACACTTACACCATGTAAAAAAGACATACACTGACACTAAGTCACAAAGACAAACACTGACACCCAGTAACAAAGACATACACTGACACCAAGTCACCAAGACATACACTGATACCAAGTAACAAAGACATACAATTACACCCAGTAAAATAGAGAAACACTGACACACAGTAACAAAGACACACACTTACACCAAGTAACACAGATATACAATTACACCAAGTAACAAAGACACACACCTACACCAAGTAACACAGACAGACAATGACACCAAGTAACAAAGACGAACAGAGACACACGCTGACAACAAATCACAAAGACATACACTGATACCCAGTAACACAGACACACACTTACACCAAGAAACAAAGACGTACACTGACACCAAGTCACAAAGACATACACTGATACCAAGTATCAAAGAGATACAATTAAACCAAGTAACAAAGACACACACTTACACCAAGTAACACTGACATACACTGGCACACAGTAACAAAGACATACACAGACAGACACTGACACCAAGTAACAAAGACTAACAGAGACACACACTGACAACAAATCACAAAGACATACACTGACACCCAGTAACAAAGACATTCACTGACACCAAGTCACAAAGACATCCACTGATACACAGTGACACAGACACACACTTCCACAAATTAACAAAGACAAACACTGACACCAAGTAACACAGACATACACTTACACCAAGTAACAAAGACATACACTTACACCAAGTAACAGACACACACTTACACCAAGCAACACAGACATAAACTGACACCAAGTAACAAAGACATACACTGACACCCAGTAACACAGACACACACATACACCAAGTAACAATGACATCCACCGATACCAAGTAACAAAGACATACACTTACACCAAGTAACAGACATACACTGACACCAAGTAACACAGACATACACTGACACCAAGTAACACAGACATACACTGACACCAAGTAACAAAGACATACACTGACACCAAGTAACAAAGACATAAACTGACATCCAGTAACAAAGACATACACTGACACAAAGTCACACAGACATACAGTGACACCCAGTAACAAAGACATACACTGATACCCAGTAACACAGACACACACTTCCACCAAGTAAAAAAGACATACACTGACACCAAGTAACAAAGACATACAATTACACCAAGTAACACAGACATACACTGACTCCAAGTAACAAAGCCATACACTGATACCCAGTAACACAGACACACACTTACACCAAGTAACACAGACATACACTGACACCAAGTAACAAAGACATACACTGTAACCCAGTAACACAGACACACACTTGCACCAAGTAACAAAGACATACACTGATACCAAGTAACACAGACACACACCTACACCAAGTAACACAGACATACACTGACACCAAGTCACAAAGACATACACTGTTACCCACTAACACAGACACACACTTACACCAAGTAACAAAGACATACACTGATACCAAGTAACACAGACATACACTGACACCATGCAACAAAGACATGCACTGATACCCAGCAGCACAGACACACACTTACACCAAGTAACAAAGACATACACTGATACCCAGTAACACAGACACACACTTACACCAAGTAACAAAGACATACACTGACACTAAGTCACAAAGACACACACTGACACCCAGTAATAAAGACATCCACTGACACCAAGAAACAAAGACATGCACTTACACCAAGTAACACAGACACACACTGACACCCAGTAACACAAACAAACTCACACTGACACCTAGTAACATAGAGAAACAATGACACACAGTAACAAATACATACAATTACACCAAGTAACAAAGACACACACTTACACCAAGTAACACAGACATACAATTACACCAAGTAACACAGACAGACAATGACACCAAGTACCAAAGATTAACAGAGACACACACTGACAACAAATCACAAAGACATACACTGATACCCAGTAACACAGACACACACTGACACCAAGTAACAAAGACATACAATTACACCAAGTAACAAAGACACACACTTACACCAAGTAACACAGACATACACTGACACCATGTAACAAAGACATGCAATGATACCCAGTAACACAGACACACACTTACACCAAGTAACAAAGACATACACTGATACCCAGTAACACAGACACACACTTACACCAAGAAACAAAGATGTACACTGACACCAAGTCACAAAGACATACACTGATACCAAGTAACAAAGACATACACTTAAACCAAGTAACAAAGACACACACTTATACCAAGTAAAACAGACATACACTGGCACACAGTAACAAAGACATACACCGACAGACACTGACACCAAGTAACAAAGACTAACAGAGACACACACTGACACCCAGTAACAAAGACATACACTGACACCCAGTAACAAAGACATACACTGACACCAAGTAACAAAGACATACACTGACACCCAGTTACACAGACACACGCATACACCAAGTAACAACGACATGCACTGACACCAAGTAACAAAGACGTACACTGATACCCAGTAACACATACACACTTACACCAAGTAACACAGACAGACACTTACACCAAGTAACAAAGACATGCACTGACACCAAGTCACAAAGACATACACTGATACCAAGTAACAAAGACATAAAATTACACCAAGTAACAAAGACACACACTTACACCAAGTAACACAGACATACACTGGCACCAAGTAACAAAGACATACACTGTTAAGCAGTAACACAGACACACACTTACACCAAGGAACAAAGACATACACTGATACCAAGTAACACAGACACAAACTTCCACCAAGTAACAAAGACATACACTGACACCCAGTAACAAAGACATACACTGACACCAAGTCACAAAGACATACACTGACACCAAGTCACAAAGACATGCACTGACACCAAGAAACAAAGACATACATTTACACCAAGTAACACAGACACACACTGCCACCCAGTAACACAAACAAACACACACTGACACCCAGTAACAAAGACAGACACAGACAGACACTGACACCAAGCAACAAAGACGAACTGAGACACACACTGACAACAAATCACAAAGACACACACTTCCACAAAGTAACAAAGACAAACACTGACACCAAATAACAAAGACATACACTTACACAAAGTAACGCAGACATACACTGACACCAAGTAACAAAGACAAACACTTACACCAAGTTACATACACACACTTGCACCAAGCAACACAGACATACACTGACACCAAGTAACAAAGACATACACTGACACCCAGTAACACAGACACACACATACGCCAAGTAACAACGACATACACTGATACCAAGTAACAAAGACATACACTGATACCCAGTAACACAGACACACACTTACACCAAGTAACAAAGACACACACTTACACCAAGTAACACAGACATACACTGACACCAAGTAACAAAGACATACACTGATACCAAGTAACAAAGACATAAACTGACACCCAGTAACAAAGACATAAACTGACACAAAGTCACAAAGACATACAGTGACACCCAGTAACAAAGACATACACTGACACCAAGTCACAAAGACATACATTGACACCATGTAACAAAGACATACACTGATACCCAGTAACACAGACACACACTTACACCAAGTAAAAAAGACATCCACTGACACAAAGTAACACTGACATACACTTACACCAAGTAACAAAGACATACACTTACACCAAGTTACAGACACACACTTACACCAAGCAAAAAAGACATACACTTACACCAAGTTACAGACACACACTTACACCAAGCAACACAGACATACACTGACACCAAGTAACAAAGACATACACTGACACCAAGCAACAAAGACATACACTGTTACCCAGTAACACAGACACACACTTACACCAAGTAACAAAGACATACACTGATACCAAGTAACACAGACACACACTTACACCAACTAACACAGACACACACTTACACCAAGTAACAAAGACATACACTGACACCAAGTAACAAAGACATACACTTTCACCACGTAACACAGACAAACACTGACACCAAGTAACAAAGACATACAATTACACCAAGTAACAAAGACACACACTGATACGAAGTAACACAGACACACACTTACACCAAGTAAAACAGACACACACTTACAGCAAGTAACAAAGACATACACTGACACCAAGTAACAAAGACAGACACTGACACCAATCACAAAGACATACACTGATAACAAGTAACACAGACATATACTGGCACCAAGTAACAAAGACATACACTGTTAAGCAGTAACACAGACACACACTTACACCAAGTCACAAAGACATACACTGACACCAAGTCACAAAGACACACACTGACACCCAGTAACAAAGACATACACTGACACCAAGTCACAAAGACATACACTGACACCAAGTAACAAAGGCATACAATTACACCAAGTAACACAGACATACACTGACACCAAGCAACAAAGACATACACTGATACCAAGTAACACAGACACACACTTACACCAAGTAACACAGACACACACTTACACCAAGTAACACAGACACACACTTACACCAAGTAACAAAGACATACACTGACACCAAGTAACAAAGACATACATTTTCACCACGTAACACAGACATACACTGACACCAAGTAACAAAGACATACAATTACACCAAGTAACAAAGACACACACTTACACCAAGTAACACAGACATACACTGACACCAAGCAACAAAGACATACACTGTTACCCAGTAACACAGACACACACTTACACCAAGTAACAAAGACACACACTGATACGAAGTAACACAGACACACACTTACACCAAGTAAAACACACACACACTTACACCAAGTAACAAAGACATACACTGACACCAAGTAACAAAGACAGACACTGACACCAAGTAACAAAGACATACACTGGCACCAAGTAACAAAGACATACACTGTTAGCCACTAACACAGACACACACTTACACAAAGGAACAAAGACATACACTGATACCAAGTAACACAGACACACACTTACACCAAGTAACAAAGACATACACTGACACCCAGTAACAAAGACATACACTGACACCAAGTCACAAAGACATACACTGACACCAAGAAACAAAGACATACACTTACACCAAGTAACACAGACACACACTGACACCCAGTAATACAAACAAACACACACTGACAACCAGTAACATACAGAAACACTGACACACAGTAACAAAGACATACACAGACAGACACTGACACCAATTAACAAAGACTAACAGAGACACACACTGACAACAAATCACACAGACACACACTTCCACAAAGTATCAAAGACATACACTGACACCAAGTCACAAAGACATACATTTACACAAAGTAACACTGACATACACTTACACCAAGTAACAAAGACATACACTTACACCAAGTTACAGACACACACTTACACCAAGCAAAAAAGACATACACTTACACCAAGTTACAGACACACACTTACACCAAGCAACACAGACATACACTGACACCAAGTAACAAAGACATACACTGACACCCAGTAACACAGACATACACTGACACCAAGCAACAAAGACATACACTGTTACCCAGTAACACAGACACACACTGATACCAAGTAACAAAGAAATACACTGAAACCAAGTAACACAGACACACACTTACACCAAGTAACACAGACACACACTTACACCAAGTAACAAAGACATACACTGACACCAAGTAACAAAGACATACACTTTCACCACGTAACACAGACAAACACTGACACCAAGTAACAAAGACATACAATTACACCAAGTAACAAAGACACACACTGATACGAAGTAACACAGACACACACTTACACCAAGTAAAACAGACACACACTTACAGCAAGTAACAAAGACATACACTGACACCAAGTAACAAAGACAGACACTGACACCAATCACAAAGACATACACTGATAACAAGTAACAAAGACATAAAATTACACCAAGTAACAAAGACACGCACTTACACCAAGTAACACAGACATATACTGGCACCAAGTAACAAAGACATACACTGTTAAGCAGTAACACAGACACACACTTACACCAAGGAACATAGACATACACTGATACCAAGTAACAAAGACATACAATTACACCAAGTAACAAAGACACACACTTACACCAAGTAACACAGACATACACAGACACCAAGAAACAAAGACATACACTGATACCCAGTAACAAAGACATACAATTACACCAAGTAACAAAGACATCCACTTACACCAAGTAGCACAGACACACACTGACACCCAGAAACACAAACAAACACACACTGACACCCAGTAACATGGAGAAACACTGACACACAGTAACAAAGACATACACAGACAGACACTGACACCAAGTAACAAAGACTAACAGAGACACACACTGACACCAAGTCACAAAGACATACACTGACACCCAGTAACAAAGACACACAATTACACCAAGTCACAAAGACATACACTGATACCCAGTAACACAGACACACACTTCCACAAAGTAACAAAGACAAACACTGACACCAAGTAACAAAGACATACACTTTCACAAAGTAACACAGACATACACTGACACCAAGTAACAAAGACGTACACTGATAACCAGTAACACAGACAGACACTTACACCAAGTAACAAAGACACACACTTACAGCAAGTAACACAGACATACACTGACACCAAGTAACAAAGACATAAACTGACACCCAGTAACAAAGACATACACTGACACAAAGTCACAAAGACATACAGTGACACCTAGTAACAAAGACATACACTGACACCAAGTAACAAAGACATACAATTACACCAAGTAACAAAGACACACACTGATACGAAGTAACACAGACACACACTTACACCAAGTAAAACAGACACACACTTACAGCAAGTAACAAAGACATACACTGACACCAAGTAACAAAGACAGACACTGACACCAAGTCACAAAGACATACACTGATAACAAGTAACAAAGAAATAAAATTACACCAAGTAACAAAGACACACACTTACACCAAGTAACACAGACATATACTGGCACCAAGTAACAAAGACATACACTGTTAAGCAGTAACACAGACACACACTTACACCAAGGAACATAGACATACACTGATACCAAGTAACACAGACACACACTTACACCAAGTAACAAAGACATACACTGACACCCAGTAACAAAGACATACACTGACACCCAGTAACAAAGACATACACTGACACCCAGTAACAAAGACATACACTGACACCAAGTCACAAAGACATACACTGACACCAAGAAACAAAGACACACACTTACACCAAGTAACACAGACACACACCGACACTCAGTGATACAAACAAACACACACTGACACCCAGTAACATAGAGAAACACTGACACACAGTAACAAAGACATACACAGACAGACACTGACACCAAGTATCAAAGACTAACAGAGACACACACTGACAACAAATCACAAAGACATACACTGACACCCAGTAACAAAGACATACACTGACACCAAGTCACAAAGACATACACTGATACACAGTAACACAGACACACACTTCCACAAAGTAACAAAGACAAACTTTGACACCAAATAACAAAGACATACACTTACACAAAGTAACACAGACATACACTTACACCAAGTAACAAAGACATGCACTTACACCAAGTTACAGACACACACTTACACCAAGCAACAAAGACATACACTTACACCAAGTTACAGACACACACTTACACCAAGCATCTCAGACATACACTGACACCCAGTAACACAGACACACACATACAGCAAGTAACAACGACATACACTGATACCAAGTAACAAAGACATACACTGATACCCAGTAACACAGACACACACTTACACCAAGTAACAAAGACACACACTTACACCAAGTAACACAGACATACACTGACACCAAGTAACAAAGACATACACTGACACCAAGTAACAAAGACATAAACTGACACCCAGTAACAAAGACATACACTGACACAAAGTCACAAAGACATACAGTGACACCCAGTAACAAAGACATACACTGACACCAAGTCACAAAGACATACATTGACACCATGGAACAAAGACATGCACTGATACCCAGTAACACAGACACACACTTACACCAAGTAACAAAGACATACACTGATACCCAGTAACACAGACACACACTTACACCAAGTAACAAAGACATACACTGACACCAAGTCACAAAGACACACACTGACACCCAGTAACAAAGACATACACTGACACCATGTCACAAAGACATACACTGATACCAAGTAACAAAGAAATACAATTACACCCAGTAACAAAGTCAAACAATGACACCAAGTCACAAAGACATACACTGATACCCAGTAACACAGACACACACTTCCACAAAGTAACAAAGACAGACACTGACACCAAGTAACAAAGACATACACTTACACAAAGTAACACAGACATACACTGACACCAAGTAACACAGACACATACATACACCAAGTAACAACGACATACACTGACACCAAGTAACAAAGACGTACACTGATACTCAGTAACACAGACAGACACTTACACCAAGTAACAAAGACACACACTTACAGCAAGTAACACAGACATACACTGACACCAAGTAACAAAGACATACACTGACACCAAGTAACAAAGACATAAACTGACACAAAGTCACAAAGACATACAGTGACACCCAATAACAAAGACATACACTGACACCAAGTCAAACAGACATACACTGACACCAAGTCACACAGACATACACTGACACCAAGTAAAAAAGAAATACACTCACACCAAGTAACACAGACATACACTGACACCAAGTAACAAAGACATACAATTACACCAAGTAACAAAGACACACACTTTCACCAAGTAACACAGACATACACTGACACCAAGTAACAAAGACATACACTGTTACCCAGTAACAAAGACATACACTGATACCAAGTAACAAAGACATACACTGATACCAAGTAACACAGACACACACTTACACCAAGTAACACAGACACACACTTACACCAAGTAACAAAGACATACACTTACACCAAGTAACACAGACATACACTGACACCAAGTAACAATGACATACAATTACACCAAGTAACAAAGACACACACTTACACCAAGTAACACAGACATACACTGACACCATGTAACAAAGACATGCACTGATACCCAGTAACACAGACACACACTTACACCAAGTCACAAAGACATACACTGATACACAGTAACACAGACACACACTTCCACAAAGTAACAAAGACAAACACTGACACCAAGTAACAAAGACATACACTTACACTAGTTAACACAGACATAAACTTACACAAAGTAACACAGACATACACTTACACAAAGTAACACAGACATACACTTACACCAAGTAACAAAGACATACACTTACACCAAGTAACAAAGACACACATTGACACCAAGCAACACAGACATACACTGACACCAAGTAACAACGACATACACTGATACCAAGTAACAAAGACACACACTTACACCAAGTAACACAGACAAACACTGACACGAAGTAACAAAGGCATAAACTGACACCAAGTAACATAGACATACACTGACCCCTAGTCACAAAGACATACACTGACACCAAGTAACAAAGACATACACTGATACGCAGCAACACAGACACACAGTTACACCAAGTAACAAAGACATACACTGACACCAAGTAACAAAGACATACACTTACACGATGTAACACAGACATACACTGACACCAAGTAACAAAGACAAACAATTACACCAAGTAACACAGACACACACTTACACCAAGTAACACAGACATACACTGACACCAAGTAACAAAGACATACAATTACACCAAGTAACAAAGACACACACTTACATCAAGTAACACAGACATACACTGACATCATGTAACAAAGACATGCACTGATACCCAGTAACACATACACACACTTACACCAAGTAACAAAGACAGACACTGATACCCAGTAACAAAGACACACACTTACACCAAGTAGCACAGACACACACTGACATCCAGTAACACAGACACACACTTACACCAAGTAACAAAGACATACACTAACACCAAGTAACAAAGACATACTCTTTCACCACGTCACACAGACATACACTGACACCAAGTAACAAGGACATACAATTACACCAAGTAACACAGACATACACTGACACAAAGTAACACAAACAAACACACACTGACACCCAGTAACATGGAAAAACACTGACACACAGTAACAAAGACATACACAGACAGACACTGACACCAAGTAACAAAGACTAACCGAGACATACACTGACACCCAGTAACAAAGACACACAATGACACCAAGTCACAAAGACATACACTGACACCAAGTAACACAGACACACACTTACACCAAGTAACAAAGACATACACTAACACCAAGTAACAAAGACATACACTTACACAAAGTAACACAGACATACACTGACACCAAGTAACAAAGACGTACACTGATACCCAGTAACACAGACAGACACTTACACCAAGTAACAAAGACACAAACTTACAGCAAGTAACACAGACATACACCGACACCAAGTAACAAAGACATACACTGACACCAAGTAAAAAAGACATGCACTCACACCAAGTAACACAGACATACACTGACACAATGTAACAAAGACATACAATTACACCAAGTCACACAGACATACACTGACACCAAGTAACGAAGACATACACTGACACCAAGTAAAAAAGACATGCACTCACACCAAGTAACACAGACATACACTGACACAATGTAACAAAGACATACAATTACACCAAGTAACAAAGACACACACTTTCACCAAATAACACAGACATACACTCACACCAAGTAACAAAGACATACACTGTTACCCAGTAACACAGACACACACTTACAACAAGTGACAAAGACATACACTGATACCCAGTAACACAGACACAGACTTACACCAAGTAACAAAGACATACACTGACACCCAGTAACAAAGACATACACTGACACCAAGTCACAAAGACATACTCTGATACCCAGTAACACTGACACACACTGACACCCAGTAACACAAACAAACACACACTGACACCCAGTAACATGGAGAAACACTGACACACAGTAACAAATACATACACAGACAGACACTGAAACCAAGTAACAAAGACTAAGAGAGACACACACTGACACCAACTCACAAAGACATACACTGACACCCAGTAACACAGACACACACTTCTACAAAGTAACAAAGACAAACACTGTCACCAAGTAACAAAGACACACACTGATACGAAGTAACACAGACACACACTTACACCAAGTAAAACAGACACACACTTACAGCAAGTAACAAAGACATACACTGACACCAAGTAACAAAGACATACACTGACACCAAGTCACAAAGACATACACTGATTCACAGTAAAACAGACACACACTTCCACAAAGCAACAAAGACAAACACTGACACCAAATAACAAAGACATACACTTACACAAAGTAACACAGACATAAACTTACACCAAGTAACAAAGACATACACTTACACCAAGTTACAGACACACACTTACACCAAGCAACAAAGACATACACTTACACCAAGTTACAGACACACACTTACACCAAGCAACACAGACATACACTGACACCAAGTAACAAAGACATACACTGACACCCAGTAACACAGACACACACATACACCAAGTAACAACGACATACACTGATACCAAGTAACAAAGACATACACTGATACCCAGTAACACAGACACACACTTACACCAAGTAACAAAGACACACACTTACACCAAGTAACACAGACATACACTGACACCAAGTAACAAAGACATACACTGACACCAAGTAACAAAGACATAAACTGACACCCAGTAACAAAGACATACACTGACACAAAGTCACAAAGACATACAGTGACACCCAGTAACAAAGACATACACTGACACCAAGTCACAAAGACATACATTGACACCATGAAACAAAGACATACACTGATACCCAGTAACACAGACACACATTTCCACCAAGTAAAAAAGACATACACTGACACCAAGTAACAAAGACATACAATTACACCAAGTAACAAAGACACACACTTACACCAAGTAACACAGACATACACTGACACCAAGTAACAAAGACATACACTGTTACCCAGTAACACAGACACACACTTACACCAAGTAACAAAGACATACACTGATACCAAGTAACACAGACACACACTTACACCAAGTAACACAGACATACACTGACACCAAGTAACACAGACATACACTGACACCAAGTAACAAAGACATACAATAACACCAAGTAACAAAGACACAATCTTTCACCAAGTAACAGACATACACTGACACCAAGTAACAAAGACATACACTGTTACCCAGTAACAAAGACACACACTTACACCAAGTAACAAAGACATACACTGATACCAAGTAACACAGACACACACTTACACCAAGTAACACAGACACACTCTTACACCAAGTAACAAAGACATACACTGACACCAAGTAACAAAGACATACACTGACACCAAGTAACACAGACATACACTGATACCAAGGAACAATGACATACACTTACACCAAGTAACAAAGACATGCACTGATCCCCAGTAACAAAGACACACATTTACACCAAGTAACAAAGACATACACTGATACCTAGTAACACAGACAGACACTGACACCAAGTCACAAAGACATACACTGACACCAAGTAACAAAGACACACACTTACAGCAAGCAACACAGACATACACTGACACGAAGTAACAAAGACATACACTGACACCCAGTAACACAGACACACACATACACCAAGTAACAACGACATACACTGATACCAAGTAACAAAGACATACACTGATACCCAGTAACACAAACACACAATTACACCAAGTAACAAAGACACACACTTACACCAAGTCACACAGACATACACTGACACCAAGTCACAATGACATACACTGACACCAAGTAACAAAGACACACACTAAAACGCAGCAACACAGACACACACTTACACCATGTAACACAGACGTACACTTACACCAAGTAACAAAGACATACACTGACACCAAGTAACAAAGACATACACTTACACCACGTACCACAGACATACAATTACACCAAGTAACAAAGACACAAACCTACACCAAGTAACACAGACACACACTTACACCAAGTAACAAAGACATACAATTACACCAAGTAACAAGGACACACACTTCCACCAAGTAACACAGACATACACTGACACCATGTAACAAAGACATGCACTGATACCCAGTAACACAGACACACACTTACACCAAGTAACAAAGACATACACTGATACCCAGTAACACAGACACACACTTAAACCAAGTAACAAAGACATACACTGACACCAAGTCACAAAGACACACACTGACACCCAGTTAAAAAGACATACACTGACACCAAGTCACAAAGACATACACTGATACCAAGTAACAAAGACATACAATTACACCAAGTAACACACACATACACTGACACCAAGCAACAAAGACATACACTGTTACCCAGTAACACAGACACACACTTACATCAAGTAACACAGACACAAACTTACACCAAGTAACAAAGACATACACGGACACCAAGTAACAAAGACATACACTTTCACCACGTAACACAGACATACACTGACACCAAGTAACAAAGACATACACTTACACCAAGTAACAAAGACACACACTTACACCAAGGAACACAGACATACACTGACACCAAGTAACAAAGACATACACTGACACCAAGAAACAAAGACATGCACTGATACCCAGTAACACAGACACACACTGACACCCAGTAACACAAAAAAACACACACTGACACCCAGTAACAAAGACATACACAGACAGACACTGACTCCAAGTAACAAAGACTAACAGAGACACACACAGACACCAAGACACAAAAACATACACTGATACCCAGTAACAAAGACAAACACTGACACCAAGTAACAAAGACATACACTTACACAAAGTAACACAGACATATACTGACACCAAGTAACACAGACACACACACACACCAAGTAACAACGACACACACTTCCACCAAGTAACACAGACATACACTGACACCATGTAACAAAGACATGCACTGATACCCAGTAACACAGACACACACTTACACCAAGTAACAAAGACATACACTGACACCAAGTCACAAAGACACACACTGACACCCAGTTAAAAAGACATACACTGACACCAAGTCACAAAGACATACACTGATACCAAGTAACAAAGACATACAATTACACCAAGTAACACAGACATACACTGACACCCAGTTAAAAAGACATACAGTGACACCCAGTAACACAGACATACACTGACACCAAGTCACACAGACATACACAGACACCAAGTAACGAAGACATACACTGACACAAAGTAAAAAAGACATACACTCACACCAAGTAACACAGACATAGACTGACACCAAGTAACAAACACATACAATTACACCAAGTAACAAAGACACACACTTTCACCAAGTAACAGACATACACTGACACCAAGTAACAAAGACATACACTGTTACCCAGTAACACAGACACACACTTACAACAAGTAAGAAAGACATACACTGATACCAAGTAACACAGACACACACTTACACCAAGTAACACAGACACACACTTACACCAAGTAACAAAGACATACACTGACAACAAGTAACAAAGACATGCACTGATACCCAGTAACACAGACACACACTTACACCAAGTAACAAAGACATACACTGATACCCAGTAACACAGACACACACTTACACCAAGTCACAAAGACACACACTGACACCCAGTTAAAAAGACATACACTGACACCAAGTCACAAAGACATACACTGATACCAAGTAACAAAGACATACAATTACACCAAGTAACACAGACATACACTGACACCCAGTTAAAAAGACATACAGTGACACCCAGTAACACAGACATACACTGACACCAAGTCACACAGACATACACTGACACCAAGTAACAATGACATACAATTACACCAAGTAACAAAGACACACACTTACACCAAGTAACACAGACATACACTGACACCATGTAACAAAGACATGCACTGATACCCAGTAACACAGACACACACTTACACCAAGTCACAAAGACATACACTGATACACAGTAACACAGACACACACTTCCACAAAGTAACAAAGACAAACACTGACACCAAGTAACAAAGACATACACTTACACAAAGTAACACAGACATACACTTACACAAAGTAACACAGACATACACTTGCACCAAGTAACAAAGACATACACTTACACCAAGTAACAAAGACACACATTGACACCAAGCAACACAGACATACACTGACACCAAGTAACAACGACATACACTGATACCAAGTAACAAAGACATACACTGATACCCAGTGACACAAACACACACTTACACCAAGTAACAAAGACACTCACTTACACCAAGTAACACAGACAAACACTGACACGAAGTAACAAAGGCATAAACTGACACCCAGTAACATAGACATACACTGACCCCAAGTCACAAAGACATACACTTTCACCACGTAACACAGACATACACTGACACCAAGTAACAAAGGCACACACTTAGACCAAGTAAAAGACATACACTGACACCCAGTAACACAAACAAACACACACTGACACCCAGTAACATGGAAAAACACTGACACACAGTAACAAATACAAGTAACAGACATACACTGACACCAAGTAACAAAGACATACACTGTTACCCAGTAACACAGACACACACTTACAACAAGTAAGAAAGACATACACTGATACCAAGTAACACAGACACACACTTACACCAAGTAACAAAGACATACACTGACAACAAGTAACAAAGACATACACGTACACCAAGTAACACAGACATACACTGACACCAAGTAACAATGACATACAATTACACCAAGTAACAAAGACACACACTTACACCAAGTAACACAGACATACACTGACACCATGTAACAAAGACATGCACTGATACCCAGTAACACAGACACACACTTACACCAAGTCACAAAGACATACACTGATACACAGTAACACAGACACACACTTCCACAAAGTAACAAAGACAAACACTGACACCAAGTAACACAGACATACACTTACACAAAGTAACACAGACATACACTTACACAAGGTAACACAGACATACACTTGCACCAAGTAACAAAGACATACACTTACACCAAGTAACAAAGACACACATTGACACCAAGCAACACAGACATACACTGACACCAAGTAACAACGACATACACTGATACCAAGTAACAAAGACATACACTGATACCCAGTGACACAAACACACACTTACACCAAGTAACAAAGACACACACTTACACCAAGTAACACAGACAAACACTGACACGAAGTAACAAAGGCATAAACTGACACCCAGTAACATTGACATACACTGACCCCAAGTCACAAAGACATACACTGACACCAAGTAACAAAGACATACACTGATACGCAGCAACACAGACACACAGTTACACCAAGTAACAAAGACATACACTGACACCAAGTAACAAAGACATACACTTACACTATGTAACACAGACATACACTGACACCAAGTAACAAAGACAAACAATTACACCAAGTAACACAGACACACACTTACACCAAGTAACACAGACATACACTGACACCAAGTAACAAAGACATACAATTACACCAAGTAACAAAGACACACACTTACATCAAGTAACACAGACATGCACTGACATCATGTAACAAAGACATGCACTGATACCCAGTAACAAAGACACACACTTACACCAAGTAACAAAGACAGACACAGATACCCAGTAACACAGACACACACTTACACCAAGTAACAGAGACATACTCAGACACCCAGTAACAAAGACATACACTGACAACCAGTAACACAGACACACACGGACACCAAGTAACAAAGACAAACACTTACATCAAGTAGCACAGACACACACTGACACCCAGTAACACAGACACACACTTACACCAAGTAACAAAGACATACACTAACACCAAGCAACAAAGACATACACTTTCACCACGTAACACAGACATACACTGACACCAAGTAACAAAGGCACACACTTACACCAAGTCACAGACATACACTGACACCCAGTAACAAAAACAAACACACACTGACACCCAGTAACATGGAAAAACACTGACACACAGTAACAAATACATACACAGACAGACACTGACACCAAGTAACAAAGACATACACTGTTACCCAGTAACACAGACACACACTTACAACAAGTGACAAAGACACACACTGATACCCAGTAACAGACACACACTTACACCAAGTAACAAAGACATACACTGACACCAAGTAACAAAGACATAAACTGACACCCAATAACAAAGACATACACTGACACAAAGTCACTAAGACATACAGTGACACCCAGTAACAAAGACATACACTGGCACCAAGTAACAAAGACATACACTGACACCAAGTAAAAAAGACATACACTTACACCAAGTAACACAGACATACACTGACACCAAGTAACAAAGACATACAATTACACCAAGTCACAAAGACACAAACTTTCACCAAGTAACACAGACATACACTGACACCAAGTAACAAAGACATACACTGACACCCAGTAACAAAGACATACACTGACACCAAGTAACAAAGACATACAATTACACCAAGTAACAAAGACATACACTTACACAAAGTAACACAGACACACACTTACACCAAGTAACAAAGACATACACTGACAACAAGTAACAAAGACGTACACTGATACCCAGTAACACAGACACACACTTACAACAAGTAACAAAGACATACACTGATACCCAGTAACACAGACTCACACTTACACCAAGTAACAAAGACATACACTGACACCAAGTCACAAAGACATACACTGATACCAAGTAACAAAGACATACAATTACACGAAGTAACACAGACAGACACTTACACCAAGTAACAAAGACACACACTTACAGCAAGTAACACAGACATACACTTACACCAAGTAACAAAGACATACACTGATACCCAGTAACATAGACACACACTTACACCAAGTAACAAAGACAGACACTGATACCCAGTAACTCAGACACACACTTACACCAAGTAACACAGACATAAACTGACACAAAGTCACAAAGACATACAGTGACAACCAGTAACAAAGACATACACTGACACCAAGTCACACAGACATACACTGACACCAAGTAACAAAGACATACACTGACACCAAGAAAAAAAGACATACACTTACACCAAGTAACACAGACATACACTGATACCAAGTAACACAGACACACACTTACACCAAGTAACACAGACACACACTTACACCAAGTAACACAGACACACACTTACACCAAGTAACACAGACACACACTTACACCAAGTAACACAGACACACACTTACACCAAGTAACACAGACATACACTGACACCAAGTAACAAAGACATACACTGACACCAAGTAACACAGACATACACTGACACCAAGTAACAATAACATACACTTACACCAAGTAACACAGACATACACCGACACCATGTAACAAAGACATGCACTGATCCCCAGTAACACAGACACACACTTACACCAAGTAACAAAGACAAACACTGACACCAAGTAACAAAGACACACACTTACACCAAGCAACACAGACATACACTGACACCAAGTAACAAAGACATACACTGACACCCAGTAACACAGACACACGCAGACACCAAGTAACAACGACATACACTGATACCAAGTAACAAAGACATACACTGATACCCAGTAACACAAACACACACTTACACCAAGTAACAAAGACACACACTTACACCAAGTCACACAGACATATACTGACACCAAGTAACAATGACATACAATGACACGAAGTAACAAAGACATAAACTGACAACCAGTAACATAGACATACACTGACACAAAGTCACAAAGACATACAGTGACACCCAGTAACAAAGACATACACTGACCCCAAGTCACAAAGACATACACTGACACCAAGTAACAAAGACACACACTAAAACGCAGCAACACAGACACACACTTACACCAAGTAACAAAGACATACACTGACACCAAGTAACTCAGACACACACTTACACCAAGTAACACAGACATACACTTACACCAAGTAACAAAGACATACACTGACACCATGTAACAAAGACATACACTTACACCACGTACCACAGACATACACTGACACCAAGTAACAAAGACATACAATTACACCAAGCAACAAAGACACAAACTTACACCAAGTAACACAGACATACACTGACACCAAGTAACAAAGACATACACTGACACCAAGAAACAAAGACATACAATGATACCCAGTAACACAGACACAGACTTACACCAAGTAACAAAGACAAACACTGACACCAAGTAACACAGACATACACTTACACCAAGTAACAAAGACATACACTGACACCATGTAACAAAGACATACACTTACACCACGTACCACAGACATACACTGACACCAAGTAACAAAGACATACAATTACACCAAGCAACAAAGACACAAACTTACACCAAGTAACACAGACATACACTGACACCAAGTAACAAAGACATACACTGACACCAAGAAACAAAGACATACACTGATACCCAGTAACACAGACACAGACTTACACCAAGTAACAAAGACAAACACTGACACCAAGTAACAAAGACATACACTTACACCAAGTAACACAGGGACACACTGACACCCAGTAACACAAACAAACACACACTGACACCCAGTAACATGGAGAAACACTGACACACAGTAACAAATACATACACAGACAGACACTGAAACCAAGTAACAAAGACTAAGAGAGACACACACTGACACCAACTCACAAAGACATACACTGACACCGAGTAGCAAAGACATACACTGACACTAAGTCAAAAAGACATACACTGATACCCAGTAACACAGACACACACATACACCAAGTAACAATGACAGACACTGACACCAAGTAACAAAGAGGTACACTGATACCCAGTAACACAGACAAACACTTACAACAAGTAAAAAAGACACACACTTACACCAAGTAACACAGACATACACTGACACCAAGTAATAAAGACATACACTGGCACAAAGTCACAAAGACATACAGTGACACCCAGTAACAAAGACATACACTGACACCAAGTCACACAGACATACACTGACACCAGGTAACAAAAACATACACTGACACCAAGTAAAAAAGACATACACTTACAACAAGTAACACAGACATACTCTGACACCAAGTAACAAAGACATACAATTACACCAAGTAACAAAGACACACACTTTCATCAAGTAACACAGACATACACTGACACCAAGTAACAAAGACATACACTGTTACCCAGTAACACAGACACACACTTACACCAAGTAACACAGACATACACTGATACCAAGTAACACAGACACACACTTACACCAAGTAACACAGACACACACTTACACCAAGTAACACAGACACACACTTACACCAAGTAACACAGACACACACTTACACCAAGTAACAAAGACATACACTGACACCAAGTAACAAAGACATACACTGACACCAAGTAACACAGACATACACTGACACCAAGTAACAAAGACACACACTTACACCAAGCAACACAGACATACACTGACACCAAGTAACAAAGACATACACTGACACCCAGTAACACAGACACACGCAGACACCAAGTAACAACGACATACACTGATACCAAGTAACAAAGACATACACTGATACCCAGTAACACAAACACACACTTACACCAAGTAACAAAGACACACACTTACACCAAGTCACACAGACATACACTGACACCAAGTAACAATGATATACAATGACACGAAGTAACAAAGACATAAACTGACAACCAGTAACATAGACATACACTGACACAAAGTCACAAAGACATACAGTGACACCCAGTAACAAAGACATACACTGACCCCAAGTCACAAAGACATACACTGACACCAAGTAACAAAGACACACACTAAAACGCAGCAACACAGACACACACTTACACCAAGTAACAAAGACATACACTGACACCAAGTAACTCAGACACACACTTACACCAAGTAACACAGACATACACTTACACCAAGTAACAAAGACATACACTGACATCATGTAACAAAGACATACACTTACACCACGTACCACAGACATACACTGACACCAAGTAACAAAGACATACAATTACACCAAGCAACAAAGACACAAACTTACACCAAGTAACACAGACATACACTGACACCAAGTAACAAAGACATACACTGACACCAAGTAACAAAGACATACACTTACACCAAGTAACACAGGCACACACTGACACCCAGTAACACAAACAAACACACACTGACACCCAGTAACATGGAGAAACACTGACACACAGTAACAAATACATATACAGACAGACACTGAAACCAAGTAACAAAGACTAAGAGAGACACACACTGACACCAACTCACAAAGACATACACTGACACCCAGTAGCAAAGACATACACTGACACTAAGTCAAAAAGACATACACTGATACCCAGTAACACAGACACACACTTCCACAAAGTAACAAAGACAAACACTGTCAGCAAGTAACAAAGACATACACTTACACAAAGTAACACAGACATACACTGACACCAAGTAACAAAGACATACACTGACACCCAGTAACACAGACACACACATACACCAAGTAACAATGACAGACACTGACACCAAGTAACAAAGACATACACTGATACCCAGTAATAAAGACATACACTGGCACAAAGTCACAAAGACATACAGTGACACCCAGTAACAAAGACATACACTGACACCAAGTCACACAGACATACACTGACACCAGGTAACAAAAACATACACTGACACCAAGTAAAAAAGACATACACTTACAACAAGTAACACAGACATACTCTGACACCAAGTAACAAAGACATACAATTACACCAAGTAACAAAGACACACACTTTCATCAAGTAACACAGACATACACTGACACCAAGTAACAAAGACATACACTGTTACCCAGTAACACAGACACACACTTACACCAAGTAACAAAGACACACACTGATACCAAGTAACACAGACAAACACTTACACCAAGTAAAATAAACACTCACTTACACCAAGTAACAAAGACATACACTGACACCAAGAAACAAAGACGTACAATTATACTAAGTAACAAAGACACACACTTACACCAAGTAACACAGACATACACTGACACCAAGTAACAAAGACATACACTGTTTCCCAGTAACACAGACACACACTTACACCAAGTAACAAAGACATACACTGATACCAAGTAACACAGACACACACTGACACCAAGTAACACAGAGACACACTTACACCAAGTAACAAAGACATACACTGACACCAAGTAACAAAGACATACACTTACACCAAGTAACACAGACATACACTGACACCAAATAACAAAGACATACAATTACACCAAGTAACAAAGACACACACTTACACCAAGTAACACAGACATACACTGACACCATGTAACAAAGACATGCACTGATACCCAGTAACACAGGCACATACTTACACCAAGTAACAAAGACATACACTGATACCTAGTAACACAGACACACACTTACACCAAGTAACAAAGACGTACACTGACACCAAGTTCCAAAGACACACACTGACACCCAGTAACAAAGACATACACTGACACCAAGTAACAAAGACATCCTATTACACCAAGTAACAAAGACACACACTTACACCAAGTAACACAGACAAACACTTCCACAAAGTAACAAAGACAAACACTGTCAGCAAGTAACAAAGACATACACTTACACAAAGTAACACAGACATACACT
The DNA here is from genome assembly GCF_036365525.1 of Heterodontus francisci. Classification (NCBI taxonomy): domain Eukaryota; kingdom Metazoa; phylum Chordata; class Chondrichthyes; order Heterodontiformes; family Heterodontidae; genus Heterodontus; species Heterodontus francisci. The sequence continues at coordinate 4,995,717 of NW_027140677.1, forward strand.
GACACCAAGTAACAAAGACATACACTGACACCCAGTAACACAGACACACACATACACCAAGTAACAATGACAGACACTGACACCAAGTAACAAAGAGGTACACTGATACCCAGTAACACAGACAAACACTTACAACAAGTAAAAAAGACACACACTTACACCAAGTAACACAGACATACACTGACACCAAGTAACACAGGCATACACTGACACCAAGTAACAAACACATAGACTGATACCCAGTAACAAAGACATACACTGGCACAAAGTCACAAAGACATACAGTGACACCCAGTAACAAAGACATACACTGACACCAAGTCACACAGACATACACTGACACCAGGTAACAAAGACATAAACTGACACCAAGTAAAAAAGACATACACTTACAACAAGTAACACAGACATACTCTGACACCAAGTAACAAAGACATACAATTACACCAAGTAACAAAGACACACACTTTCACCAAGTAACACAGACATACACTGACACCAAGTAACAAAGACATACACTGTTACCCAGTAACACAGACACACACTTCCACCAAGTAACAAAGACACACACTGATACCAAGTAACACAGACAAACACTTACACCAAGTAAAACAAACACTCACTTACACCAAGTAACAAAGACATACACTGACACCAAGTAACAAAGACATACACTTACACCAAGTAACACAGACATACACTGACACCAAATAACAAAGACATACAATTACACCAAGTAACAAAGACACACACTTACACCAAGTAACACAGACATACACTGACACCATGTAACAAAGACATGCACTGATACCCAGTAACACAGGCACACACTTACACCAAGTAACAAAGACATACACTGATACCTAGTAACACAGACACACACTTACACCAAGTAACATGGACGTACACTGACACCAAGTCACAAAGACACACACTGACACCCAGTAACAAAGACATACACTGACACCAAGTAACAAAGACATACTATTACACCAAGTAACAAAGACACACACTTACACCAAGTAACACAGACAAACACTGACACCAAGCAACAAAGACATACACTGTTACCCAGTAATACAGACACACACTTACACCAAGTAACGAAGACATACACTGATACCAAGTAACACAGACACACACTGACACCAAGTAACACAGAGACACAATTACACCAATTAACAATGACATACACTGACACCAAGTAACAAAGACATACACTTTCACCTCGTAACACAGACATACACTGACACCAAGTAACAAAGACATACAATTACACCAAGTAACAAAGACGCACGCTTACACCAAGTAACACAGACATACACTGACACCATGTAACAAAGACATGCACTGATACCCAGTAACACAGACATACACTGACACCAAGGAACAAAGACATACACTGACACCAAGAAACAAAGACATACACTGATACCCAGTAACACAGACACACACTTACAGCAAGTAACAAAGACATACACTGATACCTAGGAACACAGACACACACTGACACCAAGTCACAAAGACATACACTGTTACACAGTAACGCAGACACACACTTCCACAAAGTAACAAAGACAAACACTGACACCAAGTAACAAAGACATACACTTGCACAAAGTAACACAGACATACACTTACACAAAGTAACACAGACATACACTTACACCAAGTAACAAAGACATACACTTACACCAAGTAACAAAGACACACATTTACACCAATCAACACAGACATACACTGACACCAAGTAACAAAGACATACACTGACACCCAGTAACACAGACACACACATACACCAAGTTAGAACGACATGCACTGATACCAAGTAACAAAGACATACACTGATACCCAGTAACACAAACACACACTTACACCAAGTAACAAAGACACACACTTACACCAAGTAACACAGACAAACACTGACACCAAGTAACAATGACATACACTGACACGAAGTAACAAAGGCATAAACTGACACCCAGTAACAAAGACATACACTGACACCAAGAAACAAAGACGTACAATTATACTAAGTAACAAAGACACACACTTACACCAAGTAACACAGACATACACTGACACCAAGTAACAAAGACATACACTGTTTCCCAGTAACACAGACACACACTTACACCAAGTAACAAAGACATACACTGATACCAAGTAACACAGACACACACTGACACCAAGTAACACAGAGACACACTTACACCAAGTAACAAAGACATACACTGACACCAAGTAACAAAGACATACACTTACACCAAGTAACACAGACATACACTGACACCAAATAACAAAGACATACAATTACACCAAGTAACAAAGACACACACTTACACCAAGTAACACAGACATACACTGACACCATGTAACAAAGACATGCACTGATACCCAGTAACACAGGCACATACTTACACCAAGTAACAAAGACATACACTGATACCTAGTAACACAGACACACACTTACACCAAGTAACAAAGACGTACACTGACACCAAGTTCCAAAGACACACACTGACACCCAGTAACAAAGACATACACTGTCACCAAGAAACAAAGACATACACTGATACCCAGTAACACAGACACACACTTACAGCAAGTAACAAAGACATACACTGATACCTAGGAACACAGACACACACTGACACCAAGTCACAAAGACATACACTGATACACAGTAACGCAGACACACACTTCCACAAAGTAACAAAGACAAACACTGACACCAAGTAACAAAGACATACACTTGCACAAAGTAACACAGACATACACTTACACAAAGTAACACAGACATACACTTACACCAAGTAACAAAGACATACACTTACACCAAGTAACAAAGACACACATTTACACCAATCAACACAGACATACACTGACACCAAGTAACAAAGACATACACTGACACCCAGTAACACAGACACACACATACACCAAGTTAGAACGACATGCACTGATACCAAGTAACAAAGACATACACTGATACCCAGTAACACAAACACACACTTACACCAAGTAACAAAGACACACACTTACACCAAGTAACACAGACAAACACTGACACCAAGTAACAATGACATACACTGACACGAAGTAACAAAGGCATAAACTGACACCCAGTAACAAAGACATACACTGACACCAAGAAACAAAGACGTACAATTATACTAAGTAACAAAGACACACACTTACACCAAGTAACACAGACATACACTGACACCAAGTAACAAAGACATACACTGTTTCCCAGTAACACAGACACACACTTACACCAAGTAACAAAGACATACACTGATACCAAGTAACACAGACACACACTGACACCAAGTAACACAGAGACACACTTACACCAAGTAACAAAGACATACACTGACACCAAGTAACAAAGACATACACTTACACCAAGTAACACAGACATACACTGACACCAAATAACAAAGACATACAATTACACCAAGTAACAAAGACACACACTTACACCAAGTAACACAGACATACACTGACACCATGTAACAAAGACATGCACTGATACCCAGTAACACAGGCACATACTTACACCAAGTAACAAAGACATACACTGATACCTAGTAACACAGACACACACTTACACCAAGTAACAAAGACGTACACTGACACCAAGTTCCAAAGACACACACTGACACCCAGTAACAAAGACATACACTGACACCAAGTAACAAAGACATCCTATTACACCAAGTAACAAAGACACACACTTACACCAAGTAACACAGACAAACACTTCCACAAAGTAACAAAGACAAACACTGTCAGCAAGTAACAAAGACATACACTTACACAAAGTAACACAGACATACACTGACACCAAGTAACAAAGACATACACTGACACCCAGTAACACAGACACACACATACACCAAGTAACAATGACAGACTCTGACACCAAGTAACAAAGAGGTACACTGATACCCAGTAACACAGACACACACATACACCAAGTAACAATGACAGACTCTGACACCAAGTAACAAAGACATACACTGATACCAAGTAACACAGACACACACTGACACCAAGTAACACAGAGACACACTTACACCAAGTAACAAAGACATACACTGACACCAAGTAACAAAGACATACACTTACACCAAGTAACACAGACATACTCTGACACCAAGTAACAAAGACATACAATTACACCAAGTAACAAAGACACACACTTTCACCAAGTAACACAGACATACACTGACACCAAGTAACAAAGACATACACTGTTACCCAGTAACACAGACACACACTTCCACCAAGTAACAAAGACACACACTGATACCAAGTAACACAGACAAACACTTACACCAAGTAAAACAAACACTCACTTACACCAAGTAACACAGACAAACACTGACACCAAGTAACAATGACATACACTGACACGAAGTAACAAAGGCATAAACTGACACCCAGTAACAAAGACATACACTGACACCAAGTCACAAAGACATACAGTGACACCCAGTAATAAAGACATACACTGACCCCAAGTCACAAAGACATACACTGACACCAATTAACAAAGACATACACTGATACGCAGTAACACAGACACACACTTACACCAAGTAACAAAGACATACACTGACACCAAGTAACAAAGACAAACAATTACACTAAGTAACACAGACACACACTTACACCAAGTAACACAGACATACACTGACACCAAGTAACAAAGACATACAATTACACCAAGTAACAAAGACACACACTTACACCAAGTAACAGACATAAACTGACACCAAGTAACAAAAACATACACTGACACCAAGTAACAAAGACAAACAATTACACCAAGTAACACAGACACACACTTACACCAAGTAACACAGACATACACTGACACCAAGTAACAAAGACATACAATTACACCAAGTAACAAAGACACACACTTACACCAAGTAACACAGACATACACCGACATCATGTAACAAAGACATGCACTGATACCCAGTAACATAGACACACACTTACACCAAGTAACAAAGACAGACACTGATACCCAGTAACACAGACACACACTTACACCAAGTAACAGAGACATACACAGACACCCAGTAACAGAGACATACACTGACAACCAGTAACAAAGACAGACACTGATACCCAGTAACACAGACACACACTTACACCAAGTAACAGAGACATACACAGACACCCAGTAACAAAGACATACACTGACAACCAGTAACACAGACATACACGGACACCCAGTAACACAGACACACACTTACACCAAGTAACAAAGACATACACTAACACCAAGTAACAAAGACATACACTTTCACCACGTAACACAGACATACACTGACACCAAGTAACAAAGACATACACTGACACCAAGAAACAAAGACATACACTGATACCCAGTAACACAGACACACACTTGCACCAAGTAACAAAGACAAACACTTACACCAAGTAACACAGACACACACTGACACCCAGTAACACAAACAAACACACACTGACACCCAGTAACATGGAGAAACACTGACACACAGTAAGAAAGACATACACAGACAGACACTGACACCAAGTAACAAAGACTAACAGAGACACACACTGACACCAAGTCACAAAGACATACACTGACACCCAGTAACAAAGACACACAATGACACCAAGTCACAAAGAAATACACTGATACCCAGTAACACAGACACACATTTCCACAAAGTAACAAAGACAAACACTGACACCAAGTAACAAAGACATACACTTACACAAAGTAACACAGGCATACACTGACACCAAGTAACAAAGACATACAGTGACACCCAGTTACACAGACACACACATACACCAAGTAACAACGACATACACTGATACCAAGTAACAAAGACATACACTGATACCCAGTAACACAAACACACACTTACACCAAGTAACAAAGACACACACTTACACCAAGTCACACAGACATACACTGACACCAAGTAACAATGACATACAATGACAAGAAGTAACAAAGACATAAACTGACACCCAGTAACATAGACATACACTGACACAAAGTCACAAAGACATACAGTGACACCAGTAACAAAGACATACACTGACCCCAAGTCACAAAGACAGACACTGACAACAAGTAACTCAGACATACACTGAAACTCAGCAACACAGACAAACACTTACACCAAGTAACAAAGACATACACTGACACCAAGTAACAAAGACATACACTTACACCACGTACCACAGACATACACTGACACCAAGTAACAAAGACATACAATTACACCAAGTAACAAAGACACAACCTTACACCAAGTAACACAGACATACACTGACACCAAGTAACACAGACATACACTGACACCATGTAACAAAGACATGCACTGATACCTAGGAACACAGACACACACTTCCACAAAGTAACAAAGACAAACACTTGCACAAAGTAACACAGACATACACTTACACACAGTAACACAGACATACACTTACACCAAGTAACAAAGACACACATTTACACCAATCAACACAGACATACACTGACACCAAGTAACAAAGACATACACTGATACCCAGTAACACAAACACACACTTACACCAAGTAACAAAGACACACACTTACACCAAGTAACACAGACAAACACAGACACTAAGTAACAATGACATACACTGACACGAAGTAACAAAGGCATAAACAGACACCCAGTAACAAAGACATACACTGACACAAAGTCACAAAGACATACAGTGACACCCAGTAATAAAGACATACACTGACCCCAAGTCACAAAGACATACACTGACACCAATTAACAAAGACATACACTGATACGCAGTAACACAGACACACATTTACACCAAGTAACAAAGACATACACTGACACCAAGTAACAAAGACAAACAATTACACCAAGTAACACAGACACACACTGACACCCAGTAACACAGACACACTCTTACACCAAGTAACAAAGACATACACTAACACCAAGTAACAAAGACATACACTTTCACCACGTAACACAGACATACACTGACACCAAGTAACACAGACATACTATTACACCAAGTAACAAAGACACACACTTACACCAAGTAACACAGACAAACACTGACACCAAGTAACAAAGACATACAATTACACCAAGTAACAAAGACACACACTTGCACCAAGTAACACAGACATACACCGACATCATGTAACAAAGACATGCACTGATACCCAGTAACATAGACACACACTTACAACCAAGTAACAAAGACAGACACTGATACCCAGTAACACAGACACACACTTACACCAAGTAACAGAGACATACACAGACACCCAGTAACAAAGACATACACTGACAACCAGTAACACAGACACACACTGACACCCAGTAACAAAGACATACACTGACACCAAGTAACAAAGACATACTATTACGCCAAGTAACAAAGACACACACTTACACCAAGTAACACAGACAAACACTGACACCAAGTACAAAGACATACACTGTTACCCAGTAATACAGACACACACTTACACCAAGTAACGAAGACATACACTGATACCAAGTAACACAGACACACACTTACACCAAGTAACACAGACACACACTTACACCAAGTAACACAGACTCACACTTACACCAATTAACAATGACATACACTGACACCAAGTAACAAAGACATACACTTACACCTCGTAACACAGACATACAATTACACCAAGTAACAAAGACGCACGCTTACACCAAGTAACACAGACATACACTGACACCATGTAACAAAGACATGCACTGATACCCAGTAACACAGACATATACTGACACCAAGGAACAAAGACAGACACTGATACCCAGTAACACAGACACACACTTACACCAAGTAACAGAGACATACACAGACACCCAGTAACAAAGACATACACTGACAACCAGTAACAAAGACAGACACTGATACCCAGTAACACAGACACACACTTACACCAAGTAACAGAGACATACACAGACACCCAGTAACAAAGACATACACTGACAACCAGTAACACAGACATACACGGACACCCAGTAACACAGACACACACTTACACCAAGTAACAAAGACATACACTAACACCAAGTAACAAAGACATACACTTTCACCACGTAACACAGACATACACTGACACCAAGTAACAAAGACATACACTGACACCAAGAAACAAAGACATACACTGATACCCAGTAACACAGACACACACTTGCACCAAGTAACAAAGACAAACACTTACACCAAGTAACACAGACACACACTGACACCCAGTAACACAAACAAACACACACTGACACCCAGTAACATGGAGAAACACTGACACACAGTAAGAAAGACATACACAGACAGACACTGACACCAAGTAACAAAGACTAACAGAGACACACACTGACACCAAGTCACAAAGACATACACTGACACCCAGTAACAAAGACACACAATGACACCAAGTCACAAAGAAATACACTGATACCCAGTAACACAGACACACATTTCCACAAAGTAACAAAGACAAACACTGACACCAAGTAACAAAGACATACACTTACACAAAGTAACACAGGCATACACTGACACCAAGTAACAAAGACATACAGTGACACCCAGTTACACAGACACACACATACACCAAGTAACAACGACATACACTGATACCAAGTAACAAAGACATACACTGATACCCAGTAACACAAACACACACTTACACCAAGTCACACAGACATACACTGACACCAAGTAACAATGACATACAATGACAAGAAGTAACAAAGACATAAACTGACACCCAGTAACATAGACATACACTGACACAAAGTCACAAAGACATACAGTGACACCAGTAACAAAGACATACACTGACCCCAAGTCACAAAGACAGACACTGACAACAAGTAACTCAGACATACACTGAAACTCAGCAACACAGACAAACACTTACACCAAGTAACAAAGACATACACTGACACCAAGTAACAAAGACATACACTTACACCACGTACCACAGACATACACTGACACCAAGTAACAAAGACATACAATTACACCAAGTAACAAAGACACAACCTTACACCAAGTAACACAGACATACACTGACACCAAGTAACACAGACATACACTGACACCATGTAACAAAGACATGCACTGATACCCAGTAACACAGGCACACACTTACACCAAGTAACAAAGACATACACTGATACCTAGTAACACAGACACACACTTACACCAAGTAACAAAGACACACACTGACACCCAGTAACAAAGACAGACTATTACACCAAGTAACAAAGACACACACTTATACCAAGTAACACAGACAAACACTGACACCAAGTAACAAAGACATACACTGTTTCCCAGTAATACAGACACACACTTACACCAAGTAACGAAGACATACACTGATACCAAGTAACACAGACACACACTTACACCAAGTAACACAGACACACACTTACACCAATTAACAATGACATACACTGACACCAAGTAACAAAGACATACACTTACACCTCGTAACACAGACATACACTGACACCAAGTAACAAAGACATACAATTACACCAAGTAACAAAGACGCACGCTTACACCAAGTAACACAGACATACACTGACACCATGTAACAAAGACATGCACTGATACCCAGTAACACAGACATACACTGACACCAAGGAACAAAGACATACACTGACACCAAGAAACAAAGACATACACTGATACCCAGTAACACAGACACACACTTACAGCAAGTAACAAAGACATACACTGATACCTAGGAACACAGACACACACTTCCACAAAGTAACAAAGACAAACACTTGCACAAAGTAACACAGACATACACTTACACACAGTAACACAGACATACACTTACACCAAGTAACAAAGACACACATTTACACCAATCAACACAGACATACACTGACACCAAGTAACAAAGACATACACTGATACCCAGTAACACAAACACACACTTACACCAAGTAACAAAGACACACACTTACACCAAGTAACACAGACAAACACAGACACTAAGTAACAATGACATACACTGACACGAAGTAACAAAGGCATAAACAGACACCCAGTAACAAAGACATACACTGACACAAAGTCACAAAGACATACAGTGACACCCAGTAATAAAGACATACACTGACCCCAAGTCACAAAGACATACACTGACACCAATTAACAAAGACATACACTGATACGCAGTAACACAGACACACATTTACACCAAGTAACAAAGACATACACTGACACCAAGTAACAAAGACAAACAATTACACCAAGTAACACAGACACACACTGACACCCAGTAACACAGACACACTCTTACACCAAGTAACAAAGACATACACTAACACCAAGTAACAAAGACATACACTTTCACCACGTAACACAGACATACACTGACACCAAGTAACAAGGACATACAATTACACCAAGTAACAAAGACACACACTTACACCAAAAAACACAGACAAACACTGACACCAAGTAACAAAGACATACACTGACACCAAGTAACACAGACATACTATTACACCAAGTAACAAAGACACACACTTACACCAAGTAACACAGACAAACACTGACACCAAGTAACAAAGACATACAATTACACCAAGTAACAAAGACACACACTTACACCAAGTAACACAGACATACACCGACATCATGTAACAAAGACATGCACTGATACCCAGTAACATAGACACACACTTACAACCAAGTAACAAAGACAGACACTGATACCCAGTAACACAGACACACACTTACACCAAGTAACAGAGACATACACTGACAACCAGTAACACAGACACACACTGACACCCAGTAACAAAGACATACACTGACACCAAGTAACAAAGACATACTATTACGCCAAGTAACAAAGACACACACTTACACCAAGTAACACAGACAAACACTGACACCAAGTACAAAGACATACACTGTTACCCAGTAATACAGACACACACTTACACCAAGTAACGAAGACATACACTGATACCAAGTAACACAGACACACACTTACACCAAGTAACACAGACACACACTTACACCAAGTAACACAGACTCACACTTACACCAATTAACAATGACATACACTGACACCAAGTAACAAAGACATACACTTACACCTCGTAACACAGACATACAATTACACCAAGTAACAAAGACGCACGCTTACACCAAGTAACACAGACATACACTGACACCATGTAACAAAGACATGCACTGATACCCAGTAACACAGACATATACTGACACCAAGGAACAAAGACATACACTGTCACCAAGAAACAAAGACATACACTGATACCCAGTAACACAGACACACACTTACAGCAAGTAACAAAGACATACACTGATACCTAGGAACACAGACACACACTGGCACCAAGTCACAAAGACATACACTGATACACAGTAACACAGACACACACTTCCACAAAGTAACAAAGACAAACACTGACACCAAGTAACAAAGACATACACTTGCACAAAGTAACACAGACATACACTTACACAAAGTAACACAGACATACACTTACACCAAGTAACAAAGACATACACTTACACCAAGTAACAAAGACACACACATACACCATGTTAGAACGACATACACTGATACCAAGTAACAAAGACATACACTGATACCCAGTAACACAAACACACACTTACACCAAGTAACAAAGACACACACTTACACCAAGTAACACAGACAAACACTGACACCAAGTAACAATGCCATACACTGACACGAAGTAACAAAGGCATAAACTGACACCCAGTAACAAAGACATGCACTGACACAAAGTCACAAAGACATACAGTGACACCCAGTAATAAAGACATACACTGACCCCAAGTCACAAAGACATACACTGACACCAATTAACAAAGACATACACTGATACGCAGTAACACAGACACACACTTACACCAAGTAACAAAGACATACACTGACACCAAGTAACAAAGACATACAATTACACCAAGTAACAAAGACACACACTTACACCAAGTAACACAGACATACACCGACATCATGTAACAAAGACATGCACTGATACCCAGTAACACAGACACACACTTACACCAAGTAACAAAGACAGACACTGATACCCAGTAACACAGACACACACTTACACCAAGTAACAGAGACATACACAGACACCCAGTAACAAAGACCTACACTGACAACCATTAACACAGACACAAACTGACACCCAGTAACACAGACACACACTTACACCAAGGAACAAAGACATACACGAACACCAAGTAACAAAGACATACACTTTCACCACGTAACACAGACATACACTGACACCAAGTAACAAGGACATACAATTACACCAAGTAACAAAGGCACACACTTACACCAAGGAACAGACATAAACTGACACCAAGTAACAAAGACATACACTGACACCAAGTAACAAAGACATACTATTACACCAAGTAACAAAGACACACACTTACACCAAGTAACACAGACAAACACTGACACCAAGTAACAAAGACATACACTGACACCAAGTAACAAAGACAAACAATTACACCAAGTAACACAGACACACACTTACACCAAGTAACACAGACATACACTGACACCAAGTAACAAAGACATACAATTTCACCAAGTAACAAAGACACACACTTACACCAAGTAACACAGACATACACCGACATCATGTAACAAAGACATGCACTGATACCCAGTAACATAGACACACACTTACACCAAGTAACAAAGACAGACACTGATACCCAGTAACACAGACACACACTTACACCAAGTAACAGAGACATTCACAGACACCCAGTAACAAAGACATACACTGACAACCAGTAACACAGACAGACACTGATACCCAGTAACACAGACACACACTTACACCAAGTAACAAAGACATACACTAACACCAAGTAACAAAGACATACACTTTCACCACGTAACACAGACATACACTGACACCAAGTAACAAAGACATACACTGACACCAAGAAACAAAGACATACACTGATACCCAGTAACACAGACACACACTTACACCAAGTAACAAAGACAAACACTTACACCAAGTAACACAGACACACACTGACACCCTTTAACACAAACAAACACACACTGACACCCAGTAACATGGAGAAACACTGACACACATTAAGAAAGACATACACAGACAGACACTGACACCAAGTAACAAAGACTAACAGAGACACACACTGACACCAAGTCACAAAGACATACACTGACACCCAGTAACAAAGACACACAATGACAGCAAGTCACAAAGACATACACTGATACCCAGTAACACAGACACACACTTCCACAAAGTAACAAAGACAAACACTGACACCAAGTAACAAAGACATACACTTACACAAAGTAACACAGGCATACACTGACACCAAGTAACAAAGACATACAGTGACACCCAGTTACACAGACACACACATACACCAAGTAACAACGACATACACTGATACCAAGTAACAAAGACATACACTGATACCCAGTAACACAAACACACACTTACACCAAGTAACAAAGACACACACTTACACCAAGTCACACAGACATACACTGACACCAAGTAACAATGACATACAATGACAAGAAGTAACAAAGACATAAACTGACACCCAGTAACATAGACATACACTGACACAAAGTCACAAAGACATACAGTGACACCAGTAACAAAGACATACACTGACCCCAAGTCACAAAGACAGACACTGACACCAAGTAACTCAGACATACACTGAAACGCAGCAACACAGACAAACACTTACACCAAGTAACAAAGACATACACTGACTCCAAGTAACAAAGACATACACTTACACCACGTACCACAGACATACACTGACACCAAGTAACAAAGACATACAATTACACCAAGTAACAAAGACACAACCTTACACCAAGTAACACAGACATACACTGACACCAAGTAACACAGACATACACTGACACCATGTAACAAAGACATGCACTGATACCCAGTAACACAGGCACACACTTACACCAAGTAACAAAGACATACACTGATACCTAGTAACACAGACACACACTTACACCAAGTAACAAAGACGTACACTGACACCAAGTCACAAAGACACACACTGACACCCAGTAACAAAGACATACACTGACACCAAGTAACAAAGACATACTATTACACCAAGTAACAAAGACACACAATTACACCAAGTAACACAGACAAACACTGACACCAAGTAACAAAGACATGCACTGTTACCCAGTAATACAGACACACACTTACACCAAGTAACGAAGACATACACTGATACCAAGTAACACAGACACACACTTACACCAATTAACAATGACATACACTGTCACCAAGTAACAAAGACATACACTTACACCTCGTAACACAGACATACACTGACACCAAGTAACAAAGACATACAATTACACCAAGTAACAAAGACGCACGCTTACACCAAGTAACACAGACATACACTGACACCATGTAACAAAGACATGCACTGATACCCAGTAACACAGACATACACTGACACCAAGGAACAAAGACATACACTGACACCAAGAAACAAAGACATACACTGATACCCAGTAACACAGACACACACTTACAGCAAGTAACAAAGACATACACTGATACCTAGGAACACAGACACACACTGACACCAAGTCACAAAGACATACACTGATACACAGTAACACAGACACACACTTCCACAAAGTAACAAAGACAAACACTGACACCAAGTAACAAAGACATACACTTGCACAAAGTAACACAGACATACACTTGCACAAAGTAGCACAGACATACACTTACACCAAGTAACAAAGACATACACTTACACCAAGTAACAAAGACACACATTTACACCAATCAACACAGACATACACTGACACCATGTAACAAAGACATACACTGACACCCAGTAACACAGACACACACATACACCAAGTTAGAACGACATACACTGATACCAAGTAACAAAGACATACACTGATACCCAGTAACACAAACACACACTTACACCAAGTAACAAAGACACACACTTACACCAAGTAACAAAGACACACACTTACACCAAGTAACACAGACAAACACTGACATTAAGTAACAATGACATACACTGACACGAAGTAACAAAGGCATACACTGACACCCAGTAACAAAGACATACACTGACACAAAGTCACAAAGACATACAGTGACACCCAGTAATAAAGACATACACTGACCCCAAGTCACAAAGACATACACTGACACCAATTAACAAAGACATACACTGATACGCAGTAGCACAGACACACACTTACACCAAGTAACAAAGACAAACAATTACACCAAGTAACACAGACACACACTTACACCAAGTAACACAGACACACACTTACACCAAGTAACACAGACATACACTGACACCAAGTAACAAAGACATACAATTACACCAAGTAACAAAGACACACACTTACACCAAGTAACACAGACATACACCGACATCATGTAACAAAGACATGCACTGATACCCAGTAACACAGACACACACTTACACCAAGTAACAAAGACAGACACTGATACCCAGTAACACAGACACACACTTACACCAAGTAACAAAGACACACACTTACACCAAGTAGCACAGACACACACTGACACCCAGTAACACAGACACACACTTACACCAAGTAACAAAGACATACCCTAACACCAAGTAACAAAGACATACACTTTCACCACGTAACACAGACATACACTGACACCAAGTAACAAGGACATACAATTACACCAAGTAACAAAGGCACACACTTACACCAAGTAACAGACATAAACTGACACCAAGTAACAAAGACATACACTGACACCAAGTAACAAAGACATACTATTACACCAAGTAACAAAGACACACACTTACACCAAGTAACACAGACAAACACTGACACCAAGTAACAAAGACATACACTGACACCAAGTAACAAAGACAAACAATTACACCAAGTAACACAGACACACACTTACACCAAGTAACACAGACATACACTGACACCAAGTTACAAAGACATACAAGTACACCAAGTAACAAAGACACACACTTACACCAAGTAACACAGACATACACCGACATCATGTAACAAAGACATGCACTGATACCCAGTAACATAGACACACACTTACACCAAGTAACAAAGACAGACACTGATACCCAGTAACACAGACACACACTTACACCAAGTAACAGAGACATACACAGACACCCAGTAACAAAGACATACACTGACAACCAGTAACACAGACACACACTTGCACCAAGTAACAAAGACATACACTAACACCAAGTAACAAAGACATACACTTTCACCACGTAACACAGACATACACTGACACCAAGTAACAAAGACATACACTGACACCAAGAAACAAAGACATACACTGATATCCAGTAACACAGACACACACTTACACCAAGTAACAAAGATAAACACTTACACCAAGTAACACAGACACACACTGACACCCAGTAACACAAACAAACACACACTGACACCCAGTAACATGGAGAAACACTGACACGCAGTAAGAAAGACATACACAGACAGACACTGACACCAAGTAACAAAGACTAACAGAGACACACAATGACAGCAAGTCACAAAGACATACACTGATACCCAGTAACACAGACACACACTTCCACAAAGTAACAAAGACAAACACTGACACCAAGTAACAAAGACATACACTTACACAAAGTAACACAGGCATA
Source organism: Heterodontus francisci (assembly GCF_036365525.1). NCBI lineage: Eukaryota > Metazoa > Chordata > Chondrichthyes > Heterodontiformes > Heterodontidae > Heterodontus > Heterodontus francisci. The sequence continues at coordinate 5,012,544 of NW_027140677.1, forward strand.
CACTGACACCAAGTAACAAAGACATACAGTGACACCCAGTTACACAAACACACACATACACCAAGTAACAACGACATACACTGATACCAAGTAACAAAGACATACACTGATACCCAGTAACACAAACACACACTTACACCAAGTAACAAAGACACACACTTACACCAAGTCACACAGACATACACTGACACCAAGTAACAATGACATACAATGACAGGAAGTAACAAAGACATAAACTGACACCCAGTAACATAGACATACACTGACACAAAGTCACAAAGACATACAGTGACACCAGTAACAAAGACATACACTGACCCCAAGTCACAAATACAGACACTGACACCAAGTAACTCAGACATACACTGAAACGCAGCAACACAGACAAACACTTACACCAAGTAACAAAGACATACACTGACACCAAGTAACAAAGACATACACTGACACCACGTACCACAGACATACACTGACACCAAGTAACAAAGACATACAATTACACCAAGTAACAAAGACACAACCTTACACCAAGTAACACAGACATACACTGACACCAAGTAACAAAGACATGCACTGACACCAAGAAACAAAGACATACACTGATACCCAGTAACACAGACACAGACTTACACCAAGTAACAAAGACAAACACTGACACCCAGTAACAAAGACATACACAGACACCAAGTCACAAAGACATACAATGATACCCAGTAACACTGACACACACTTACACCAAGTAACAAAGGCAAACACTGACACCAAGTAACAAAGACACACACTTACACCAAGTCACACAGACATACACTGACACCAAGTAACAATGACATACAATGACACGAAGTAACAAAGACATATACTGACAACCAGTAACATAGACATACACTGACACAAAGTCACAAAGACATACAGTGACACCAAGTAACAAAGACACACACTGAAACGCAGCAACACAGACACACACTTACACCAAGTAACAAAGACATACACTGACACCAAGTAACTCAGACACACACTTACACCAAGTAACACAGACATACACTTACACCAAGTAACAAAGACATACACTGACACCAAGTAACAAAGACATACACTTACACCACGTACCACTGACATACACTGACACCAAGAAACAAAGACATACAATTACACCAAGTAACAAAGACACACACATACACCAAGTAACAATGACAGACACTGACACGAAGTAACAAAGGCATAAACTGACACCCAGTAACAAAGACATGCACTGACACAAAGTCACAAAGACATACAGTGACACCCAGTAATAAAGACATACACTGACCCCAAGTCACAAAGACATACACTGACACCAAGTAACAAAGACATACACTGATACGCAGTAACACAGACACACACTTACACCAAGTAACAAAGACAAACAATTACACCAAGTAACACAGGCACACACTTACACCAAGTAACACAGACATACACTGACACCAAGTAACAAAGACATACAATTACACCAAGTAACAAAGTCTCACACTTACACCAAGTAACACAGACATACACTGACATCATGTAACAAAGACATGCACTGATACCCAGTAACACAGACACACACTTACACCAAGTAACAAAGACAGACACTGATACCCAGTAACACAGACACACACATACACCAAGTAACAGAGACATACACAGACACCCAGTAACAAAGACATACACTGACAACCAGTAACACAGACACACACGGACACCAAGTAACAAAGACACACACTTACACCAAGTAGCACAGACACACACTGACACCCAGTAACACAGACACACACTTACACCAAGTAACAAAGACATACACTAACACCAAATAACAAAGACATACACTTTCACCACGTAACACAGACATACACTGACACCAAGTAACAAGGACATACAATTACACCAAGTAACAAAGGCACACACTTACACCAAGTAACAGACATACACTGACACCAAGTAACAAAGACATACACTGACACCAAGAAACAAAGACATACACTGATACCCAGTAACACAGACACACACTTACACCAAGTAACAAAGACAAACACTTACACCAAGTAACACAGACACACACTGACACCCAGTAACACAAACAAACACGCACTGACACCCAGTAAGAAAGACATACACAGACGGACACTGACACCAAGTAACAAAGACTAACAGAGACACACACTGACACCAAGTAACAAAGACATACACTGACACCCAGTAACAAAGACACACAATGACACCAAGTCACAAAGACATACACTGATACCCAGTAACACAAACACACATTTACACCAAGTAACAAAGACACACACTTACACCAAGTCACACAGACATACACTGACACCAAGTAACAATGACATACAATGACACGAAGTACCAAAGACATAAACTGACACCCAGTAACATAGACATACACTGACACAAAGTCACAAAGACATAGTGACACCAGTAACAAAGACATACACTGACCCCAAGTCACAAAGACAGACACTGACACCAAGTAACTCAGACATACAATGAAACGCAGCAACACAGACAAACACTTACACCAAGTAACAAAGACATACACTGACAACAAGTAACAGAGACATACACTTACACCACGTACCACAGACATACACTGACACCAAGTAACAAAGACATACAATTACACCAAGTAACAAAGACACAAACTTACACCAAGTAACACAGACATACACTGACACCAAGTAACAAAGACATACACTGACACCAAGAAACAAAGACATACACTGATACCCAGTAACACAGACACAGACTTACACCAAGTAACAAAGACATACACTGACACCCAGTAACACAGACATACACTGACACCAAGGAACAAAGGCACACACATACACCAAGTAAAAGACATACACTGACACCAAGTAACAAAGACATACACTGATACCAAGAAACAAAGACATACACTGATACCCAGTAACACAGACACACACTTACACCAAGTAACAAAGACAAACACTTACACCAAGTAACACAGACACACACTGACACCCAGTAACACAAACAAACACGCACTGACACCCAGTAAGAAAGACATACACAGACGGACACTGACACCAAGTAACAAAGACTAACAGAGACACACACTGACACCAAGTAACAAAGACATACAATGACACCCAGTAACAAATACACACAATGACACCAAGTCACAAAGACATACACTGATACCCAGTAACACAGACACACACTTCCACAAAGTAACAAAGACAAACACTGACACCAAGTAACAAAGACATACACTTACACAAAGTAACAAAGACATACACTGACACCAAGTAACAAAGACATACAGTGACACCCAGTTACACAGACACACACTTACACCAAGTAACAAAGACACACACTTACACCAAGTCACACAGACATACACTGACACCAAGTAACAATGACATACAATGACCCCAAGTCACAAAGACAGACACTGACACCAAGTAACAAAGACAAACACTTACACCAAGTAACACAGACACACACTGACACCCAGTAACACAAACAAACACGCACTGACACCCAGTAAGAAAGACATACACAGACGGACACTGACACCAAGTAACAAAGACTAACAGAGACACACACTGACACCAAGTAACAAAGACATACAATGACACCCAGTAACAAATACACACAATGACACCAAGTCACAAAGACATACACTGATACCCAGTAACAAAGACATACACTTCCACAAAGTAACAAAGACAAACACTGACACCAAGTAACAAAGACATACACTTACACAAAGTAACAAAGACATACACTGACACCAAGTAACAAAGACATACAGTGACACCCAGTTACACAGACACACACTTACACCAAGTAACAAAGACACACACTTACACCAAGTCACACAGACATACACTGACACCAAGTAACAATGACATACAATGACACGAAGTAACAAAGACATAAACTGACACCCAGTAACAAAGACATACACTGACCCCAAGTCACAAAGACAGACACTGACACCAAGTAACTCAGACATACAATGAAACGCAGCAACACAGACAAACACTTACACCAAGTAACAAAGACATACACTGACACCAAGTAACAAAGACATACACTTACACCACGTACCACAGACATACACTGACACCAAGTAACAAAGACATACAATTACACCAAGTAACAAAGACACAAACTTACACCAAGTAACACAGACATACACTGACACCAAGTAACAAAGACATACACTGATACCCAGTAACACAGACACAGACTTACACCAAGTAACAAAGACATACACAGACACCAAGTCACAAAGACATACACTGATACCCAGTAACACTGACACACACTTACACCAAGTAACAAAGACAAACACTGACACCAAGTAACAAAGACATACACTTACACCAAGTAACACAGACACGCACTGACACCCAGTAACACAAACAAACACACACTGACACCCAGTAACATGGAGAAACACTGACACACAGTAACAAATACATACACAGACAGACACTGACACCAAGTAACAAAGACTAAGAGAGACACACAATGACACAAAGTAACAAAGACAAACACTGTCACCAAGTAACAAAGACATACACTTACACAAAGTAACACAGACATACACTGACACCAAGTAACAAAGACGTACACTGACACCCAGTAACACAGACACACACATACACCAAGTAACAACGACATACACTGACACCAAGTAACAAAGAGGTACTCTGATACCCAGTAACACAGACAAACACTTACAACAAGTAAAAAAGACACACACTTACACCAAGTAACACAGACATACACTGACACCAAGTAACAAAGACATAAACTGATACCCAGTAACAAAGACATACACTGGCACAAAGTCACAAAGACATACAGTGACACCCATTAACAAAGACACACACTGACACCAAGTCACACAGACATACACTGACACCAGGTAACAAAGACATGCACTGACACCAAGTAAAAAAGACATACACTTACAACAAGTAACACAGACATACACTGTTACCCAGTTACACAGACACACACTTACACCAAGTAACAAAGACATACACTGATACCAAGTAACACAGACACACACTGACACCAAGTAACACAGAGACACACTTACACCAAGTAACAAAGTCATACACTGACACGAAGTAACAAAGACATACACTTACACCACGTAACACAGACATACACCACACCAAATAACAAAGACATACAATTACACCAAGTAACAAAGACACACACTGACACCAGGTAACACAGACATACACTGACACCATGTAACAAAGACATGCACTGATACCCAGTAACACAGACACACACTTACACCAAGTAACAAAGACATACACTGATACCTAGTAACACAGACACACACTTACACCAAGTAACAAAGACGTACACTGACACCAAGTCACAAAGACATACACTGACACCAAGTAACAAAGACATACACTGTTACCCAGTAACACAGACACACACTTACACCAAGTAACAAAGACATACACAGATACCAAGTAACACAGACACACACTTACACCAAGTAACACAGACACACACTTACACCAAGTAAAAAAGACATACACTGACACCAAGTAACAAAGACATACACTTACACCTCGTAACACAGACATACACTTACACCAAGTAACACAGACATACACTGACACCTTGTAACAAAGACATGCACTGATACCCAGTAACACAGACATACACTGAAACCAAGGAACAAAGACATACACTGACACCAAGAAACAAAGACATACTCTGATACCCAGTAACACAGACACACACTTACACCAAGTAACAAAGACATACACTGATACCTAGGAACACAGACACACACTGACACCAAGTCACAAAGACATACACTGATGCACAGTCACACAGACGCACACTTCCACAAAGTAACAAAGACAAACACTTGCACCAAGTAACAAAGACACACATTTACACCAAGCAACACAGACATACACTGACACCAAGTAACAAAGACATACACTGACACCCAGTAACACAGACACACACATACACCAAGTAACAACGACATACACTGACACCAAGTAACAATGACATACAATTACACCAAGTAACAAAGACACAAACTTACACCAAGTAACACAGACATACACTGACACCAGGTAACCAAGACATACACTGACACCAAGAAACAAAGACATACACTGATACCCAGTAAAACAGACACAGACTTACACCAAGTAACAAAGACATACACTGAAACCCAGTAACAAAGACATACACTGGCACCAAGTCACAAAGACATACACTGATACCCAGTAACACTGACACACACTTACACCAAGTAACAAAGACAAATACTGACACCAAGTAACAAAGACATACACTTACACCAAGTAACACAGACACACACTGACACCCAGTAACACAAACAAACATACACTGACACCCAGTAACATGGAGAAACACTGACACACAGTAACAAATACATACACAGACAGACACTGACACCAAGTAACAAAGACTAAGAGAGACACACACTGACACCAAGTCACAAAGACATACACTGACACCCAGTAACAAAGACATACACTGACACCAAGTCACAAAGACATACACTGATACCCAGTAACACAGACACACACTTCCACAAAGTAACAACGACATACACTGACACAAAGTAACAAAGTGGTACACTGATACCCAGTAACACAGACAAACAATTACAACAAGTAAAAAAGACACACACTTACACCAAGTAACACAGACATACACTGACACCAAGTAACAAAGACATACACTGACACCAAGTAACAAAGACATAAACTGATACCCAGTAACAAAGACATACACTGCAACAAAGTCACACAGACATACACTGACACCAGGTAACAAAGACAAACACTGACACCAAGTAAAAAAGACATACACTAAGAACAAGTAACACAGACATATTCTGACACCAAGTAACAAAGACATACAATTACACCAAGTAACAAAGACACACACTTTCACCAAGTAACACAGACATACACTGACACCAAGTAACAAAGACATACACTGTTACCCAGTAACACAGACACACACTTACACCAAGTAACAAAGACATACACTGATACCAAGTAACACAGACAAACACTTACACCAAGTAAAACAAACACTCACTTACACCAAGTAACAAAGACATACACTGACACCAAGTAACAAAGACATACAATTACACTAAGTAACAAAGACACACACTTACACCAAGTAACACAGACACACACTGACACCAAGTAACAATGACATACACTGTTACCCAGTAACACAGACACACACTTACAACAAGTAACAAAGACATACACTGATACCAAGTAACACAGACACACACTTCCACCAAGTAACACAGACACACACTTACACCAAGTAACAAAGACATACACTGACACCAAGTAACAATGACATACACTTACACCAAGTAACACAGACATACACTGACACCAAGTAACAATGACATACACTTACACCAAGTAACACAGACATACACTTACACCAATTAACAAAGACATACACTGATACCTAGTAACACAGACACACACTGACACCAAGTCACAAAGACATACACTGATACACAGTAACACAGACACAAACTTCCACAAAGTAACAAAGACAAACACTGACACCAAGTAACAAAGACACACACTTACACCAAGTAACAACGACATACACTGATACCAAGCAACAAAGACACACACTGATACCCAGTAACACAAACACACACTTACACCAAGTAACAAAGACAGACACTTACACCAAGTCACACAGACATACACTGACACCAAGTAACAATGACATACAATGACACGAAGTAACAAAGACATAAACTGACAACCAGTAACATAGACATACACTGACACAAAGTCACAAAGACATACAGTGACACCAGTAACAAAGACATACACTGACCCCAAGTCACAAAGACAGACACTGACACCAAGTAACTCAGACATACACTTACACCACGTACCACAGACATACACTGACACCAAGTAACAAAGACATACAATTACACCAAGCAACAAAGACACAAACTTACACCAAGTAACACAGACATACACTGACACCAAGTAACAAAGACATACACTGACACAAAGAAACAAAGACATACACTGATTCCCAGTAACACAGACACAGACTTACACCAAGTAACAAAGACATACACTGACACCCAGTAACAAAGACATACACTGACACCAAGTCACAAAGACATACACTGATACCCAGTAACACTGACACACACTTACACCAAGTAACAAAGACATACACTTACACAAAGTAACACAGACATTCACTGACACCAAGTAACAAACACATACAGTGACACCAAGTAACACAGACATACACTGACACAATGTAACAAAGACATGCACTGTTACCCAGTAACACAGACACACACTTACACCAAGTAACAAAGACATACACTGATACCTAGTAACACAGACACACACTGACACCAAGTAACAAAGACACACACAGACACCAAGTAACAACGACATACACTGATACCAAGCAACAAAGACATACACTGATACCCAGTAACACAAACACACACTTACACCAAGTAACAAAGACACACACTTACACCAATTCATACAGACATACATTGACACCAAGTAACAATGACATGCAATGACACGAAGTAACACAGACATAAACTGACAACCAGTAACATAGACAAACACTGACACAAAGTCACAAAGACATACAGTGACACCAGTAACAAAGACATACACTTACACCAAGTCACAAAGACATACACTGACACCAAGTAACAAAGACACACACTGAAACGCAGCAACACAGACACACACTTACACCAAGTAACAAAGACATACACTGACACCAAGTAACTCAGACACACACTTACACCAAGTAACACAGACATACACTTACACCAAGTAACACAGACATACACTTACACCAAGTAACAAAGACATACACTGACACCAAGTAACAAAGACATACACTTACACCACGTACCACAGACATACACTGACACCAAGTAACAAAGACATACAATTACACCAAGTAACAAAGACACAAACTTACACCAAGTAACACAGACATACACTGACACCAAGTAACAAGACATACACTGTCACCAAGAAACAAAGACATACACTGATACCCAGTAACACAGACACAGACTTACACAAAGTAACAGACATACACTGACACCCAGTAACACTGACACACACTTACACCAAGTAACAAAGACAAACGCTGACACCAAGTAACAAAGACATACACTTACACCAAGTAACACAGACACACACTGACACCCAGTAACACAAACAAACACACACTGACACCCAGTAACATGGAGAAACACTGACACACAGTAACAAATACATACACAGACAGACACTGACACCAAGTCACAAAGACTAAGAGACACACACTGACACCAAGTCACAAAGACATACACTGACACCCAGTAACAGAGACATACACTGATACCCAGTAACACAGACACACACTTCCACAAAGTAACAAAGACAAACACTGTCACCAAGTAACAAAGACATACACTTACACAAAGTAACACAGACATACACTGATATGCAGTAACAAAGACATACAGTGACACCCAGTAACAAAGACATACACTGACACCAAGTCACACAGACATACACTGACACCAGGTAACAAAGACATACACTGACACCAAGTAAAAAAGACATACACTTCCAACAAGTAACACAGACATGCACTGACACCAAGTAACAAAGACATACACTGTTACCCAGTAACACAGACACACACTTACACCAAGTAACAAAGACATACACTGATACCAAGTAACACAGACAAACACTTACACCAAGTAAAACAAACACTCACTTACACCAAGTAACAAAGACATACACTGACACCAAGTAACAAAGACATACAATTACACCAAGTATAAAGACATACACTGTTACCCAGTAACACAGACACACACTTACACCAAGTAACACAGAGACACGCTTACACCAAGTAACAAAGACACACACTTACACCAAGTAACACAGACATACACTGACACCATGTAACAAAGACATGCAATGATACCCAGTAACACAGACACACACTTACACCAAGTAACAAAGACATACACTGATAAATAGTAACACAGACACACACTTACACCAAGTAACAAAGACGTACACTGACACCAAGTCACAAAGACACACACTGACACCCAGTAACAAAGACATACACTGACACCAAGTAACAAAGACATACTATTACACCAAGTAACAAAGACACACACTTACACCAAGTAACACAGACAGACACTGACACCAAGTAACAAAGACATACACTGTTACCCAGTAACACAGACACACACTTACACCAAGTAACAAAGACATACACTGATACCAAGTAACACAGACACACACTTACACCAAGTAACACAGACACACACTTACACCAAGTAACAAAGACAGACACTGACACCAAGTAACAAAGACATACACTTACACCTCGTAACACAGACATACACTTACACCAAGTAACACAGACATACACTGACACCATGTAACAAAGACATGCACTGATACCCAGTAACACAGACATACACTGACACCAAGGAACAAAGACATACACTGACACAAAGAAACAAAGACATACACTGATACCCAGTAACACAGACAAACACTTACACCAAGTAACAAAGACATACACTGATACCTAGGAACACAGACACACACTGACACCAAGTCACAAAGACATACATTTACACAAAGTAACACAGACATGCACTTAGACAAAATAAAACAGACATACACTTACACCAAGTAACAAAGACATACACTTACACCAAGTAACAAAGACACACATTTACACCAAGCAACACAGACATACACTGACACCAAATAACAAAGACATACACTGACACCCAGTAACACAGACACACACATACACCAAGTAACAACGACATACACTGATACCAAGTAACAAAGACATACACTGATACCCAGTAACACAAACACACACTTCCACCAAGTAACAAAGACACACACTTACACCAATAACACAGACAAACACTGACACCAAGTAACAAGACATACACTGTCACCAAGAAACAAAGACATACACTGATACCCAGTAACACAGACACAGACTTACACCAAGTAACAGACATACACTGACACCCAGTAACAAAGACATACACTGTTACCCAGTAACACAGACACACACTTACACCAAGTAACAAAGACATACACTGATACCAAGTAACACAGACACACACTTACACCAAGTAACACAGACATACACTGACACCAAGTAACAAAGACACAAACTTACACCAAGTAACACAGACATACACTGACACCAAGTAACAAAGACATACACTGACACAAAGAAACAAAGACATACACTGATTCCCAGTAACACAGACACAGACTTACACCAAGTAACAAAGACATACACTGACACCCAGTAACAAAGACATACACTGACACCAAGTCACAAAGACATACACTGATACCCAGTAACACTGACACACACTTACACCAAGTAACAAAGACAAACACTGACACCAAGTAACAAAGACATACACTTACACAAAGTAACACAGACATTCACTGACACCAAGTAACAAACACATACAGTGACACCAAGTAACTCAGACATACACTGACACAATGTAACAAAGACATGCACTGTTACCCAGTAACACAGACACACACTTACACCAAGTAACAAAGACATACACTGATACCTAGTAACACAGACACACACTGACACCAAGTAACAAAGACACACACAGACACCAAGTAACAACGACATACACTGATACCAAGCAACAAAGACATACACTGATACCCAGTAACACAAACACACACTTACACCAAGTAACAAAGACACACACTTACACCAATTCATACAGACATACATTGACACCAAGTAACAATGACATGCAATGACACGAAGTAACACAGACATAAACTGACAACCAGTAACATAGACAAACACTGACACAAAGTCACAAAGACATACAGTGACACCAGTAACAAAGACATACACTTACACCAAGTCACAAAGACATACACTGACACCAAGTAACACAGACACACACTGAAACGCAGCAACACAGACACACACTTACACCAAGTAACAAAGACATACACTGACACCAAGTAACTCAGACACACACTTACACCAAGTAACACAGACATACACTTACACCAAGTAACACAGACATACACTTACACCAAGTAACAAAGACATACACTGACACCAAGTAACAAAGACATACACTTACACCACGTACCACAGACATACACTGACACCAAGTAACAAAGACATACAATTACACCAAGTAACAAAGACACAAACTTACACCAAGTAACACAGACATACACTGACACCAAGTAACAAGACATACACTGTCACCAAGAAACAAAGACATACACTGATACCCAGTAACACAGACACAGACTTGCACAAAGTAACAGACATACACTGACACCCAGTAACACTGACACACACTTACACCAAGTAACAAAGACAAACGCTGACACCAAGTAACAAAGACATACACTTACACCAAGTAACACAGACACACACTGACACCCAGTAACACAAACAAACACACACTGACACCCAGTAACATGGAGAAACACTGACACACAGTAACAAATACATACACAGACAGACACTGACACCAAGTCACAAAGACTAAGAGACACACACTGACACCAAGTCACAAAGACATACACTGACACCCAGTAACAGAGACATACACTGATACCCAGTAACACAGACACACACTTCCACAAAGTAACAAAGACAAACACTGTCACCAAGTAACAAAGACATACACTTACACAAAGTAACACAGACATACACTGATATGCAGTAACAAAGACATACACTGGCACAAAGTCACAAAGACATACACTGACACCAGGTAACAAAGACATACACTGACACCAAGTAAAAAAGACATACACTTCCAACAAGTAACACAGACATGCACTGACACCAAGTAACAAAGACATACACTGTTACCCAGTAACACAGACACACACTTACACCAAGTAACAAAGACATACACTGATACCAAGTAACACAGACAAACACTTACACCAAGTAAAACAAACACTCACTTACACCAAGTAACAAAGACATACACTGACACCAAGTAACAAAGACATACAATTACACCAAGTATAAAGACATACACTGTTACCCAGTAACACAGACACACACTTACACCAAGTAACACAGAGACACACTTACACCAATTAACAAAGACATACACTGACACCAAATAACAAAGACATACACTTACACCAAGTAACAGAGACATACACTGACACCAAATAACAAAGACCTACAATTACACCAAGTAACAAAGACACACACTTACACCAAGTAACACAGACATACACTGACACCATGTAACAAAGACATGCAATGATACCCAGTAACACAGACACACACTTACACCAAGTAACAAAGACATACACTGATAAATAGTAACACAGACACACACTTACACCAAGTAACAAAGACGTACACTGACACCAAGTCACAAAGACACACACTGACACCCAGTAACAAAGACATACACTGACACCAAGTAACAAAGACATACTATTACACCAAGTAACAAAGACACACACTTACACCAAGTAACACAGACAGACACTGACACCAAGTAACAAAGACATACACTGTTACCCAGTAACACAGACACACACTTACACCAAGTAACAAAGACATACACTGATACCAAGTAACAAAGACATACACTGATACCAAGTAACACAGACACACACTTACACAAAGTAACACAGACACACACTTACACCAAGTAACAAAGACAGACACTGACACCAAGTAACAAAGACATACACTTACACCTCGTAACACAGACATACACTTACACCAAGTAACACAGACATACACTGACACCATGTAACAAAGACATGCACTGATACCCAGTAACACAGACATACACTGACACCAAGGAACAAAGACATACACTGATACCCAGTAACACAGACACACACTTACACCAAGTAACAAAGACATACACTGATACCTAGGAACACAGACACACACTTCCACCAAGTAACAAAGACACACACTTACACCAATAACACAGACAAACACTGACACCAAGTAACAAGACATACACTGTCACCAAGAAACAAAGACATACACTGATACCCAGTAACACAGACACAGACTTACACCAAGTAACAGACATACACTGACACCCAGTAACACTGACACACACTTACACCAAGTAACAAAGACAAACGCTGACACCAAGTAACAAAGACATACACTTACACCAAGTAACACAGACACACACTGACACCCAGTAACACAAACAAACACACACTGACACCCAGTAACATGGAGAAACACTGACACACAGTAACAAATACATACACAGACAGACACTGACACCAAGTCACAAAGACTAAGAGACACACACTGACACCAAGTCACAAAGACATACACTGACACCCAGTAACAGAGACATACACTGACACCCAGTAACACAGACACACACATACACCAAGTAACAACGACATACACTGATACCAAGTAACAAAGACATACACTGATACCCAGTAACACAAACACACACTTCCACCAAGTAACAAAGACACACACTTACACCAATAACACAGACAATCACTGACACCAAGTATCAATGACATACACTGACACGAAGTAACAAAGGCATAAACTGACACCCAGTAACATAGACATACACTGACACAAAGTCACAAAGACATAGTGACACCCAGTAATAAAGACACACACTTACACCAAGTAGCACAGACACACACTGACACCCAGTAACACAGACACACACTTACACCAAGTAACAAAGACATACACTAACTCCAAGTAACAAAGACATACACTTTCACCACGTAACACAGACATACACTGACACCAAGTAACAAGGACATACAATTACACCAAGTAACAAAGGCACACACTTACACCAGGTAACAGACAAACACTGACACCAAGTAACAAAGACATACACTGACACCAAGACACAAAGACATACACTGATACCCAGTAACACAGACACACACTTACACCAAGTAACAGTGACAAACACTTACACCAAGTAACACAGACACACACTGACACCCAGTAACACAAACAAACACACACTGACACCCAATAACATGGAGAAACACTGACACACAGTAACAAAGACATACACAGACAGACACTGACACCAAGTAACAAAGACTAACAGAGACACACACTGACACCAAGTCACAAAGACACACAATGACACCAAGTCACAAAGACATACACTGATACCCAGTAACACAGACACACACTTCCACAAAGTAACATAGACAAACACTGGCACCAAGTAACAAAGACATACACTTACACAAAGTAACACAGACATACACTGACACCAAGTAACAAAGACATACAGTGACACCCAGTTACACAGACACACACATACACCAAGTAACAACGACATACACTGACACCAAGTAACAAAGACGTACACTGATACCCAGTAACACAGACAGACACTTACACCAAGTAACAAAGACATAAACTGACACCCAGTAACAAAGACATACACTGACACAAAGTCACAAAGACATACACTGACACCCAGTAACAAAGACATACACTGACACAAAGTCACAAAGACATACACTGACACCAAGTCACACAGACATACACTGACACCAAGTCACACAGACATACACTGACACCAAGTAACGAAGACATACACTGACACCAAGTAAAAAAGACATACACTCACACCAAGTAACACAGACATACACTGACACCAAGTAACACAGACATACACTGACACCAAGTAACACAGACAGACACTTACACCAAGTAACAAAGACACACACTTACAGCAAGTAACACAGACATACACTGACACCAAGTAACAAAGACATACACTTACACCAAGTAACACAGACATACACTGACACCAAGTAACAATGACATACAATTACACCAAGTAACACAGACATACACTGACACCATGTAACAAAGACATGCACTGATACCCAGTAACACAGACACACACTTACACCAAGTAACAAAGACATTCACTGATACCTAGTAACACAGACACACACTGACACCAAGTCACAAAGACATACACTGATACACAGTAACACAGACACACACTTCCACAAAGTAACAAAGACAAACACTGACACCAAGTAACAAAGACACACACTTACACCAAGCAACACAGACATACACTGACACCAAGTAACAAAGACATACACTGACACCCAGTAACACAGACACACACATACACCAAATAACAACGACATACACTGATACCAAGTAACAAAGACATACAATTACACCAAGCAACACAAACACACACTTACACCAAGTCACACAGACATACACTGACACCAAGCAACACAAACACACACTTACACCAAGTCACACAGACATACACTGACACCAAGTAACACAGACATACACTGACACCCAGTAACATAGACATACACTGACACAAAGTCACAAAGACATATAGTGACACCAGTAACAAAGACATAAACTGACCCCATGTCACAAAGACATACACTGACACCAAGTAACAAAGAAATACACTGAAACGCAGCAACACATACACACACTTACACCAAGTAACAAAGACATACACTTACACCAAGTAACAAACACATACAGTGACACCAAGTAACACAGACATACAGTGACACCAAGTAACACAGACATACACTGACACCATGTAACAAAGACATACACTGATTGCTAGTAACACAGACACACACTGACACCAAGTAACAAAGACACACACTTACACCAAGTAACAACGACATACACTGATACCAAGCAACAAAGACATACACTGATACCCAGTAACACAAACACACACTTACACCAAGTAACAAAGACACACACTTACACCAATTCACACAGACACACACTTACACCAAGTAACAAAGACATACACTGACACCAAGTAACTCAGACACACACTTACACCAAGTAACACAGACATACACTTACACCAAGTAACACAGACATACACTGAAACGCAGCAACACAGACACACACTTACACCAAGTAACACAGACATACACTTACACCAAGTAACACAGACATACACTTACACCAAGTAACAAAGACATACACTGACACCAAGTAACAAAGACATACACTTACACCACGTACCACAGAAATACACTGACACCAAGTAACAAAGACATACAATTACACCAAGTAACAAAGACACAAACTTACACCAAGTAACACAGACATACACTGACACCAAGTAACAAAGACATACACTGTCACCAAGAAACAAAGACATACACTGATACCCAGTAACACAGACACAGACTTACACCAAGTAACAGACATACACTGACACCCAGTAACAAAGACATACACTGACACCAAGTCACAAAGACATACACTGATACCCAGTAACACTGACACACACTTACACCAAGTAACAAAGACAAACGCTGACACCAAGTAACAAAGACATACACTTACACCAAGTAACACAGACACACACTGACACCCAGTAACACAAACAAACACACACTGACACCCAGTAACATGGAGAAACACTGACACACAGTAACAAATGCATACACAGACAGACACTGACACCAAGTCACAAAGACTAAGAGAGACACACATTGACACCAAGTCACAAAGACATACACTGACACCCAGTAACAAAGACATACACTGACACCAAGTCACAAAGACATACACTGATACCCAGTAACACAGACACACACTTCCACAAAGTAACAAAGACAAACACTGTCACCAAGTAACAAAGACATACACTTACACAAAGTAACACAGACATACACTGATACCCAGTAACAAAGACATACACTGACACCAAGTCACACAGACATACACTGACACCAGGTAACAAAGACATACACTGACACCAAGTAAAAAAGACATACACTCCAACAAAAAACAGACATACACTGACACCAAGTAACAAAGACATACACTGTTACCCAGTAACACAGACACACACTTACACCAAGTAACAAAGACATACAATGATACCAAGTAACACAGACAAACACTTACTCCAAGTAACAAAGACATACACTGACACCAAGTAACAAAGACATACAATTACACCAAGTATAAAGACATACACTGTTACCCAGTAACACAGACACACACTTACACCAAGTAACACAGAGACACACTTACACCAATTAACAAAGACATACACTGACACCAAGTAACAAAGACATACACTTACACCAAGTAACAGAGACATACACTGACACCAAATAACAAAGACCTACAATTACACCAAGTAACAAAGACAAACACTTACACCAAGTAACAGAGACAGACACTGACACCAAGTAAAACAAACACTCACTTACACCAAGTAACAAAGACATACACTGACACCAAGTAACAAAGACATACAATTACACTAAGTAACAAAGACACACACTTACACCAAGTAACACAGACATACACTGACACCAAGTAACAAAGACATACACTGTTACCCAGTAACACAGACACACACTTACACCAAGTAACACAGACATGCACTGATACCTAGTAACACAGACACACACTGACACCAAGTCACAAAGACATACACTGATACACAGTAACACAGACACAAACTTCCACAAAGTATCAAAGACAAACACTGACACCAAGTAACAAAGACACACACTTACACCAAGTAACAACGACATACACTGATACCAAGCAACAAAGACATACACTGATACCCAGTAACACAAACACACACTTACACCAAGTAACAAAGACAGACACTTACACCAAGTAACACAGACATACACTGACACCAAGTAACAAAGACATACACTGACACAAAGAAACAAAGACATACACTGATACCCAGTAACACAGACACAGACTTACACCAAGTAACAAAGACATACACTGACACCCAGTAACAAAGACATACACTGACACCAAGTCACAAAGACATACACTGATACCCAGTAACACTGACACACACTTACACCAAGTAACAAAGACAAACACTGACACCAAGTAACAAAGACATACACTTACACCAAGTAACACAGACACACACTGACACCCAGTAACACAAACACACACTGACACCCAGTAACATGGAGAAACACTGACACACAGTAACAAATACATACACAGACAGACACTGACACCAAGTCACAAAGACTAAGAGAGACACACACTGACACCAAGTCACAAAGACATACACTGACACCCAGTAACAAAGACATACACTGACACCAAGTCACAAAGACATACACTGATACCCAGTAACACAGACACACACTTCCACAAAGTAACAAAGACAAACACTGTCACCAAGTAACAAAGACATACACTTACACAAAGTAACACAGACATACACTGACACCAAGTAACAAACACATACAGTGACACCAAGTAACACAGACATACAGTGACACCAAGTAACACAGACATACACTGACACCATGTAACAAAGACATACACTGATTGCTAGTAACACAGACACACACTGACACCAAGTAACAAAGACACACACTTACACCAAGTGACAACGACATACACTGATACCAAGCAACAAAGACATACACTGATACCCAGTAACACAAACACACACTTACACCAAGTAACAAAGACACACACTTACACCAATTCACACAGACACACACTTACACCA
Source organism: Heterodontus francisci (assembly GCF_036365525.1). NCBI lineage: Eukaryota > Metazoa > Chordata > Chondrichthyes > Heterodontiformes > Heterodontidae > Heterodontus > Heterodontus francisci. The sequence goes on from NW_027140677.1 coordinate 5,032,243, forward strand.
AGTAACTCAGACATACACTGACACCAAGTAACTCAGACACACACTTACACCAAGTAACACAGACATACACTTACACCAAGTAACATAGACATACACTGAAACGCAGCAACACAGACACACACTTACACCAAGTAACACAGACATACACTTACACCAAGTAACACAGACATACACTTACACCAAGTAACAAAGACATACACTGACACCAAGTAACAAAGACATACACTTACACCACGTACCACAGACATACACTGACACCAAGTAACAAAGACATACAATTACACCAAGTAACAAAGACACAAACTTACACCAAGTAACACAGACATACACTGACACCAAGTAACAAAGACATACACTGTCACCAAGAAACAAAGACATACACTGATACCCAGTAACACAGACACAGACTTACACCAAGTAACAGACATACACTGACACCCAGTAACAAAGACATACACTGACACCAAGTCACAAAGACATACACTGATACCCAGTAACACTGACACACACTTACACCAAGTAACAAAGACAAACGCTGACACCAAGTAACAAAGACATACACTTACACCAAGTAACACAGACACACACTGACACCCAGTAACACAAACAAACACACACTGACACCCAGTAACATGGAGAAACACTGACACACAGTAACAAATGCATACACAGACAGACACTGACACCAAGTCACAAAGACTAAGAGAGACACACATTGACACCAAGTCACAAAGACATACACTGACACCCAGTAACAAAGACATACACTGACACCAAGTCACAAAGACATACACTGATACCCAGTAACACAGACACACACTTCCACAAAGTAACAAAGACAAACACTGTCACCAAGTAACAAAGACATACACTTACACAAAGTAACACAGACATACACTGATACCCAGTAACAAAGACATACACTGACACCAAGTCACACAGACATACACTGACACCAGGTAACAAAGACATACACTGACACCAAGTAAAAAAGACATACACTCCAACAAAAAACAGACATACACTGACACCAAGTAACAAAGACATACACTGTTACCCAGTAACACAGACACACACTTACACCAAGTAACAAAGACATACACTGATACCAAGTAACACAGACAAACACTTACTCCAATTAACAAAGACATACACTGACACCAAGTAACAAAGACATACAATTACACCAAGTATAAAGACATACACTGTTACCCAGTAACACAGACACACACTTACACCAAGTAACACAGACACACACTTACACCAAGTAACACAGAGACACACTTACACCAATTAACAAAGACATACACTGACACCAAGTAACAAAGACATACACTTACACCAAGTAACAGAGACATACACTGACACCAAATAACAAAGACCTACAATTACACCAAGTAACAAAGACACACACTTACACCAAGTAACACAGACATACACTTACACCAAGTAACAAAGACATACACTGATAACTAGTAACACAGACACACACTTACACCAAGTAACAAAGACGTACACTGACACCAAGTCACAAAGACACACACTGACACCCAGTAACAAAGACATACACTGACACCAAGTAACAAAGACATACTATTACATCAAGTAACAAAGACAAACACTTACACCAAGTAACAGAGACAGACACTGACACCAAGTAACAAAGACATACACTGTTACCCAGTAACACAGACACACACTTACACCAAGTAACAAAGACATACACCGATACCAAGTAACAAAGACATACACTTACACCTCGTAACACAGACATACACTGACACCAAGTAACAAAGACATACAAATACAGAAAGTAACAAAGACACACACTTACACCAAGTAACACAGACATACACTTGCACCTAGTTACAAAGACATACACTAACACCAAGTAACACAGACACACACTGATACCCAGTAACATAGAGAAACACTGACCCACCGTAAGAAAGACATACACAGGCAGACACTGACACCAAGTAACAAAGTCTAACAGAGACATACACTGACACCAAGTCACAAAGAAATACACTGATACCCAGTAACACAGACACACACTGACACCAAGTAACAAAGACCTACAATTACGCCAAGTAACAAAGACACACACTTACACCAAGTAACACAGACATACACTGACACCAAGTTACAAAGACATACACTGATACCCAGTAACACAGACACACACTTACACCAAGTAACAAAGACGAACACTGACACCAAGTCACAAAGACACACACTGACACCCAGTAACAAAGACATACACTTACACCAAGTAACACAGACACACACTGATACCAAGTAACAAAGACATACAATTACACCAAGTAACACAGACATACACAGTCACCAAGTAACACAGACATGCAATTACACCAAGTAACAAAGACACACACTTACACCAAGTAACACAGACATACACTGACACCATGGAACAAAGACATGCACTGATACCCAGTAACACAGACGTACACTGACACCAAGTATCAAAGACATACACTTACACCAAATAACAAAGACATTCACTGACACCAAGTAACAAAGACATAAACTGTTACCCAGTAACAGACACACACTTACACCAAGTAACAAAGACACACACTGATACCAAGTAACACAGACACACACTTCCACCAAGGAACACAGACACACATTTACTCCAAGTAACAAAGACATACACTGACACCAAGTAACAAAGACAGACACTGATACCCAGTAACACAGACACACACTTACACCAAGTTACAAAGACATACACTTACACCAAGTAACAATGACACACACATACACCAAGTAACACAGTCATACACTGACACCAAGTAACAAAGACAAACACTGTTACCCAGTAACAAAGACATACACTGATACCAAGTAACACAGACACACACTTTCACCAAGTAACAAAGACACACACTTACACCAAGTAACACAGACATACACTGACACCATGTAACAAAGACATGCACTGATACCCAGTAACACAGACATACACTGACACCAAGTAACAAAGACATACACTGACACCAAGAAACAAAGACATACACTTGCACCAAGTAACACAGACACACACTGACACCCAGTAACACAAACAAACACACACTGACACCCAGTAACATAGAGAAACACTGACACACAGTAAGAAAGACATACACAGACAGACACTGACACCAAGTAACAAAGACTAACAGAGACACACACTGACAACAAATCACAAAGACATACACTGACACTCAGGAACAAAGACATACACTGACACGAAGTCACAAAGACATACACTGATACCCAGTAACACAGACACACACTGACACCAAGTAACAAAGACATACAATTACACCAAGTAACAAAGACACACACTTACACCAAGTAACACAGACATACACTGACACCAAGTAACAAAGACATGCACTTATACCGAGTAACACAGACACACACTTACACCAAGTAACAGAGACATATACTGATACCCAGTAACACAGACACATACTTACACCAAGTAACAACGACGTACACTGACACCCAGTCACAAAGACACACACTGACACCCAGTAACAAAGACATACACTGACACCAAGTCACAAAGACACACACTGATACCAAGTAACAAAGACATACAATTACACCAAGTAACAAAGACACACACTTACACCAAGTAACACAGACATACACTGACACCAAGTAACAAAGACATACACTGTTACCCAGTAACACAGACACACACTTACAACAAGTAACAAAGACATAAACTAATACCAAGTAACAAAGACATAAACTGATACCAAGTAGCACAGACACACACTTAAACCAAGTAACAAATACATACACTGACACCAAGTAACAAAGACATACACTTACACCACGTAACACAGACATACACAGACACCAAGTAACAAAGACATGCAATTACACCAAGTAACAAAGACACACACTTACACCAAGTAACACAGACAGCAACTGACACCATGTAACAAAGACATGCACTGATACCCAGTAACACAGACATACACTGACACCAAGTATCAAAGACATACACTGACACCAAGAAACAAAGGCATACACTGATACCCAGTAACACAGACACACACTTACACCAAGTAACAAATACATACACTGACACCCAGTAACAAAGACATACACTGACACCAAGTCACAAAGACATACACTGACACCAAGTAACAAAGACATCCACTGACACCAAGAAACATAGACATACACTTACACCAAGTAACACAGACACACACTGACACCCAGTAACACAAACAAACACACACTGACACCCAGTAACATAGAGAAACACTGACACACAGTAACAAAGACATACACAGACCGACACCAAGTAACAAAGACTAACAGAGACACACATAGACAACAAATCACGAAGACATACACTGACACCCAGTAACAAAGACATACACTGACACCAAGTCACAAAGACATACACTGATACCCAGTAACACAGACACACACTTCCACAAAGTAAAAAAGACAAACACTGACACCAAGTAACAAAGACATACACTAACACAAAGTAACACAGACATACACTTACACAAAGTAACACAGACATACACTTACACCAAGTAACAAAGACATACACTTACACCAAGTAACAAAGACACACACTTACACCAAGCAACACAGACATACACTGACACCAAGTAACAAAGACACACACTGATACCAAGTAACAAAGACACACACTGATACCAAGTAACAAAGACATACACTGACACCAAGTCACAAAGACACACACTGATACCAAGTAACAAAGACATACAATTACACCAAGTAACAAAGACACACACTTACACCAAGTAACACAGACATACACTGACACCAAGTAACAAAGACATACACTGTTACCAAGTAACAAAGACACACACTTACAACAAGTAACAAAGACATAAACTGATACCAAGTAACACAGACACACACATACACCAAGTAACAAAGACATACACTGACACCAAGTAACACAGACATACACAGTCACCAAGTAACAAAGACATGCAATTACACCAAGTAACAAAGACACACACTTACACCAAGTAACACAGACATACACTGACACCATGTAACAAAGACATGCACTGACACCAAGTAACAAAGACATCCACTGACACCAAGTATCAAAGACATACACTGACACCAAGAAACAAAGACATACACTGATACCCAGTAACACAGACACACACTTACACCAAGTAACAAAGACAAACACTGACACCAATTAACAAAGACATCCACTGACACCAAGAAACATAGACATACACTTACACCAAGTAACGCAGACACACACTGACTCCCAGTAACACAAACAAACACACACTGACACCCAGTAACATAGAGAAACACTGACACACAGTAGCAAAGACATACACAGACAGACACTGACACCAAGTAACAAAGACTAACAGAGACACACACTGACAACAAATCACAAAGACTTACACTGACACCCAGTAACAAAGACTTACACTGACACCCAGTAACAAAGACATACACTGACACCAAGTAACAAAGACATACACTTACACAAAGTAACAGAGACATACACTTACACAAAGTAACACAGACATACACTTACACCAAGTAACAAAGACATACACTGACACCCATTAACACAGACACACACTTACACCAAGTTACAAAGACACACACTTACACCAAGTAACACAGACATACACTGACACCAAGTAACAAAGACATACACTGACACCAAGTAACAAAGACATAAACTGACACCAAGTCACAAAGACATACACTGATACCAAGTAACAAAGACATACAATTACACCAAGTAACAAAGACACACACTTACACCAAGTAACACGGACATACACTGACACCAAGTAACAAAGACACACACTGATACCAAGTAACACAGACACACACTTACACCAAGGAACACAGACACAAACTTAAACCAAGTAACAAAGACATACACTGACACCAAGTAACAAAGACATACACTGTTACCCAGTAACAAAGACATACACTGTTACCCAGTAACAAAGACATACACTGATACCAAGTAACACAGACACACACTTACACCAAGTAACAAAGACACACACTTACACCAAGTAACACAGTCATACACTGACACCAAGTAACAAAGACATACACTGCTACCCAGGAACACAGACACACACTTACACCAAGTAACAACGACATACACTGATACCAAGTAACAAAGGCATACACTGATACCCAGTAACACAGACACACACTTACACCAAGTAACAAAGACACACACTTACACCAAGTAACACAGACATACACTGACACCAAGTAACAAAGACATACACTGACACCAAGTAACAAAGACATAAACTGACACCCAGTAACAAAGACATACACTGACACAAAGTCACAAATACATACAGTGACACCCAGTAACAAAGACACACACTGACACCAAGTCACAAAGACATACACTGACACCAAGTAACAAAGACATACAATTACACCAAGTAACAAAGACATACAATTACACCAAGTAACAAAGACACACACTTACACCAAGTAACACAGACATACACTGACACCAAGTAACAAAGACATACACTGTTACCCAGGAACACAGACACACACTTACACCAAGTAACAAAGACATACACTGATACCAAGTAACACAGACACACACTTAGACCAAGTAACACAGACATACACTGAAACCAAGTAACGAAGACATACAATTACACCAGGTAACGAAGACACACACTTACACCAAGTAACACAGACATACACTGACACCATGTAACAAATACTTGCACTGATACCCAGTAACACAGACACACACTTACACCAAGTAACAAAGACATACACTGAGACCCAGTAACACAGACACACAATTACACCAAGTAACAAAGACGTACACTGACACCAAGTCACAAAGGCACACACTGACACCCAGTAACAAAGACATACACTGACACTAAGTCACAAAGACATACACTGATACCTAGTAACACAGACACACACTTACACCATGGAACACAGACACAAACTTACACCAAGTAACAAAGACATACACTGACACCAAGTAACAAAGACATACACTGTTACCCAGTAACAAAGACATACACTGATACCAAGTAACACAGACACACACTTACACCAAGTAACACAGACACACACTTACACCAAGTAACAAAGACATACACTGACACCAAGTAACAAAGACATACACTTACACCAAGTAACACAGACATACACTGACACGAAGTAACAAAGACATACAATTACACCAAGTAACAAAGACACACACTTACACCAAGTAACACAGACATACACTGATACCCAGTTACACAGACACACACTTAAACCAAGAAACAAATACATACACTGACACCCAGTAACAAAGACACACACTTACACCAAGTAACAAAGACAAACACTGACCCCAAGTAATAAAGACATACACTTACACCAAGTAACACAGACACACACTGTCACCCAGTAACACAGACACACACTTCCACAATGCAACAAAGACAAACACTGACACCAAGTCACAAAGACTAACAGAGACACACACTGACACCAAGTCACAGAGACATACACTGACAGCCAGTAACAAAGACATACACTGACACCAAGTCACAAAGACATACACTGATACCCAGTAACACAGACACACACTTCCACAATGCAACAAAGACAAACACTGACACCAAGTAACAAAGACATACAATTACACAAAGTAACACAGACATACACTGACACCAAGTAACAAAGACATACACTGACACCAAGTAACAAAGACACACACTTACACCAAGCAACACAGACATACACTGAAACCAAGTAACAAAGACATACACTGACACCCAGTAACAGACACACACATACACCAAGTAACAACGACATACACTGACACCAAGTAACAAAGACGCACACTGATACCCAGTAACACAGACACACACTTACACCAAGTAACAATGACACACAGTTACACCACGTAACACAGACTTACACTGACACCAAGTGACAAAGACATACACTGACACCAAGTAACAAAGACATACACTTACACCAAGTAACACAGACACACACTGACACCCAGTAACACAAACAAACACACACTGACACCCAGTAACATGGAGAAACACTGACACACAGTAACAAAGACATACACAGACAGACACTGACACCAAGTTACAAAGACAGACACTGACACCAAGTTACAAAGACATACACTGACACCAAGTAACAAAGACATACACTTACACCAAGTAACACAGACATACACTTACACCAAGTAACAAAGATATACACTGATACAAGGTAACACAGACACACACTTACACCAAGTAACAAAGACATACACTGACACCAAGTAACAAAGACAGACACTGACACACGGTAACAAAGACAAACATTGAAACCAAGTAACGAAGACAGACACTGACACCCAGTAACAACTACATACACTGACACCAAGTAACAAAGACAGACACTGATAACCAGTAACACAGACACACACTTTCACCAAGTAACAAAGACACACACTTACACCAAGTAACACAGACATACACTGACACCAAGTAACAAAGACATACACTGACACCAAGTAACAAAGACATAAACTGACACCCAGTAACAAAGACATACACTGACACAAAGTCACAAAGACATACAGTGACACCCAGTAACAAAGACATACACTGACACCAAGATACAAAGACAAACACTGACACCAAGTAACAAAGACATACACTGATACCAAGTAACACAGACACACACTTACACCAAGTAACACAGAGACACACTTACACCAAGTAACAAAGACATACACTGACACCAAGTAACAAAGACATACACTGACACCAAGTCACAAAGACACACACTGACACCCAGTAACAAAGACATACACTGACACCAAGTAACAAAGACATACACTGACACCAAGTCACAAAGACACACACTGACACCCAGTAACAAAGACATACACTGACACCAAGTCACAAAGACATACACTGATACCCAGTAACAAAGACATACACTGATACCCAGTAACACAGACACACACTTACACCAAGTAACAAAGACACACACTGATACCCAGTAACACATACACACACTTACACCAAGTAACAAAGACATACACTGACACCAAGTAACAAAGACATACACTGATACCCAGTAACACAGACACACACGTACACCAAGTAACAAAGACATACACTGACACCAAGTCACAAAGACACACACTGACACCCAGTAACAAAGAAATACACTGACACCAAGTAACAAAGGCATACACTGATACCCAGTAACACAGACACACACTTACACCAAGTAACAAAGACACACACTGATACCCAGTAACACATACACACACTTACACCAAGGAACAAAGACATACACTGACACCCAGTAACACAGACACCCACGGACACCAAGTAACAAGGACACACACTTACCCCAAGTAACAGATACACACACTGACACCCACTAACACAGACACACACTAACAGCAAGTAACACAGACACACACTGACACCAAGTAACAAAGACATACACTGACACCCAGTAACACAGACACACACTGGGCGGCACAGTGGGGCACTGGTTAGCAATGCAGCCTCACAGCTCCAGGGACCCGGGTTCGATTCTGGGTACTGCCTGTGCGGAGTTTGACATACACTGACACCAAGTAACAAAGACATACACTTACACCAAGTAACAAAGACATACACTGACACCAAGTCACAAAGACACACACTGACACCCAGTAACAAAGACATTCACTGACACCAAGTCACAATGACATACACTGATACACAGTAACACAGACACACACTTACACCAAGTAACACAGACATACACTGACACAAAGGAACAAAGACATACACTGACAGCCAGTAAAACAGACACACAAGGACACCAAGTAACACAGACACACACTTACACCAAGTAACAAAGACATACACTGATACCCAGTAACACAGGCACACACTTACACCAAGTAACACAGACATACACTGACACCAAGTAACAAAGACATACACTGACACCAAGTAACAAAGACATACACTTACACCAAGTAACAAAGACAGGCACTGATACCCAGTAACACAGACACACACTTTCACCAAGTAACACAGACATACACTGACACCAATTCACAAAGATACACACTGAGACCCAGTAACAAAGACATACACTGACACCAAGTAACAAAGACATACACTGATACCCAGTAACACAGACACACACTTACACCATGTAACAAAGACATACACTGACACCATGTCAGAAAGACAATCACTGACACCCAGTAACAAAGACATCCGCTGACATCAAGTAACAAACACATACACTGACACCCAGGAACACAGACACACACTGACACCAAGTAACAAAGGCACACACTTACACCAAGTAACAAAGACATACACTGACAAGAAGTAACAAAGACACACGCTTACACCAAGTAACACAGACATACACTGACACCAAGTAACAAAGACATACACTGATACCCAGTAACACAGACACAAACTTACACCAAGTAACACAGACATACACTGACACCAAGTCACAAAGACACACACTGACACCCAGTAACAAAGACATACACTGACACCAAGAAACAAAGACATGCACTGATCCCCAGAAACACAGACACACACTTACACCGAGTAACAAAGACATACACTGACACCAAGTCACAAAGACATACACTGATACCCAGTAACACAGACACAAACTTACACCAAGTAACACAGACATGCACTGACACCAAGAAACAAAAACATGCACTGATCCCCAGTAACACAGACACACACTTACACCAAGTAACAAAGACATACACTGACACCAAGTCACAAACACACATACTGACACCCAGTAACAAAGACATACACTGACACCAAGTCACAAAGACATACACTGATACCCAGTAACAAAGACATCCACTGAGATCAAGTCACAAACACATACACTGACACCAAGTCACAAAGACATACACTGACACCCAGTAACACAGACACACACTTTCACCAAGTAACACAGACATACACTGACACCAAGTCACAAAGATACACACTGACACCCAGTAACAAAGACATACACTGACACCAAGTAACAAAGACATACACTGATACCCAGTAACACAGACACACACTTACACGATGTAACAAAGACATACACTGACACCAAGTCACAAAGACACTCACTGACACCCAGTAACAAAGACATACACTTACACCAAGTAACAAAGACATACACTGACACCCAGGAACACAGACACACATTGACACCAAGTAACAAAGGCACAAACTTACACCAAGTAACAAAGACATACACTGACAAGAAGTAACAAAGACACACGCTTACACCAAGTAACACAGACATACACTGACACCAAGTAACAAAGACATACACTTACACCAAGTAACAAAGACACATACTTACACCAAGTAACACAGACATACACGGACACCAAGTAACAAAGACATACACTGACACCAAGTCACAAAGACACACACTGACACCCAGTAACACAGACACACACTTACACCAAGTAACAAAGACATACACTGAGACCAAGTAACAAAGACACATACTTACACCAAGTAACACAGACGTACACTGACACCAAGTAACAAAGACATACACTGACACGAAGTCACAAAGACACACACTGACACCCAGTAACCCAGACACACACTTACACCAAGTAACAAAGACATACACTGACACCAAGTCACAAAGACATACACTGACACCAAGTAACAAAGACATACACAGATACCCAGTAACACAGACACACACTTACACCAAGTAACAAAGACATACACTGAGACCAAGTCACAAAGACACGCACTGACACCCAGTAACTAAGACATACACTGACACCAAGTCACAAAGACATACACTGATACCCAGTAACAAAGGCATACATTGATACCCATCAACACAGACGCACGCTTACACCAAGTAACACAGACATACACTTACACCAAGTGTTTTGACATACACTTACACCAAGTAACAAAGACATCCACTGGCAACAAGTCACAAACACATACACTGACACCAAGTATCAAAGACATACACTTACACCAAGTAACAAAGACATACACTGACACCCAGGAACACAGACACACACTGACACCAAGTAACAATGACACACACTTACGCCAAGTAAAAAAGACATGCAGTGACAAGAAGTAACAAAGACACACACTTACACCAAGTAACACAGACACACACTTACACCAAGTAACACAGACATACACTGACACCAAGTCACAAAGACACACACTGACACCCAGTAACAAAGACACACACTGACACCCAGTAACAAAGACAGACAATTACACCAAGTAACAAAGATATACACTTACACCAATTATTTTGACATACACTGACACCAAGTATAAAGACACACACTTACGCCAAGTAAAAAAGACATGCACTGACACCAAGTAACAAAGACAGACAATTACACCAAGTAACAAAGACATACACTTACACCAATTATTTTGACATACACTGACACCAAGTACAAAGACACACACTGATACCCAGTAAAACAGACACACACTTACACCAAGTAACAAAGACATACACTGACACCAAGTCACAAAGACACACACTGACACCCAGTAACAAAGACATACACTGACACCAAGTAACAAAGACATACAATGATACCCAGTAACACAGACACACACTTACACCAAGTAACAAAGACATACACTGACACCAAGTCACAAAGATATACACTGATACCCAGTAACACAGACGGACACGTCCACAAAGTAACAAAGACAAACACTGACACCAAGTAACAAAGACATCCACTTACACAAAGTAACACAGACATACACTTACACCAAGTAACAAAGACATACACTTACACCAAGTAACAAAGACACACACTTACACCAAGCAACACAGACATACACTGACACCAAGTAACAGAGACATACACTGACACCCAGTAACACAGACACACACTTACACCAAGTAACAAAGACATACACTGATACCAAGTAACAAAGACATACACTGATACCCAGTAACACAGACACACACTTACACCAAGTAACAAACCATACAATGACACCAAGTCACAAAGACACACACTGACACCCAGTAACAAAGACATACACTGACACCAAGTCTCAAAGACATATACTGATACCCAGTAACAAAGACATACACTGATACCCAGTAACACAGACGCACACTTACACCAAGTAACAAAGACATACACTTACACCAAGTAACACAGACATACACTTACACCAAGTATTTTGGCATCCACTTGCACCAAGTAACAAAGACATACACTTACACCAAGTAACAAAGACATACACTGACACCCAGGAACACAGACACACACTGACACCAAGTAACAAAGACATACACTGATACCCAGTAACACAGGCACACACTTACACCAAGTAACACAGACATACACTGACACCAAGTAACAAAGAATACACTGACACCAAGTGCAAAGACATACACTTACACCAAGTAACAAAGACACACACTTACACCAAGTAACAAAGACATACACGTACACCAAGTATTTTGACATACACTGACACCAAGTAACAAAGACACACACAGACTCCCAGTAACAAAGACATACACTGACACCAAGTCACAAAGACATACACTGATGCCCAGTAACACAGACACAAACTTACACCAAGTAACACAGACATACACTGACACCAAGTCACAAAGACACACACTGACACCCAGTAACAAAGACATACACTGACACCAAGAAACAAAGACATGCACTGATCCGCAGTAACACAGACACACACTTACACCAAGTAACAAAGACATACACTGACACCAAGTCACAAAGACATACACTGATACCCAGTAACAAAGACATACACTGATACCCAGTAACAAAGACATACACTGACACCAAGTAACAAAGACATACACTTACACCAAGTAACAAAGACATACACTGATACCCAGGAACACAGACACACACTGACACCAAGTAACAAAGACACACACTTACACCAAGTAACAAAGACATACACTGACAAGAAGTAACAAAGACACACACTTACACCAAGTAACACAGACATACACTGACACCAAGTAACAAAGACAGACAATTACACCAAGTAACAAAGACATACACTTAAACCAAGTATTTTGACACACACTGACACCAAGTAACAAAGACATACACTGATACCCAGTAACACAGACACACACTTACACCAAGTCACAAAGACATACACTGACACCAAGTCACAAAGACACACACTGACACCCAGTAACAAAGACACACACTGACACCCAGTAACAAAGACATACAGTGACACCAAGTAACAAAGTGATACACTGATACCCAGTAACACAGACAGAGACTTACACCAAGTAACACAGACATACACAGACACCAAGTAACAAAGACATACACTGACACCAAGTAACAAAGACATACACTTACACCAAGTAACGAAGACACACACTTACACCAAGTAACAAAGACAGACAATTACACCAAGTAACAAAGACATACACTTACACCAAGTATTTTGACATACACTGACACCAAGTAACAAAGACATACACTGATACCATGTAACACAGACACACAATTACACCAAGTAACAAAGACACAAACTTACACCAAGTAACACAGACATACACTGACACCAAGTCTCAAAGACACACACTGACACCCAGTAACAAAGACATACACTGACACGAAGTAACATAGACATACACTGATACCCAGTAACACAGACACACACTTACACCAAGTAACAAAGACATACACTGACACCAAGCCACAAAGACACACACTGACACGAAGTAACAAAGACATGTACTGACACCAAGTCACAAAGACATACACTGATACCCAGTAACAAAGACATACACTGATACCCAGTAACACAGACGCACACTTACACCAAGTAACAAAGGCATACACTTACACCAAGTAACACAGACATACACTAACACCAAGTAACAAAGACAAACACTGACACCCAGTAACAAAGACATCCACTGACATCAAGTCACAAACACATACACTGACACCAAGTAACAAAGAGATACACTTACACCAAGTAACAAAGACATACACTGACACCCAGGAACACAGACACACACTGACACCAAGTAACAAAGACAGACAATTACACCAAGTATTTTGACATACACTGACACAAAGTAACAAAGACATACACTGATACCCAGTAACACAGACACACACTTACACCAAGTAACACAGACATACACTGACACCAAGTAACAAAGACAGACAATTACACCAAGTAACAAAGACATACACTTACACCAAGTATTTTGACATACACTGACACAAAGTAACAAAGACATACACTGATACCCAGTCACACAGACACACACTTACACCAAGTAACAAAGACATACACTGACACCAACTCACAAAGACACACACTGACACCCAGTAACAAAGACATACACAGACACCAAGTAACAAAGACATACACTGATACCCAGTAACACAGACACACACTTACACCAAGTAACAAAGTCATACACTGACACCAAGTCACAAAGACACACACTGATACAGAGTAACAAAGAAATACACTGACACCAAGTCACAAAGACATACACTGATACCCAGTAACAAAGACATACACTGATACCCAGTAACACAGACACACACTTACACCAAGTGACAAAGACACACACTGATACCTAGTAACACAGACACACACTTACACCCAGAAACAAAGACATACACTGATACCCAGTAACACAGACGCACACTTACACCAAGTAACAAAGACATACACTTACACCAAGTAACACAGACATACACTTACACCAAGTATTTTGACATACACTTACACCAAGTAACAAAGACATACACTGATACCCAGTCACACAGACACACACTTACACCAAGTAACAAAGACATACACTGACACCAACTCACAAAGACACACACTGACACCCAGTAACAAAGACATACACAGACACCAAGTCACAAAGACATACACTGATACCCAGTAACAAAGACATACACTGATACCCAGTAACACAGACACACACTTACACCAAGTAACAAAGACACACACTGATACCCAGTAACACAGACACACACTTACACCAAGTAACAAAGACACACACAGATACCCAGTAACACAGACACACACTTACACCCAGTAACAAAGAAATACACTGACACCAAGTCACAAAGACATACACTGATACCCAGTATCAAAGACATACACTGATACCCAGTAACACAGACGCACACTTACACCAAGTAACAAAGACTTACACTTACACCAAGTAACACAGACATACACTTACACCAAGTATTTTGACATACACTTACACCAAGTAACAAAGACATACACTGACACCCAGTAACAAAGACATCCACTGACATCAAGTCACAAAGGCACACACTTACACCAAGTAACAAAGACATACACTTACACCAAGTAACAAAGGCACACACTTACACCAAGTGACAAAGACATACACTGACACCAAGTAACAAAGGCACACACTTACACCAAGTAACACAGACATACACTGACACCAAGTAACTAAGACAGACAATTACACCAAGTAACAAAGACATAAACTTACACCAAGTATTTTGACATACACTGACACAAAGTAACAAAGACATACACTGATACCCAGTAACACAGACACACACTTACACCAAGTAACACAGACATACACTGACACCAAGTAACAAAGACAGACAATTACACCAAGTAACAAAGACATACACTTACATCAAGTATTTTGACATACACTGACACAAAGTAACAAAGACATACACTGATACCCAGTCACACAGACACACACTTACACCAAGTGACAAAGACATACACTGACAAGAAGTAACAAAGACACACACTTACACCAAGTAACACAGACATACACTGACACCAAGTAACAAAGACAGACAATTACACCAAGTAACAAAGACATACACTGACACCCAGTAACAAAGACATACACTGACACCAAGTAAGAAAGACATAAACTGAAACCCAGTAACACAGACACACACTTACAAAAAGTAACAAAGACATACACTGACACCAAGTCACAAAGACACACACTGACACCCAGTAACAAAGAAATACACTGACAAAAAGTCACAAAGACATACACTGATACCCTGTAACAAAGAGATACACTGATACCCAGTAACACAGACACACACTTACACCAAGTAACGAAGACACACCCTGACACCAAGTAACACAGACATACACTGTCACCAAGTATAAAGACAGACAATTACACCAAGTAACAAAGACATACACTTACACCAAGTATTTTGACATACACTGACACCAAGTAACAAAGACATACACTGATACCATGTAACACAGACACACAATTACACCAAGTAACAAAGACATACACTGACACCCAGTAACAAAGACATACACAGACACCATGTCACAAAGACATACACTGATACCCAGTAGCACAGACACACACTTACACCAAGTAACACAGACATACACTGACACCAAGTCTCAAAGACACACACTGACACCCAGTAACAAAGACATACACTGATACCCAGTAACACAGACACACACTTACACCAAGTAACAAAGACATACACTGACACCAAGCCACAAAGACACACACTGACACCCAGTAACAAAGACATACACTGACACCAAGGCGCAAAGACATACACTGATACCCAGTAACAAAGACATACACTGATACCCAGTAACACAGACGCACACTGACACCACGTAACAAAGAAATACACTTACACCAAGTAACAAAGACATACACTTACACCAAGTAACACAGACACACACTTACACCAAGTAACACAGACATACACTGACACCAAGTAACAAAGACAGACACTGATACCCAGTAACACAGGCACACACTTACACCAAGTAACACAGACATACAATGACACCAAGTATCAAAGAATACACTGACACCAAGTAACAAAGACATACACTTACACCAAGTAACAAAGACACACACTTGCACCAAGTAACAAAGACATACACTTACACCAAGTCACAAAGACATACACTGATACCCAGTAACAAAGACATACACTGACACCAAGTAACAAAGACATACACTGACACCAAGTCACAAAGACACATACTGACACCCAGTAACAAAGACATACACTGACACCAAGTAACAAAGACATAAACTGAAACCCAGTAACACAGACACACACTTACACCAAGTCACAAAGACATACACTGACACCAAGTCACAAAGACATACACTGATACCCAGTAACAAAGACATACACTGATACCCAGTAACACAGACACACACTTACACCAAGTGACAAAGACACACACTGATACCTAGTAACACAGACACACACTTACACCCAGAAACAAAGACATACACTGATACCCAGTAACACAGACGCACACTTACACCAAGTAACAAAGACATACACTTACACCAAGTAACACAGACATACACTTACACCAAGTATTTTGACATACACTTACACCAAGTAACAAAGACATACACTGATACCCAGTCACACAGACACACACTTACACCAAGTAACAAAGACATACACTGACACCAACTCACAAAGACACACACTGACACCCAGTAACAAAGACATACACAGACACCAAGTCACAAAGACATACACTGATACCCAGTAACAAAGACATACACTGATACCCAGTAACACAGACACACACTTACACCAAGTAACAAAGACACACACTGATACCCAGTAACACAGACACACACTTACACCAAGTAACAAAGACACACACAGATACCCAGTAACACAGACACACACTTACACCCAGTAACAAAGAAATACACTGACACCAAGTCACAAAGACATACACTGATACCCAGTATCAAAGACATACACTGATACCCAGTAACACAGACGCACACTTACACCAAGTAACAAAGACTTACACTTACACCAAGTAACACAGACATACACTTACACCAAGTATTTTGACATACACTTACACCAAGTAACAAAGACATACACTGACACCCAGTAACAAAGACATCCACTGACATCAAGTCACAAAGGCACACACTTACACCAAGTAACAAAGACATACACTGACAAGAAGTAACAAAGACACACACTTACACCAAGTAACAAAGGCACACACTTACACCAAGTGACAAAGACATACACTGACACCAAGTAACAAAGGCACACACTTACACCAAGTAACACAGACATACACTGACACCAAGTAACTAAGACAGACAATTACACCAAGTAACAAAGACATAAACTTACACCAAGTATTTTGACATACACTGACACAAAGTAACAAAGACATACACTGATACCCAGTAACACAGACACACACTTACACCAAGTAACACAGACATACACTGACACCAAGTAACAAAGACAGACAATTACACCAAGTAACAAAGACATACACTTACATCAAGTATTTTGACATACACTGACACAAAGTAACAAAGACATACACTGATACCCAGTCACACAGACACACACTTACACCAAGTGACAAAGACATACACTGACAAGAAGTAACAAAGACACACACTTACACCAAGTAACACAGACATACACTGACACCAAGTAACAAAGACAGACAATTACACCAAGTAACAAAGACATACACTTACACCAAGTCACAAAGACACACACTGACACCCAGTAACAAAGACATACACTGACACCAAGTAAGAAAGACATAAACTGAAACCCAGTAACACAGACACACACTTACAAAAAGTAACAAAGACATACACTGACACCAAGTCACAAAGACACACACTGACACCCAGTAACAAAGAAATACACTGACAAAAAGTCACAAAGACATACACTGATACCCTGTAACAAAGAGATACACTGATACCCAGTAACACAGACACACACTTACACCAAGTAACGAAGACACACCCTGACACCAAGTAACACAGACATACACTGTCACCAAGTATAAAGACAGACAATTACACCAAGTAACAAAGACATACACTTACACCAAGTATTTTGACATACACTGACACCAAGTAACAAAGACATACACTGATACCATGTAACACAGACACACAATTACACCAAGTAACAAAGACATACACTGACACCCAGTAACAAAGACATACACAGACACCATGTCACAAAGACATACACTGATACCCAGTAGCACAGACACACACTTACACCAAGTAACACAGACATACACTGACACCAAGTCTCAAAGACACACACTGACACCCAGTAACAAAGACATACACTGATACCCAGTAACACAGACACACACTTACACCAAGTAACAAAGACATACACTGACACCAAGCCACAAAGACACACACTGACACCCAGTAACAAAGACATACACTGACACCAAGGCGCAAAGACATACACTGATACCCAGTAACAAAGACATACACTGATACCCAGTAACACAGACGCACACTGACACCACGTAACAAAGAAATACACTTACACCAAGTAACAAAGACATACACTTACACCAAGTAACACAGACACACACTTACACCAAGTAACACAGACATACACTGACACCAAGTAACAAAGACAGACACTGATACCCAGTAACACAGGCACACACTTACACCAAGTAACACAGACATACAATGACACCAAGTATCAAAGAATACACTGACACCAAGTAACAAAGACATACACTTACACCAAGTAACAAAGACACACACTTGCACCAAGTAACAAAGACATACACTTACACCAAGTCACAAAGACATACACTGATACCCAGTAACAAAGACATACACTGACACCAAGTAACAAAGACATACACTGACACCAAGTCACAAAGACACATACTGACACCCAGTAACAAAGACATACACTGACACCAAGTCACAAAGACATACACTGATACCCAGTAACAAAGACATACACTGATTCCCAGTAACAAAGACATCCACTGCCATCAAGTCACAAACACATACACTGACACCAAGTAACAAAGACATACACTGACACGAAGTAACAAAGACATACACTGATACCCAGTAACACAGACACACACTTACACCAAGTAACAAAGACACACACTGACACCCAGTAACAAAGACATACACTGACACCAAGTCACAAAGACATACACTGATACCCAGTAACAAAGACATACACTGACACCAAGTAACAAAGACATACACTGACACCAAGTCACAAAGACACATACTGACACCCAGTAACAAAGACATACACTGACACCAAGTCACAAAGACATACACTGATACCCAGTAACAAAGACATACACTGATTCCCAGTAACAAAGACATCCACTGCCATCAAGTCACAAACACATACACTGACACCAAGTAACAAAGACATGCACTTACACCAAGCAACAAAGACATATACTGATACCCAGGAACACAGACACACACTGACACCAAGTAACAAAGACACACTCTTACACCAAGTAACAATGACATACACTGACAAGAAGTAACAAAGACACACACTTACACCAAGTAACAAAGACATACTCTGACACCAAGTCACAAAGACATACACTGACACCAAGTAACAAAGAAATACACTGATACCCAGTAACACAGACACACACTTACACCAAGTAACAAAGACATACACTGACACCAAGTCACAAAGACACGCACTGACACCAAGAAACAAAGACATACACTGACACCAAGTCACAAAGACATACACTGATACCCAGTAACAAAGGCATGCATTGATACCCATCAACACAGACGCACGCTTACACCAAGTAACACAGACATACACTTACACCAAGTAGTTTGACATACACTTACACCAAGTAACAAAGACATCCACTGACAACAAGTCACAAACACATACACTGACACCAAGTATCAAAGACATACACTTACACCAAGTAACAAAGACATACACTGACACCCATGAACACAGACACACACTGACACCAAGTAACAAAGACACACACTTACGCCAGGTAAAAAAGACATACACTGACAAGAAGTAACAAAGACACACACTTACACCAAGTAACACAGACATACACTGACACCAAGTAACAAAGACAGACAATTACACAAAGTAACAAAGACATACACTTACACCAATTATTTTGACATACACTGACACCAAGTACAAAGACACACACTGATACCCAGTAAAACAGACACACACTTACACCAAGTAACAAAGACGTACACTGACACCAAGTCACAAAGACACACACTGACACCCAGTAACAAAGACAGACACTGACACCAAGTAACAAAGACATACAATGATACCCAGTAACACAGACACACACTTACACCAAGTAACAAAGACATACACTGACACCAAGTCACAAAGATACACACTGACACCCAGTAATAAAGACATACACTGACACGAAGTAACAAAGACATACACTGATACCCAGTAACACAGACACACACTTACACCAAGTAACAAAGACATACACTGACACCAAGTCACAAAGATACACACTGACACCCAGTAATAAAGACATACACTGACACGAAGTCACAAAGACACAAACTGACACCCAGTAACAAAGACAAACACTGACACCAAGTCACAAAGACATACACTGATACCCAGTAACAAAGACATACACTGATACCCAGTAACACAGACGCACACTTACACCAAGTAACAAAGACATACATTTACACCAAGTAACACAGACATACACTTACACCAAGTATTTTGGCATCCACTTGCACCAAGTAACAAAGACATACACTTACACCAAGTAACAAAGAAATACACTGACACCCAGGAACACAGACACACACTGACACCAAGTAACAAAGACATACACTGATACCCAGTAACACAGGCACACACTTGCACCAAGTAACACAGACATACACTGACACCAAGTAACAAAGACATACACTTACACCAAGTAACAAAGACACACACTTCCACCAAGTAACAAAGACATACACGTACACCAAGTATTTTGACATACACTGACACCAAGTAACAAAGACATACACTGATACCCAGTAACACAGACACACACTTACACCAAGTAACAAAGACACACACTGACTCCCAGAAACAAAGACATACACTGACACCAAGAAAGAAAGACATGCACTGATCCCCAGTAACACAGACACACACTTACACCAAGTAACAAAGACATACACTGACACCAAGTCACAAAGAAACATACTGACACCCAGTAACAAAGACATACACTGACACCAAGTCACAAAGACATACACTGATACCCAGTAACTAAGACATACACTGATACCCAGTAACAAAGACATCCACTGACATCAAGTCACAAACACATACACTGACACCAAGTAACAAAGACATACACTTACACCATGTAACAAAGACATACACTGATACCCAGGAACACAGACACACACTGACACCAAGTAACAAAGACACACACTTACACCAAGTAACAAAGACATACACTGACAAGAAGTAACAAAGACACACACTTACACCAAGTAACACAGACATACACTGACACCAAGTAACAAAGACATACACTTACACCAAGTATTTTGACACACACTGACACCAAGTAACAAAGACATACACTGATACCCAGTAACACAGACAAATACTTACACCAAGTAACAAAGACACACACTGACACCAAGTCACAAAGACACACACTGACACCCAGTAACAAAGACATACACTGACACCAAGTAACAAAGACATACACTGAAACCCAGTAACACAGACAAACACTTACACCAGGTAACAAAGACATAGACTGACACCAAGTCACAAAGACACTGACTGACACCCAGTAACAAAGAAATACACTGACACCAAGTCACAAAGACATACACTGATATCCTGTAACAAAGAGATACACTGATAACCAGTAACACAGACAGACAATTACACCAAGTAACACAGACATACACTGACACCAAGTAACAATGACATACACTGACACCAAGTAACAAAGACATACACTGACACCAAGTATGGAAGACACACACTTACACCAAGTAACACAGACATACACTGACAACAAGTAACAAAGACATACACTTACACCAAGTATTTTGACATACACTGACACCAAGTAACAAAGACATACACTGATACCATGTAACACAGACGCACAATTACACCAAGTAACAAAGACACACACTGACACCCAGTAACAAAGACATACACTGACACCATGTCACAAAGACATACACTGATACCCATTAACACAGACACAAACTTACACCGAGTAACACAGACATACACAAACAGCAAGTAACAAAGACATACACTGACACCAAGTCACAAAGACATACACTGATACCCAGTAACACAGACGCACACTTACACCAAGTAACAAAGACATACACTTACACCAAGTAACACAGACATATACTTACACCAAGTAACAAAGACAAACACTGACACCCAGTAACAAAGACATCCACTGACATCAAGTAACAAAGAGATACACTTACACCAAGTAACAAAGACATACACTGACACCCAGGAACACAGACACACACTGACACCAAGTAACAAAGGCACACACTTACACCAAGTAACACAGACAGACACTGACACCAAGTAACAAAGACAGACAATTACACCAAGTAACAAAGACATTCACTTACACCAAGTATTTTGACATACACTGACACAAAGTAACAAAGACATACACTGATACCCATTCACACAGCCACACACTTACACCAAGTAACAATGACATACACTGACACCAAGTCACAAAGACACACACTGACACCCAGTAACAAAGACATACACAGACACCAAGTAACAAAGACAGACACTGATACACAGTAACACAGACACACACTGACACCAAGTAACAAAGGCACACTCTGACACCAAGTCACAAAGACACACACTGACACCAAGTCACAAAGACATACACTGATACCAAGTCACAAAGACATACACTGATACCCAGTAACAAAGACATACACTGATACCCAGTAACACAGACACACACTTACACCAAGTAACAAAGACACACACTGATACCCAGTAACACAGACACACACTTACACCCAGTAACAAAGACATACACTGATACCCAGTAACACAGACGCACTTTTACACCAAGTAACAAAGACATACACTTACACCAAGTAACAAAGACATACACTTACACCAAGTATTTTGACATACACTTACACCAAGTAACAAAGACATACACTGACACCCAGTAACAAAGACATCCACTGATAACCAGTAACACAGACACACACTTACACCAAGTAACAAAGACACACACTGATACCCAGTAACACAGACACACACTTACACCCAGTAACAAAGACACACACTGACACCAAGTCACAAAGACATACACTGATACCCAGTAACAAAGACATACACTGATACCCAGTAACACAGACGCACACTTACACCAAGTAACAAAGACTTACACTTACACCAAGTAACAAAGACATACACTTACACCAAGTATTTTGACATACACTTACACCAAGTAACAAAGACATACACTGACACCCAGTAACAAAGACATCCAGTGACATCAAGTCACAAACACATACACTGACACCAAGTAACAAAGAGATACACTTACACCAAGTAACAAAGACATACACTGACACCCAGGAACACAGACACACACTGACGCCAAGTAACAAAGGCACACACTTACACCAAGTAACAAAGACATACACTGACAAGAAGTAACAAAGACACACACTTACACCAAGTAACACAGACATACACTGACACCAAGTAACAAAGACAGACAATTACACCAAGAAACACAGACATACACTTACACCAAGTAACAAAGACAAACACTGACACCCAGTAACAAAGACATCCACTGACATCAAGTAACAAAGAGATACACTTACACCAAGTAACAAAGACATACACTGACACCCAGTATTTTGACATACACTGACACCAAGTAACAAAGACAGACACTGATACCCAGTAAGACAGACACACACTTACACCAAGTAACAAAGACATACACTGACACCAAGTCACAAAGACACACACTGACACCCAGTAACAAAGACATACACTGACACCAAGTAACAAAGACATAAACTGAAACCCAGTAACACAGACACACACTTACACCAAGTCACAAAGACATACACTGACACCAAGTCACAAAGACACACACTGACACCCAGTAACAAAGAAATACACTGACACCAAGTCACAAAGACATACACTGATACTCTGTAACAAAGAGATACACTGATACCCAGTAACACAGACACACACTTACACCAAGTAACACAGACATACACTGACACCAAGTAACACAGACATACACTGACACCAAGTAACAAAGACATAAACTGACACCAAATAACAAAGACATACACTTACACCAAGTAACGAAGACACACCCTGACACCAAGTAACACAGACATACACTGACACCAAGTATAAAGACAGACAATTCCACCAAGTAACAAAGACATACACTTACACCAAGTATTTTGACATACACTGACACCAAGTAACAAAGACACACACTGATACCATGTAACACAGACACACAATTACACCAAGTAACAAAGACACACACTGACACCCAGTAACAAAGACATACACTGATACCCAGTAACACAGACGCACACTTACACCAAGTAACAAAGACATACACTTACACCAAGTAACACAGACATACACTTACACCAAGTATTTTGACATACACTTACACCAAGTAACACAGACGCACACTGACACCCAGTAACACAGACACACACTTACACCAAGTAACACAGACATACACTGACACCAAGTAACAAAGACAGACACTGATACCCAGTAACACAAGCACACACTTACACCAAGTAACACAGACATACACTGACACCAAGCAACAAAGAATACACTGACACCAAGTAACAAAGACATACACTTACACCAAGTAACAAAGACACACACTTGCACCAAGTAACAAATACATACACTTGCACCAAGTATTTTGACATACACTGACACCAAGTAACAAAGACATACACTGATACCATGTAACACAGACACACAATTACAGCAAGTAACAAAGACACACACTGACACCCAGTAACAAAGACATACACTGACACCATGTCACAAAGACATACACTGATACCCAGTAACACAGACACAAATTTACACCAAGTAACACAGACATACACTGACACCAAGTCTCAAAGACACACACTGACACCCAGTAACAAAGACATACACTGACACGAAGTAACATAGACATACACTGAGACCCAGTAACACAGACACACACATACACCAAGCCACAAAGACACACACTGACACCCAGTAACAAAGACATATACTGACACCAAGTCACAAAGACATACACTGATACCCAGTAACAAAGATATACACTGATACCCAGTAACACAGACGCACACTTACACCAAGTAACAACGACATCCACTTACACCAAGTAACAAAGACAAACACTGACACCCAGTAACAAAGACACACACTGACACCCAGTAACAAAGACATACACTGACACGAAGTAACAAAGAGATACACTTACACCAAGTAACAAAGACATACACTGACACCCAGGAACACAGACACACACTGACACCAAGTAACAATGGCACACACTTACACCAAGTAACACAGACAGACACTGACACCAAGTAACAAAGACAGACAATTACACCAAGTAACAAAGACATACACTTACACCAAGTATTTTGACATACACTGACACAAAGTAACAAAGACATACACTGATACCCAGTCACACAGATACACACTTACACCAAGTAACAATGACATACACTGACACCACGTCACAAAGACACACACTGACACCCAGTAACACAGACACACACTTACACCAAGTAACAAAGTCATACACTGACACCAAGTCACAAAGACACACACTGATACACAGTAACAAAGAAATACACTGACACCAAGTCACAAAGACATACACTGATACCCAGTAACAAAGACATACACTGATACCCAGTAACACAGACACACACTTACACCAAGTAACACAGACACACACTGATACCCAGTAACACAGACACACACTTACACCCAGTAACAAAGACATACACTGATACCCAGTAACACAGACGCTCACTTACACCAAGTAACAAAGACATACACTTACACCAAGTAACACAGACATACACTTACACCAAGTATTTTGACATACACTTACACCAAGTAACAAAGACATACACTGACACCCAGTAACAAAGACATCCACTGATACCCAGTAACACAGACATACACTGATACCCAGTAACACAGACACACACTTACACCCAGTAACAAAGACACACACTGACACCAAGTCACAAAGACATACACTGATACCCTGTAACAAAGACATGCACTGATACCCAGTAACACAGACGCACACTTACACCAAGTAACAAAGACTTACACTTACACCAAGTAACACAGACATACACTTACACCAAGTATTTTGACATACACTTACACCCAGTAACAAAGACATACACTGACACCCAGTAACAAAGACATCCACTGACATCAAGTCACAAACACATACACTGACACCAAGTAACAAAGAGATACACTTACACCAAGTAACAAAGACATACACTGACACCCAGGAACACAGACACACACTGACACCAAGTAACAAAGGCACACACTTACACCAAGTAACAAAGACATACACTGACAAGAAGTAACAAAGACACACACTTACACCAAGTAACACAGACATACACTGACACCAAGTAACAAAGACAGACAATTACACCAAGTAACAAAGACATACACTTACACCCAGTATTTTGACATACACTGACACCAAGTAACAAAGACAGACACTGATACCCAGTAAGACAGTCACACACTTACACCAAGTAACAAAGACACACACTGACACCCAGTAACAAAGACATATACTGACACCAAGTAACAAAGACATAAACTGAAACCCAGTAACACAGACACACACTGACACCCAGTAACAAAGAAATACACTGACACCAAGTCACAAAGACATACACTGATACTCTGTAACAAAGAGATACACTGATACCCAGTAACACTGACACACACTTACACCAAGTAACACAGACATACACTGACACCAAGTAACAAAGACATACACTTACACCAAGTAACGAAGACACACCCTGACACCAAGTAACACAGACATACACTGACACCAAGTATAAAGACAGACAATTACACCAAGTAACAAAGACATACACTTACACCAAGCATTTTGACATACACTGACACCAAGTAACAAAGACATACACTGATACCATGTAAAACAGACACACAATTACACCAAGTAACAAAGACACACACTGACACCCAGTAACAAAGACACACACTGACACCCAGTAACAAAGACATACACTGACACGAAGTAACGAAGACATACACTGATACCCAGTAACGAAGACATACACTGATACCCAGTAACACAGACGCACACTTACACCAAGTAACAAAGACATACACTTACACCAAGTAACACAGACATACACTTACACCAAGTATTTTGACATACACTTACACCAAGTAACACAGACGCACACTGACACCCAGTAACACAGACTCACACTTACACCAAGTAACACAGACATACACTAACACCAAGTAACAAAGACAGACACTGATACCCAGTAACACAGGCACACACTTTCACCAAGTAACACAGACATACACTGACACCAAGTAACAAAGAATACACTGACACCAAGTAACAAAGACATACACTTACACCAAGTAACAAAGACACACACTTGCACCAAGTAACAAATACATACACTTGCACCAAGTATTTTGACATACACTGACACCAAGTAACAAAGACTTACACTGATACCATGTAACACAGACACACAATTACACCAAGTAACAAAGACATACACTGACACCCAGTAACAAAGACATACACTGACACCATGTCACAAAGACATACACTGATACCCAGTAACACAGACACAAACTTACACCAAGTAACACAGACATACACTGACTCCAAGTCTCAAAGACACACACTGACACCCAGTAACAAAGACATACACTGGCACGAAGTAACATAGACATACACTGATAACGAGTAACACAGCCACACACTTACACCAAGTAACAAAGACATACACTGACACCAAGCCACAAAGACACACACTGACACCCAGTAACAAAGACATATACTGACACCAAGTCACAAAGACATACACTGATACCCAGTAACAAAGACATACACTGATGCCCAGTAACACAGACGCACACTTACACCAAGTAACAAAGACATACACTTACACCAAGTAACACAGACATACACTTACACCAAGTAACAAAGACAAACACTGACACCCAGTAACAAAGACATCCACTGACATCAAGTCACAAACACATACACTGACACCAAGTAACAAAGAGATACACTTACACCAAGTAACAAAGACATACACTGACACCCAGGAACACAGACACACACTGACACCAAGTAACAAAGGCACACACTTACACCAAGTAACACAGACATACACTGACACCAAGTAACAAAGACAGACAATTACACCAAGTAACAAAGACATACACTTACACCAAGTATTTTGACATACACTGACACAAAGTAACAAAGACATACACTGATACCCAGTAACACAGACCCACACTTACACCAAGTAACACAGACAGACACTGACACCAAGTAACAAAGACAGACAATTACACCAAGTAACAAAGACATACACTTACACCAAGTATTTTGACATACACTGACACAAAGTAACAAAGACATACACTGATACCCAGTCACACAGACACACACTTACACCAAGTAACAAAGACATACACTGACACCCAGTAACAAAGACAGACACAGACACCCAGTAACAAAGACAGACACAGACACCAGTTAACAAAGACATACACTGATACCCAGTAACACAGACACACACTTACACCAAGTAACAAAGTCATACACTGACACCAAGTCACAAAGACACACACTGATACACAGTAACAAAGAAATACACTGACACCAAGTCACAAAGACATACACTGATACCCAGTAACAAAGACACACACTGATACCCAGTAACACAGACACACACATACACCCAGTAACAAAGACATACACTTACACCAAGTAACACAGACATACACTTACACCAAGTATTTTGACATACACTTACACCTAGTAACAAAGACATACACTGACACCCAGTAACAAAGACATCCACTGACATCAAGTCACAAACACATACACTGACACCAAGTAACAAAGAGATACACTTACACCAAGTAACAAAGACATACACTGACACCCAGTAACACAGACACACACTGACACCAAGTAACAAAGGCACACACTTACACCAAGTAACAAAGACATACACTGACAAGAAGTAACAAAGACACACACTTACACCAAGTAACACAGACATACACTGACACCAAGTAACAAAGACATACACTGATACCCAGTCACACAGACACACACTTACACCAAGTAACAAAGACATACACTGACACCCAGTAACAAAGACAGACACAGACACCCAGTAACAAAGACAGACACAGACACCAGTTAACAAAGACAGACACTGATACCCAGTAAGACAGACACACCCTTACACCAAGTTCCAAAGACACACACTGACACCCAGTAACAAAGACATACATTGACACCAAGTAACAAAGACATAAACTGAAACCCAGTAACACAGACACACACTTACAAAAAGTAACAAAGACATCCACTGACACCAAGTCACAAAGACATCCACTGACACCCAGTAACAAAGACATACACAGACACCAAGTAACAAAGACATACACTGATACCCAGTAACACAGACACACACTAACACCAAGTAACAAAGTCATACACTGACACCAAGTCACAAAGACACACACTGATACACAGTAACAAAGAAATACACTGACACCAAGTCACAAAGACATACACTGATACCCAGTAACAAAGACATACACTGATACCCAGTAACACAGACACACACTTACACCAAGTAACAAAGACACACACTGATACCCAGTAACACAGACACACACTTACACCCAGTAACAAAGACATACACTTACACCAAGTATTTTGACAAACACTTACACCAAGTAACAAAGACATACACTGACACCCAGTAACAAAGACATCCACTGACATCAAGTCACAAAGGCACGCACTTACACCAAGTAACAAAGACATACACTGACAAGAAGTAACAAAGACACACACTTACACCAAGTAACAAAGGCACACACTTACACCAAGTGACAAAGACATACACTGAGAAGAAGTAACAAAGACACACACTTACACCAAGTAACACAGACATACACTGACACCAAGTAACAAAGACAGACAATTACACCAAGTAACAAAGACATACACTTACACCAAGTATTTTGACATACACTGACACCAAGTCACAAAGACACACACTGACACCCAGTAACAAAGACATACACTTACACCAAGTAACAAAGACATAAACTGAAACCCAGTAACACAGACACACACTTACAAAAAGTAACAAAGTCATACACTGACACCAAGTCACAAAGACACACACTGACACCCAGTAACAAAGAAATACACTGACAAAAAGTCACAAAGACATACACTGATACCCTGTAACAAAGAGATACACTGATACCCAGTAACACAGACACACACTTACACCAAGTAACACAGACATACACTGACACCACCTAACACAGACATACACTGACACCAAGTAACAAAGACATACACTTACGCCAAATAACGAAGACACACCCTGACACCAAGTAACACAGACATACACTGACACCATGTATAAAGACAGACAATTACACCAAGTAACAAAGACATACACTTACACCAAGTATTTTGACATACACTGACACCAAGTAACAAAGACATACACTGATACCATGTAACACAGACACACAATTACACCAAGTAACAAAGACACACACTGACACCCAGTAACAAAGACATACACAGACACCATGTCACAAAGACATACACTGATACCCAGTAGCACAGACACACACTTACACCAAGTAACACAGACATACACTGACACCAAGTCTCAAAGACACACACTGACACCCAGTAACAAAGACATACACTGACACGAAGTAACAAAGACATACACTGATACCCAGTAACACAGACACACACTTACACCAAGTAACAAAGACATACACTGACACCAAGCCACAAAGACACACACTGACACCCAGTAACAAAGACATACACTGACACCAAGGCACAAAGACATACACTGATACCCAGTAACAAAGACATACACTGATACCCAGTAACACAGACGCACACTTACACCAAGTAACAAAGACATACAATTACACCAAGTAACACAGACATACACTTACACCAAGTATTTTGACATACACTTACACCTAGTAACAAAGACATACACTGACACCCAGTAACAAAGACATCCACTGACATCAAGTCACAAACACATACACTGACACCAAGTAACAAAGAGATACACTTACACCAAGTAACAAAGACATACACTGACAAGAAGTAACACAGACATACACTGACAAGAAGTAACACAGACATACACTGACACCAAGTAACACAGACATACACTGACACCAAGTAACAAAGACAGACAATTACACCAAGTAACAAAGACATACACTGACAAGAAGTAACAAAGACAGACAATTACACCCAGTAACAAAGACATACACTGACACCAAGTAACAAAGACATAAACTGAAACCCAGTAACACAGACACACACTTACAAAAAGTAACAAAGACATACACTGACACCAAGTCACAAAGACATCCACTGACATCAAGTCACAAACACATACACTGACACCAAGTAACAAAGAGATACACTTACACCAAGTAACAAAGACATACACTGACACCCAGGAACACAGACATACACTGACACCAAGTAACAAAGGCACACACTTACACCAAGTAACACAGACATACACTGACACCAAGTAACAAAGACAGACAATTACACCAAGTAACAAAGACATACACTTACACCAAGTATTTTGACATACACTGACACAAAGTAACAAAGACATACACTGATAACCAGTAACACAGACACACACACACCAATTAACACAGACATACACTGACACCAAGTAACAAAGACAGACAATTACACCAAGTAACAAAGACATACACTTACACCAAGTATTTTGACATACACTGACACAAAGTAACAAAGACATACACTGATACCCAGTCACACAGACACAAACTTACACCAAGTAACAAAGACATACACTGACACCAAGTCACAAAGACACACACTGACACCCAGTAACAAAGACATACACAGACACCAAGTAACAAAGACATACACTGATACCCAGTAGCACAGACACACACTTACACCAAGTAACACAGACATACACTGACACCAAGTCTCAAAGACACACACTGACACCCAGTAACAAAGACATACACTGACACGAAGTAACAAAGACATACACTGATACCCAGTAACACAGACACACACTTACACCAAGTAACAAAGACATACACTGACACCAAGCCACAAAGACACACACTGACACCCAGTAACAAAGACATACACTGACACCAAGGCACAAAGACATACACTGATACCCAGTAACAAAGACATACACTGATACCCAGTAACACAGACGCACACTTACACCAAGTAACAAAGACATACAATTACACCAAGTAACACAGACATACACTTACACCAAGTATTTTGACATACACTTACACCTAGTAACAAAGACATACACTGACACCCAGTAACAAAGACATCCACTGACATCAAGTCACAAACACATACACTGACACCAAGTAACAAAGAGATACACTTACACCAAGTAACAAAGACATACATTGACACCCAGTAACACAGACACACACTGACACCAAGTAACAAAGGCACACACTTACACCAAGTAACAAAGACATACACTGACAAGAAGTAACACAGACATACACTGACACCAAGTAACACAGACATACACTGACACCAAGTAACAAAGACAGACAATTACACCAAGTAACAAAGACATACACTGACAAGAAGTAACAAAGACAGACAATTACACCCAGTAACAAAGACATACACTGACACCAAGTAACAAAGACATAAACTGAAACCCAGTAACACAGACACACACTTACAAAAAGTAACAAAGACATACACTGACACCAAGTCACAAAGACATCCACTGACATCAAGTCACAAACACATACACTGACACCAAGTAACAAAGAGATACACTTACACCAAGTAACAAAGACATACACTGACACCCAGGAACACAGACATACACTGACACCAAGTAACAAAGGCACACACTTACAACAAGTAACACAGACATACACTGACACCAAGTAACAAAGACAGACAATTACACCAAGTAACAAAGACATACACTTACACCAAGTATTTTGACATACACTGACACAAAGTAACAAAGACATACACTGATAACCAGTAACACAGACACACACACACCAATTAACACAGACATACACTGACACCAAGTAACAAAGACAGACAATTACACCAAGTAACAAAGACATACACTTACACCAAGTATTTTGACATACACTGACACAAAGTAACAAAGACATACACTGATACCCAGTCACACAGACACAAACTTACACCAAGTAACAAAGACATACACTGACACCAAGTCACAAAGACACACACTGACACCCAGTAACAAAGACATACACAGACACCAAGTAACAAAGACATACACTGATACCCAGTAACACAGACACACACTTACACCAAGTAACAAAGTCATACACTGACACCAAGTCACAAAGACACACACTGATACACAGTAACAAAGAAATACACTGACACCAAGTCACAAAGACATACACTGATACCCAGTAACAAAGACATACACTGATACCCAGTAACACAGACACACACTTACACCAAGTAACAAAGACACACACTGATACCCAGTAACACAGACACACACTTACACCCAGTAACAAAGACATACACTGATACCCAGTAACAAAGACATACACTGATACCCAGTAACAGACGCACACTTACACCAAGTAACAAAGACTTACACTTACACCAAGTAACACAGACATACACTTACACCAAGTATTTTGACAAACACTTACACCAAGTAACAAAGACATACACTGACACCCAGTAACAAAGACATCCACTGACATCAAGTCACAAAGGCACGCACTTACACCAAGTAACAAAGACATACACTGACAAGAAGTAACAAAGACACACACTTACACCAAGTAACAAAGGCAC
This sequence comes from Heterodontus francisci, assembly GCF_036365525.1. NCBI lineage: Eukaryota > Metazoa > Chordata > Chondrichthyes > Heterodontiformes > Heterodontidae > Heterodontus > Heterodontus francisci. The sequence goes on from NW_027140677.1 coordinate 5,068,494, forward strand.
ACACTTACACCAAGTGACAAAGACATACACTGACAAGAAGTAACAAAGACACACACTTACACCAAGTAACACAGACATACACTGACACCAAGTAACAAAGACAGACAATTACACCAAGTAACAAAGACATACACTTACACCAAGTATTTTGACATACACTGACACCAAGTCACAAAGACACACACTGACACCCAGTAAAAAAGACATACACTTACACCAAGTAACAAAGACATAAACTGAAACCCAGTAACACAGACACACACTTACAAAAAGTAACAAAGTCATACACTGACACCAAGTCACAAAGACACACACTGACACCCAGTAACAAAGAAATACACTGACAAAAAGTCACAAAGACATACACTGATACCCTGTAACAAAGAGATACACTGATACCCAGTAACACAGACACACACTTACACCAAGTAACACTGACATACACTGACACCACGTAACACAGACATACACTGACACCAAGTAACAAAGACATACACTTACACCAAATAACGAAGACACACCCTGACAAAAAGTAACACAGACATACACTGACACCAAGTATAAAGACAGACAATTACACCAAGTAACAAAGACATACACTTACACCAAGTATTTTGACATACACTGACACCAAGTCACAAAGACATACACTGATACCATGTAACACAGACACACAATTACACCAAGTAACAAAGACACACACTGACACCCAGGAACAAAGACATACACAGACACCATGTCACAAAGACATACACTGATACCCAGTAGCACAGACACACACTTACACCAAGTAACACAGACATACACTGACACCAAGTCTCAAAGACACACACTGACACCCAGTAACAAAGACATACACTGACACGAAGTAACAAAGACATACACTGATACCCAGTAACACAGACACACACTTACACCAAGTAACAAAGACATACACTGACACCAACTCTCAAAGACACACACTGACACCCAGTAACAAAGACATACACTGACACGAAGTAACATAGACATACACTGATACCCAGTAACACAGACACACACTTACACCAAGTAACAAAGACATACACTGACACCAAGCCACAAAGACACACACTGACACCCAGTAACAAAGACATATACTGACACCAAGTCACAAAGACATACACTGATACCCAGTAACAAAGACATACACTGATACCCAGTAACACAGACGCACACTTACACCAAGTAACACAGACATACACTTACACCAAGTAACAAAGACAAACACTGACATCAAGTCACAAACACATACACTGACACCAAGTAACAAAGAGATACACTTACACCAAGTAACAAAGACATACACTGACACCCAGGAACACAGACACACACTGATACCAAGTAACAAAGGCACACACTTACACCAAGTAACACAGACAGACACTGACACCAAGTAACAAAGACAGACAATTACACCAAGTAACAAAGACATACACTTACACCAAGTATTTTGACATACACTGACACAAAGTAACAAAGACATACACTGATACCCAGTAACACAGACACACACTTACACCAACTAACACAGACATACACTGACACCAAGTAACAAAGACAGACAATTACACCAAGTAACAAAGACATACACTTACACCAAGTATTTTGACATACACTGACACAAAGTAACAAAGACATACACTGATACCCAGTCACACAGACACACACTTACACCAAGTAACAATGACATACACTGACACCAAGTCACAAAGACACACACTGACACCCAGTAACAAAGACATACACTGACACCAAGTAACAAAGACAGACACTGATACCCAGTAACACAGACACACACTTACACCAAGTAACAGTCATACACTGACACCAAGTCACAAAGACACACACTGATACACAGTAGCAAAGAAATACACTGACACCAAGTCACAAAGACATACACTGATACCCAGTAACAAAGACATACACTGATACCCAGTAACACAGACACACACTTACACCAAGTAACAAAGACACACACTGATACCCAGTAACACAGACACACACTTACACCCAGTAACAAAGACATACACTGATACCCAGTAACACAGACGCACACTTACACCAAGTAACAAAGACATACACTTACACCAAGTAACACAGACATACACTTACACCAAGTATTTTGACATACACTTACACCAAGTAACAAAGACATACACTGACACCCAGTAACAAAGACATCCACTGATACCCAGTAACACAGACATACACTGATGCCCAGTAACACAGACACACACTTACACCAAGTAACAAAGACACACACTGATACCCAGTAACACAGACACACACTTACACCCAGTAACAAAGACACACACTGACACCAAGTCACAAAGACATACACTGATACCCAGTAACAAAGACATACACTGATACCCAGTAACACAGACGCACACTTACACCAAGTAACAAAGACTTACACTTACACCAAGTAACACAGACATACACTTACACCAAGTATTTTGACATACACTTACACCAAGTAACAAAGACATACACTGACACCCAGTAACAAAGACATCCACTGACACCAAGTCACAAACACATACACTGACACCAAGTAACAAAGAGATACACTTACTCCAAGTAACAAAGACATACACTGACACCCAGGAACACAGACACACACTGACACCAAGTAACAAAGGCACACACTTACACCAAGTAACAAAGACATACACTGACAAGAAGTAACAAAGACACACACTTACACCAAGTAACACAGACATACACTGACACCAAGTAACAAAGACAGACAATTACACCAAGTAACAAAGACATACACTTACACCAAGTATTTTGACATACACTGACACCAAGTCACAAAGACACACACTGACACCCAGTAACAAAGACATACACTGACACCAAGTAACAAAGACATAAACAGAAACCCAGTAACACAGACACACACTTACACCAAGTCACAAAGACAGACACTGACACCAAGTCACAAAGACACACACTGACACCCAGTAACAAAGAAATACACTGACACCAAGTCACAAAGACATACACTGATACTCTGTAACAAAGAGATACACTGATACCCAGTAACACAGACACACACTTACACCAAGTAACACAGACATACACTGACACCAAGTAATACAGACATACACTGACACCAAGAAACAAAGACATACACTTACACCAAGTAACGAAGACACACCCTGACACCAAGTAACACAGACATACACTGATACCATGTCACAAAGACATACACTGATACCCAGTAGCACAGACACACACTTACACCAAGTAACACAGACATACACTGACACCAAGTCTCAAAGACACACACTGACACCCAGTAACAAAGACATACACTGACACGAAGTAACAAAGACATACACTGATACCCAGTAACACAGACACACACTTACACCAAGTAACAAAGACATACACTGACACCAAGCCACAAAGACACACACTGACACCCAGTAACAAAGACATACACTGACACCAAGGCACAAAGACATACACTGACACCAAGGCACAAAGACATACACTGATACCCAGTAACAAAGACATACACTGATACCCAGTAACACAGACGCACACTTACACCAAGTAACAAAGACATACACTGACACCAAGTAACAAAGACAGACACTGATACCCAGTAACACAGGCACACACTTACACCAAGTAACACAGACATACACTGACACCAAGTAACAAAGAATACACTGACACCAAGTAACAAAGAATACACTGACACCAAGTAACAAAGACATACACTTACACCAAGTAACAAAGACACACACTTACACCAAGTAACGAAGACACACCCTGACACCAAGTAACACAGACATACACTGACACCAAGTATAAAGACAGGCAATTACACCAAGTAACAAAGACATACACTTACACCAAGTGTTTTGACATGCACTGACACCAAGTAACAAAGACATACACTGATACCATGTAACTCAGACACACAATTACACCAAGTAACAAAGACACACACTGACACCCAGTAACAAAGACAGACACTGACACCATGTCACAAAGACATACACTGATACCCAATAGCACAGACACACACTTACACCAAGTAACACAGACATACACTGACACCAAGTCTCAAAGACACACACTGACACCCAGTAACAAAGACATACACTGACACCATGTCACAAAGACATACACTGATACCCAATAGCACAGACACACACTTACACCAAGTAACACAGACATACACTGACACCAAGTAACAAAGACACACACTGACACCCAGTAACAAAGACAGACACTGACACCATGTCACAAAGACATACACTGATACCCAATAGCACAGACACACACTTACACCAAGTAACACAGACATACACTGACACCAAGTCTCAAAGACACACACTGACACCCAGTAACAAAGAAATACACTGACACCAAGTAACGAAGACACACACTTACACCAAGTAACACAGACATACACTGACACCAAGTAACAAAGACAGACAATTACACCAAGTAACAAAGACATACACTTACACCAAGTATTTTGACATACACTGACACCAAGTAACAAAGACATACACTGATACCATGTAACACAGACACACAATTACACCAAGTAACAAAGACACACACTGACACCCAGTAACAAAGACATACACTGACACCATGTCACAAAGACATACACTGATACCCATTAACACAGACACAAACTTACACCAAGTAACACAGACATACACTGACACCAAGTCTCAAAGACACACACTGACACCCAGTAACAAAGACATACACTGACACGAAGTAACATAGACATGCACTGATACCCAGTAACACAGACACACACTTACACCAAGTAACAAAGACATATACTGACACCAAGTCACAAAGACATACACTGATACCCAGTAACAAAGACATACACTGATTCCCAGTAACACAGACGCACACTTACACCAAGTAACAAAGACATACACTTACACCAAGTAACAAAGAGATACACTTACACCAAGTAACAAAGACATACACTGACACCCAGGAACACAGACACACACTGACACCAAGTAACAAAGGCACACACTTACACCAAGTAACACAGACAGACACTGACACCAAGTAACAAAGACAGACAATTACACCAAGTAACAAAGACATACACTTACACCAAGTATTTTGACATACACTGACACAAAGTAACAAAGACATACACTGATACCCAGTAACACAGACACACACTTACACCAACTAACACAGACATACACTGACACCAAGTAACAAAGACAGACAATTACACCAAGTAACAAAGACATACACTTACACCAAGTATTTTGACATACACTGACACAAAGTAACAAAGACATACACTGATACCCAGTCACACAGACACACACTTACACCAAGTAACAATGACATACACTGACACCAAGTCACAAAGACACACACTGACACCCAGTAACAAAGACATACACAGACACCAAGTAACAAAGACAGACACTGATACCCAGTAACACAGACACACAATTACACCAAGTAACAAAGTCATACACTGACACCAAGTCACAAAGACACACACTGATACACAGTAGCCAAGAAATACACTGACACCAAGTCACAAAGACATACACTGATACCCAGTAACAAAGACATACACTGATACCCAGTAACACAGACACACACTTACACCAAGTAACAAAGACACACACTGATACCCAGTAACACAGACACACACTTACACCCAGTAACAAAGACATACACTGATACCCAGTAACACAGACGCACACTTACACCAAGTAACAAAGACATACACTTACACCAAGTAACACAGACATACACTGACACCCAGTAACAAAGACATCCACTGATACCCAGTAACACAGACATACACTGATGCCCAGTAACACAGACACACACTTACACCAAGTAACAAAGACACACACTGATACCCAGTAACACAGACACACACTTACACCCAGTAACAAAGACACACACTGACACCAAGTCACAAAGACATACACTGATACCCAGTAACAAAGACATACACTGATACCCAGTAACACAGACGCACACTTACACCAAGTAACACAGACATACACTTACACCAAGTATTTTGACATACACTTACACCAAGTATTTTGACATACACTTACACCAAGTAACAAAGACATACACTGAAACCCAGTAACAAAGACATCCACTGACACCAAGTCACAAACACATGCACTGACACCAAGTAACAAAGAGATACACTTACACCAAGTAACAAAGACATACACTGACACCCAGGAACACAGACACACACTGACACCAAGTAACAAAGGCACACACTTACACCAAGTAACAAAGACATACACTGACAAGAAGTAACAAAGACACACACTTACACCAAGTAACACAGACATACACTGACACCAAGTAACAAAGACATACACTTACACCAAGTATTTTGACATACACTGACACCAAGTCACAAAGACACACACTGACACCCAGTAACAAAGACATACACTGACACCAAGTAACAAAGACATAAACTGAAACCCAGTAACACAGACACACACTTACACCAAGTCACAAAGACATACACTGACACCAAGTCACAAAGACACACACTGACGCCCAGTAACAAAGAAATACACTGACACCAAGTCACAAAGACATACACTGATACTCTGTAACAAAGAGATACACTGATACCCAGTAACACAGACACACACTTACACCAAGTAACACAGACATACACTGACACCAAGTAATACAGACATACACTGACACCAAGTAACAAAGACATACACTTACACCAAGTAACGAAGACACACCCTGACACCAAGTAACACAGACATCCACTGACACCAAGTATAAAGACAGACAATTACACCAAGTAACAAAGACATACACTTACACCAAGTATTTTGACATACACTGACACCAAGTAACAAAGACATACACTGATACCATGTAACACAGACACACAATTACACCAAGTAACAAAGACACACACTGACACCCAGTAACAAAGACATACACTGACACCATGTCACAAAGACATACACTGATACCCAGTAGCACAGACACACACTTACACCAAGTAACACAGACATACACTGACACCAAGTCCCAAAGACACACACTGACACCCAGTAACAAAGACATACACTGACACGAAGTAACAAAGACATACACTGATACCCAGTAACACAGACACACACTTACACCAAGTAACAAAGACACACACTGACACCAAGCCACAAAGACACACACTGACACCCAGTAACAAAGACATACACTGACACCAAGGCACAAAGACATACACTGACACCAAGGCACAAAGACATACACTGATACCCAGTAACAAAGACATACACTGATACCCAGTAACACAGACGCACACTTACACCAAGTAACAAAGACATACACTGACACCAAGTAACAAAGACAGACACTGATACCCAGTAACACAGGCACACACTTACACCAAGTAACACAGACATACACTGACACCAAGTAACAAAGAATACACTGACACCAAGTAACAAAGACATACACTTACACCAAGTAACAAAGACACACACTTACACCAAGTAACGAAGACACACCCTGACACCAAGTAACACAGACATACACTGACACCAAGTATAAAGACAGGCAATTACACCAAGTAACAAAGACATACACTTACACCAAGTGTTTTGACATGCACTGACACCAAGTAACAAAGACATACACTGATACCATGTAACTCAGACACACAATTACACCAAGTAACAAAGACACACACTGACACCCAGTAACAAAGACAGACACTGACACCATGTCACAAAGACATACACTGATACCCAATAGCACAGACACACACTTACACCAAGTCACAAAGACATACACTGATACCCAGTAGCACAGACACACACTTACAACAAGTAACAAAGACATACACTGACAACAAGTCACAAAGACACACACTGACACCCAGTAACAAAGACATACACTGACACCAAGACACAAAGACATACACTGACACCCAGTAACAAAGACATACACTGACACCAAGTCACAAAGACATACACTGATACCCGGTAACACAAACAAACACACAGTGACACCCAGTAGCACAGAGACACACTGACACACAGTAAAAAAGACATAAACTGACACCAAGTCACAAAGACATACACTGACACCAAGCCACAAAGACACACACTGACACCCAGTAACACAGACGCACACTTACACCAAGTAACAAAGACATACACTGACACCAAGTAACAAAGACAGACACTGATACCCAGTAACACAGGCACACACTTACACCAAGTAACACAGACACACACTGACACCAAGTCACAAAGACACACACTGACACCCAGTAACAAAGACATACACTGACACCAAGTCACAAAGACATACACTGATACCCAGTGACACAGACACACACTGTCACCAAGTCACAAAGACATACACTGATACCAAGTCTCAAAGACACACACTGACACCCAGTAACAAAGACATACACTGACACGAAGTAACAAAGACATACACTGATACCCAGTAACACAGACACACACTTACACCAAGTAACAAAGACATACACTGACACCAAGTCACAAAGACATACACTGACACCAAGGCACAAAGACATACACTGATACCCAGTAACAAAGACATACACTGATACCCAGTAACACAGACGCACACTTACACCAAGTAACAAAGACATACACTGACACCAAGTAACAAAGACAGACACTGATACCCAGTAACACAGGCACACACTTACACCAAGTAACACAGACATACACTGACACCAAGTAACAAAGAATACACTGACACCAAGTAACAAAGACATACACTTACACCAAGTAACAAAGACACACACTTGAACCAAGTAACAAATACATACACTTACACCAAGTATTTTGACATACACTGACACCAAGTAACAAAGACATACACTGACACAAAGTAACAAAGACATACACTTACACCAAGTAACGAAGACACACCCTGACACCAAGTAACACAGACATACACTGACACCAAGTATAAAGACAGACAATTACACCAAGTAACAAAGACATACACTTACACCAAGTATTTTGACATACACTGACACCAAGTAACAAAGACATACACTGATACCATGTAACTCAGACACACAATTACACCAAGTAACAAAGACACACACTGACACCCAGTAACAAAGACAGACACTGACACCATGTCACAAAGAAATACACTGATACCCAGTAGCACAGACACACACTTACACCAAGTAACACAGACATACACTGACACCACGTCTCAAAGACACACACTGACACCAAGTAACAAAGACATACACTGACACCAAGCCACAAAGACACACACTGACACCCAGTTACAAAGACATACACTGACACCAAGGCACAAAGACATACACTGATACCCAGTAACAAAGACATACACTGATACCCAGTAACACAGACGCACACTTACACCAAGTAACAAAGACATACACTTACACCAAGTAACACAGACATACACTTACACCAAGTAACAAAGACAAACACTGACACCCAGTAACAAAGACATCCACTGACATCATGTCACAAACACATACACTGACACCAAGTAACAAAGAGATACACTTACACCAAGTAACAAAGACATACACTGACACCCAGGAACACAGACACACACTGACACCAAGTAACAAAGGCACACACTGGGGGGCACATTGTCGCAATGGTTAGCACCGCAGCCTCACAGCTCCAGGGACCCGGGTTCGATTATGGGTACTGCCTGTGAGGAGTTTGCATGTTCTCCCTGTGTCTGCGTGGGTTTCCTCCGGGTGCTCCGGTTTCCTCCCACATGCCAAAGACTTGCAGGTTGATAGGTTAATTGGCCATCATAAATTGCCCCTCATATAGGTAGGTGGTAGGGAAATATATAGGGACAGGTGGGGATGTGATAGGAATACGGGATTAGTGACGGATTAGTATAAATGGGTGGTTGATGGTCGGCACAGGCTCAGTGGGCCGAAGGGCCTGTTAAAGTGCTGTATCTCTAAACTAAACTAAATACTGACACCTAGTGTCACTGATACACACTGACACCCAGTAACACAAACAAACACACACTGAAACCCAGCAACACAGAGAAACACTGATAAACAGTAACAAAGACATACACTGACACCAAGTAACACAGACACACACTGACACCCAGTAACAACGACATACACTGACACCAAGTCACAAAGACATACACTGATACCAAGTCACAAAGACATACACTGATACCCAGTGACACAGACACACACTGTCACCAAGTCACAAAGACATACACTGATACCCAGTAACACAGACACACACTTACAACAAGTAACAAAGACATACACTGACAACAAGTCACAAAGACACACAATTACACCAAGTAACAAAGAAATACACTGACACACAGTAACAAAGACATACACTGACACCAAGTCACAAAGACATACACTGATACCCGGTAACACAAACAAACACACAGTGACACCCAGTAGCACAGAGACACACTGACACCCAGTAAAAAAGACATACACTGACACCAAGTCACAAAGACATACCCTGATGTCCAGTAACACAGACACACATTGACACCAAGTCACAAAGAAAGACAATTACACCAAGTAACAAAGACATACAATTACACCAAGTATTTTGACATACACTGACACCAAGTAACAAAGACATACACTGATACCCAGTAACACAGACACACACTTACACCAAGTAACACAGACAAACACTGACACGAAGTAACAAAGACATACACTTACACCAAGTAACGAAGACACACCCTGACACCAAGTAACACAGACATACACTGACACCAAGTATAAAGACAGACAATTACACCAAGTAACAAAGACATACACTTACACCAAGTATTTTGATATACACTGACACCAAGTAACAAAGACATACACTGATACCATGTAACTCAGACACACAATTACACCAAGTAACAAAGACACACACTGACACCCAGTAACAAAGACAGACACTGACACCATGTCACAAAGAAATACACTGATACCCAGTAGCACAGACACACACTTACACCAAGTAACACAGACATACACTGACACCAAGTCTCAAAGACACACACTGACACCAAGTAACAAAGACATACACTGACACCAAGCCACAAAGACACACACTGACACCCAGTTACAAAGACATACACTGACACCAAGGCACAAAGACATACACTGATACCCAGTAACACAGACACACATTGACACCAAGTCACAAAGAAAGACAATTACACCAAGTAACAAAGACATACAATTACACCAAGTATTTTGACATACACTGACACCAAGTAACAAAGACATACACTGATACCCAGTAACACAGACACACACTTACACCAAGTAACACAGACAAACACTGACACGAAGTAACAAAGACATACACTGATACCCGGTAACACAGACACACACTTACACCAAGTAACAAATACATACACTGACACCAAGTCACAAAGACACACACTTGCACCAAGTAAAACAGACATACACTGACACCAAGTAACAAAGACAGACAATTACACCAAGTAACAAAAAAAAAACACTTACACCAAGTATTTTGACATACACTGACACCAAGTAACAAAGACATACACTGATACCCAGTAACACAGACACACACTTACACCAAGTAACAAATACATACACTGACACCAAGTCACAAAGACACACACTGACACCCAGTAACAAAGACATACACTGACACCAAGTCACAAAGACATGCACTGATACCCAGTCACACAGACACACACTTACACCAAGTAACACAGACATACACTGACACCAAGTAACAAAGACAGTCACTGATACCCAGTAACACAGGCACACACTGGGCGGGGGCACATTGGCGCAGTGGTTGGCACCGCAGCCTCACAGCACCAGGGACCCGGGTTCGATTCTGTGTACTGCCTGTGCGGAGTTTGTAAGTTCTCCCTGTGTCTGCGTGGGTTTCCTCCGGGTGCTCCGGATTCCTCCCACATGCCAAAGACTTGCAGGTTGATAGGTTAATTGGCCATCATAAATTGCCGCTAGTATAGGTAGGTGGTAGGGAAATATATAGGGATAGGTGGGGATGTGATAGGAATACGGGATTAGAGTAGGATTAGCATAAATGGGTGGTTGATTGTCGGCACATACTCGGTGGGCCGAAGGGCCTTTTTAAGTGCTGTGTCCCTAAACTAAACTAAATACTGACACCTAGTGTCACTGACACCAAGGTCACTGACACCCAGTAACACAAACAAACACATACTGACACCCAGTCACACAGAGCAACACTGATACACTGACACCCAGTAACACAGACAGACACTGACACCCAGTAACAAAGACATACACTGATACCAAGTCACAAAGACATACACTGATACCCAGTAACACAAACAAACACACACTGACACCCAGTAACACAGAGAAACACTGATACACTGGAACAATGACATACACTGACACCAAGTAACACAGACACACACTGACACCCAGAAAAAAGACATGCACTGACACCAAGTCACAAAGACAGACACTGATACCCAGTTACACAGACACACACGGACACCAAGTAACAAAGACATACACTGTCACCAAGTAACAAAGACATACACTGACACAAAGTAACAAAGACAGACAATTACACCAAGTAACAAAGACATGCACTTCCACCAAGTATTTTGACATACACTGACACCAAGTAACAAAGGCATACACTGACACCAAGTCACAAAGACACACACTGACACCCAGTAACAAAGACATACACTGACACCCAAAAACAAAGACATACACTGACACCAAGTCACAAAGACATACACTGATTCCCAGGAACACAGACACACACTTACTCAGTGTAACACAGACATACACTGACACCAAGTAACAAAGACATACAATTACACCAAGTAGGAAAGACACACACTTACACCAAGGAACACAGATATACACTGACACCAAGTAACAAAGAAATGCACTGACACCCAGTAACACAGACACACACGGACACCAAGTAACAAAGTCACACACTTACACCAAGTAACAAAGACATACACTGATACCCAGCAACACAGACACACACTTACACCAAGTAACACAGACATACGCTGATTCCAAGTCACAAAGACATACACTGATATCCAGGAACACAGACACACACTGACACCCAGTAACACAGACACAAACTTACACCAAGTAACAAAGACATACACTGACAGCCAGTAACACAGAGAAACACGAATAAACAGTAACAAAGACATACACTGATACCCAGTAACACAGACACACACTGACACCCAGTAGCAAAGACATACACTGACACCAAGTCACAAACACATGCACTGACACCAAGTAACAAAGACATACGCTTACACAAAGTAACAAAGACATACACTGATACCCAGTAACACAGACACACACTGACACCCAGTAACACAGACATACATTGACACCAAGTCACAAAGACACACACTGACACCCAGTAACAAAGACATACACTGACACCAAGTCACAAAGACATTCACTGATGCACAGACACACACTTACACCAAGTAACACAGACAGACACGGACACCCAGTAACACAGACACACACTTACACCAAGTAACACAGACATACACTGACACCCAGTAACACAGACACACACTTACACCAAGTAACACAGACATACACTGACACCAAGTAACAAAGACATACATTGATACCGAGGAACACAGACACACACTTACACCAAGTAACACAGACACACACTTACACCAAGTAACAAAGACATACACTTACACCAAGTAACACAGACATACACTTACACCACGTAACACAGATATACACTGACACCAAGTAACAAAGACATGCACTGACACCCAGTAACACAGACACACACGGACAGCAGGTAACAAAGACACACAATTGCACCAAGTAACACAGACACACACTGCCACCCAATAACACAGACACACACTTACACCAAGTAACACAGACATGCACTGACACCAGGTAACAAAGACATACAATGATACCCAGGAAAACAGACACACACTTACACCAAGTAACACAGACACACACTTACACCAAGTAACAAAGACATACACTTACACCACGGAACACAGACATACACTGACACCAAGTAACAAAGACATACATTTACACCAAGTAACAAAGACACTCACTTACACCAAGTAACAAAGAAAGACCCTGATACCCAGTAACACAGAGACACACTTTCACCAAGTAACAAAGACATACACTGACACCCAGTAACACAAAAAAACACACACTGACACCCAGTAACACAGAGAAACATTAGTAAACAGTAACAAAGACATACACTGACACCAAGTCACAAAGACATACACTGACACCAAGTCACAAAGACAGACACTGATACCTAGTAACACAGAGACACACTGACACCAAGTAACAAAGAAATACACTTAAAGCAAGTAACAAAGACAGACAATGGCACCAAGTAACAAAGACATACACTGACACCAAGTATTTTGACATACACTGACACCAAGTAACAAAGACATACACTGACACCCAGTAACACAGACACACACTTAAACCAAGTAACAAATACATACACTGACACCCAGTAACACAGACACACACTTACACAAAGTAACAAAGACATACACTGACACCCAGTAACAAAGACATACACTGACACCCAGTAACACAGACACACACGGACACCAATTATCCAAGACACAGACTTAAACCAAGTAACACAGACACACACTGACACCCAGTAACACAGACACACACTCACACCAAATAACACAGACATACACTGACACCAAGTAACAAAGACATACACTGATACCCAGAAACACAGACACACACTTACACTAAGTAACACAGACTTACACTGACACCAAGTCACAAAGACACACAGTGACACCCAGCAACAAATACATACACTGACACAAAGTCACAAAGATATACACTGATACCAAATCACAAAGACATACACTGATACCCAGTAACAAAGACATACACTGATACCCAGTAACAAAGACATACTCTGATACCAAGTCACAAAGACATACACTGATACCAAGTAACACAGACACACACTTACACCAAGTAACAAAGACACACACTTACAACAAGTAACACAGACATACGCTGACACCAAGTAACACAGACACACACTTACACAAAGTAACAACGACATACACTGACACCCAGTAACAAAGACATACACTTACACCAAGTAACAAAGACAGACATTTACACCAAGTAACAAACACATACACTTACACCAAGTATTTTGACATACACTGACACCAAGTAACAAAGACATACACTGATACCCAGTAACACAGACACACACTTACACCAAGTAACAAAGACATACACTGACACCCAGTAACAAAGACATACACTGATACCAAGTCACAAAGACATAGACTGATACCCAGTAACACAGACACACACTTACACCAAGTAACACAGACATACACTGACACCAAGAAACAAAGACATACACTGATACCCAGTAACACAGACACACACATAAACCAAGTAACAAAGACATACACTGACACCAAGTCACAAAGACACACACTGACACCCAGTAACAAAGACATACACTGACACCAAGTCACAAAGACATACACTGATACCCAGTAACACAGACACACACTTACACCAAGTAACACAGACATACACTGACACCCAGTAACACAGACACACACTTACACCAAGTAACAAAGACATTCACTGACACCCAGTAACAAAGACATACACTGACACCCAGTAACACAGACACACACAGACACCAAGTAACAAAGACACGCACTGACACCCAGTAACACAGACACACACTTACACCAAGTAACACAGGCATACACTGACACCAAGTAACAAAGACATACACTGATACCCAGTAACACAGACACACACTTACAGCAAGGAACACAGACATGCACTGACACCAAGTCCCAAAGACACACACTGACACCAAGTAACAAAGACATACACTGACACCAAGTCGCAAAGACATACACTGATACCCAGGAACACAGACACACACTGACACCCAGTAACAAAGACATACACTGATACCAAGTCACAACGACATACACTGATACCCAGTAGCACAGACACACACTGACACCCAGTAACAAAGACATACACTGATACCAAGTCACAAAGACATACACTGATACCCAGTAACACAGACATACACTGACACCCAGTCACAAAGACATACACTGATACCCAGTAACACAGACACACACTTACACCAAGTAACACAGACATACACTGACACCAAGTAACAAAGACATACACTGATACCCAGTAACACAGACACACATCTTAAACCAAGTAACAAAGACATACACTGACACCAAGTCACATAGACACACACTGACACCCAGTAACAAAGACATACACTGACACCAAGTAACAAAGACATACACTGACACCAAGTAACAAAGACACACACTGACACCCAGTAACAAAGACACACACTTACACCAAGTAACAAAGACATACACTGACACCAAGTAACAAAGACATACACTGACACCAAGTCACAAAGACATACACTGACACCCAGTAACAAAGACATACACTGATACCAAGTCACAAAGACATACACTGATACCCAGTAACACAGACACACACTTTCACAAAGTAATAAAGAGATACACTGACACCCAGAAACAAAGACATCCACTGACACCCAGTAACACAGACACACACGGACACCAAGTAACAAAGACACACACTTACACCAAGGAACACAGACACACACTGACACCCAGTAACACAGACACACACTTACACCAAGCAAAACAAACAGACATTGAAACCAAGTAACAAAAACATACACTGATACCCAGTACCCCAGACACACACTTACACCAAGTAACACAGACATACACTGACACCAAGTAACAAAAACATACACTGATAGCCAGGAACACAGACACACACTTCACCAAGTAACACAGACACACACTGACACCAAGTAAGAAAGAAATACACTGACACCAAGTAACACAGACATACACTGACACCAAGTAACAAAGACATACACTGACACCAAGTAACAAAGACATACACTTACACCAAGTAACAAAGACAGACAATTACACCAAGTAACAAAGACATACACTTACACCAAGTATTTTGACATACACTGACACCAAGTAACAAAGACATACACTGATACCCAGTAACACAGACACACACTTACACCAAGTAACAAAGACATACACTGACACACAGTAACAAAGACATACACTGATACCAAGTCACAAAGACAGACACTGATACCCAGTAACACAGACACACACTTACACCAAGTAACACAGACATACACTGACACCAAGTAACAAAGACATACACTGATACCCAGTAACACAGACACACATCTTAAACCAAGTAACAAAGACATACACTGACACCAAGTCACAAAGACACACACTGACACCCAGTAACAAAGACATACACTGACACCAAGTCACAAAGACATACACTGATACCCAGTAACACAGCCACACACTTACACCAAGTAACACAGACATACACTGACACCCAGTAACACAGACACACACTTACACCAAGTAACAAAGACATACACTGACACACAGTAACAAAGACATACACTGACACCCAGTAACGCAGACACACACAGACACCAAGTAACAAAGACACACACTGACACCCAGTAACACAGACACACACTTACACCACGTAACACAGGCATACACTGACACCAAGTAACAAAGACATACACTGATACCCAGTAACACAGACACACACTTACAGCAAGTAACACAGCCATACACTGACACCAAGTCCCAAAGACACACACTGACACCAAGTAACAAAGACATACACTGACACCAAGTCGCAAAGACATACACTGATACCCAGGAACACAGACACACACTGACACCCAGTAACAAAGACATACACTGATACCAAGTCACAACGACATACACTGATACCCAGTAGCACAGACACACACTGACACCCAGTAACAAAGACATACACTGATACCAAGTCACAAAGACATACACAGATACCCAGTAACACAGACACACACTGACACCCAGTCACAAAGACATACATTGACACCAAGTCACAAAGACATACACTGACACCCAGTAACAAAGACATACACTGACACCAAATAACAAAGACAGACAATTACACCAAGTAACAAAGACATACACTTACACCAAGTATTTTGACATACACTGACACCAAGTCCCAAAGACACACACTGACACCCAGTAACACAGACACACACTTACACCAAGTAACAAAGACATACATTGACACCAAGTCACAAAGACATACACTGACACCCAGTAACAAAGACATACACTGATACCAAGTCACAAAGACATACACTGATACCCAGTAACACAGACACACACTTTCACAAAGTAACACAGACACACACTTTCACAAAGTAACACAGACATACACTGACACAAGGTAACAAAGACATACACTGACACCCAGTAACACAGACACACACTTACACCAAGTAATAAAGAGATACACTGACACCCAGAAACAAAGACATCCACTGATACCCAGTAACACAGACACACACGGACACCAAGTAACACAGACATACACTGACACCAAGTAACAAAGACATACACTGATAGCCAGGAACACAGACACACACTTACACCAAGTAACACAGGCACACACTGACACCAAGTAAGAAAGAAATACACTGACACCAAGTAACACAGACATACACTGACACCAAGTAACAAAGACATACAATTACACCAAGTAACACAGACACACACTTACACCAAGTAACACAGACATACACTGACACCAAGTAACACAGGCATACACTGATACCCAGTAACACAGACACACACTTACACCCAGTAACACAGACATACACTGACACCCAGTAACACAGACACACACTGACACCAAGTAACAAAGACATACACTGATAGCCAGGAACACAGACACACACTTACACCAAGTAACACAGGCACACACTGACACCAAGTAAGAAAGAAATACACTGACACCAAGTAACACAGACATACACTGACACCAAGTAACAAAGACATACAATTACACCAAGTAACACAGACACACACTTACACCAAGTAACACAGACATACACTGACACCAAGTAACACAGGCATACACTGATACCCAGTAACACAGACACACACTTACACCCAGTAACACAGACATACACTGACACCCAGTAACACAGACACACACTGACACCAAGTGACAAAGACATACACTGACAACCAGGAACAAAGATATACACTGACACCCAGTAACACAGACACACACGGACACCAACTAACACAGACTTACACTGACACCAAGTCACAAAGACACACACTGACACCACGTAACACAGACATACACTGACACCAAGTAACAAAGACATACACTGATACCCAGGAACACAGACACACACTTACACCAAGTAACACAGACATACACTGACACCAAGCAACACAGACACACACTTACACCAAGTAACACAGACATACACTGACACCAAGTCACAAAGACACACACTGACACCAAGTAACACAGACATACACTGACACCAAGTAACAAAGACATACAATTACACCAAGTAACAAAGACACACACTTACACCATGTAACACAGATATACACTGACACCAAGTAACAAAGACATGCACTGACACCCAGTAACACAGACACACACTTACACCAAGTAACACAGACATACAATGGCACCAAGTAACAAAGACATACACTGATACCCAATAACACAGACACAGACATACACCAACTAACACAGACATACACGGACACCAAGTAACAAAGAAATACACTTACACCAAGTAACACAGACATACACTGATACCCAGTAACACAGACACACACTTACACCAAGTAACAAAGACAGACACTGATACCCAGTAACACAGACACACACTTACACCAAGTAACAAAGACATACACTGACACCCAGTAACACAGACACACACTTACACCAAGTAACAAAGACATACACGGACACCCAGAAACAAACACAGACACTGACACCCAGTAACACAGACACACACGGACACCAAGTAACAAAGACACAAACTTACACCAAGTAACACAAACACACACTGACACCCAGTAACACAGACACACACTTACACCAAGCAACACAGACATACACTGACACCAAGTAACAAAGACATACACTGATACCCAGTAACACAGACACACACTTACACCAAGTAACACAGACATACACTGACACAAAGTAACAAAGACATACACTGATACCCAGGAACACAGACACACACTTACACCAAGTAACACAGACACACACTTAAACCAAGTAACAAAGACATACACTGACACCAAGTAACAAAGTCATACAATTACACCTAGTAACAAAGACACACACTTACACCAAGTAACACAGATATACACTGACACCAAGTAACAAAGACATGCACTGACACCCAGTAACACAGACACACACGGACACCAAGTAACGCAGACATGCACTGACACCAAGTAACAAAGACATACACTGACACCCAGTAACACAGACACACACTTACACCAACTAACACAGACATTCACTGACACCAAGTAACAAAGACATACACTGATACCCAGGAACACAGACACACACTTACCCCAAGTAACACAGACATACACTGACACCAAGTAACAAAGACATACAATTACACCAAGTAACAAAGACACACACTTACACCAAGTAACAAAGACAGACACTGATACCCAGTAACACAGACACACACTTACACCAAGTAACAAAGACATACAATTACACCAAGTAACAAAGACACGCACTTACACCAAGTAACACAGATATACACTGACACCAAGTAACAAAGACATGCACTGACACCCAGTAACACAGACACGCACTTACACCAAGTAACACAGACATACACTGACACCAAGTAACAAAGACATACACTGATACCCAGTAACACAGACACAGACTTACACCAACTAACACAGACATACACTTACACCAAGTAACACAGACTCACACTTACACCCAGTAACAAAGACATACACAGACACCAAGTCACAAAGACATACACTGATACGCAGTAACACAGACACACACTTACACCAAGTAACACAGACATACACTGACACCCAGTAACACAGACACACACTTACACCAAGTAACACAGACATAAACTGACACCAAGTCACAAAGACACACACTGATACCCAGGAACACAGACACACACTTACACCAAGTAACACAGACATACACAGACACCAAGCAACACAGACACACACTTACACCAAGTAACACAGACATACACTGACACCAAGTCACAAAGACACACACTGACACCAAGTAACACAGACATACACTGTCACCAAGTAACAAAGACATACAATTACACCAAGTAACATAGACACACACTTACACCATGTAACACAGATATACACTGACACCAAGTAACAAAGACATGCACTGACACCCAGTAACACAGACACACACTTACACCAAGTAACACAAACACACACTGACACCCAGTAACACAGACACACACTTACACCAAGCAACACAGACATACACTGACACCAAGTAACAAAGACATACACTGACACCAAGTCACAAAGGCATACACTGATACCAAGTCACAAAGACATACACTGATACCCAGTGACACAGACACACACTGTCACCAAGTCACAAAGACATACACTGATACCCAGTAACACAGTGATACAATTACACCAAGTAACAAAGATAGACAATTACACCAAGTAACAAAGACATACACTTACACCAAGTATTTTGACATACACTGACACCATGTAACAAAGACATACACTGATACCCAGTAACACAGACACACACTTACAACAAGTAACAAAGACATACACTGACAACAAGTCACAAAGACATACACTGATGTCCAGTCACACAGACACACACACACTGACACCCAGTAACACAGAGACACACTGACACCCAGTAAACAAGACATACACTGACACCAAGTCACAAAGACATACACTGATGTCCAGTCACACAGACACACACTGACACCAAGTAACAAAGGCACACACTGGGGGGCACATTGTTGCAATGGTTAGCACCGCAGCCTCACAGCTCCAGGGACCCGGGTTCGATTCTGGGTACTGCCTGTGAGGAGTTTGCATGTTCTCCCTGTGTCTGCGTGGGTTTCCTCCGGGTGCTCCGGTTTCCTCCCACATGCCAAAGACTTGCAGGTTGATAGGTTAATTGGCCATCATAAATTGCCCCTCGTATAGGTAGGTGGTAGGGAAATATATAGGGACAGGTGGGGATGTGATAGGAATACGGGATTAGTGACGGATTAGTATAAATGGGTGGTTGATGGTCGGCACAGACTCGGTGGGCCGAAGGGCCTGTATAAGTGCTGTATCTCTTAACTAAACTAAATACTGACACCTAGTGTCAATGACACCCAGGTCACTGACACCCAGTAACACAAACAAACGCATACTGACTCCCAGTCACACAGAGCAACACTGGTACACTGACACCCAGTAACACAGACACACACTGACACCCAGTAACAAAGACATACACTGATACCAAGTCAAAAAGACATACACTGATACCCAGTAACACAAACAAACACACACTGACACCCAGTAACACAGAGAAACACTGATACACTGGAACAATGACATACACTGACACCAAGTAACACAGACACACACTGACACCCAGAAAAAAGACATACACTGACACCAAGTCACAAAGACATACACTGATACCCAGTTACACAGACACACACGGACACCAAGCAACAAAGACATACACTGTCACCAAGTAACAAAGACATACACTGACACCAAGTAACAAAGACAGACAATTACACCAAGTAACAAAGACATGCACTTACGCCAAGTATTTTGACATACACTGACACCAAGTAACAAAGACATACACTGATACCCAGTAACGCAGACACACACTTACACCAAGTAACAAAGGCATACACTGACACCAGGTCACAAAGACACACACTGACACCCAGTAACAAAGACATACACTGACACCCAGTTACAAAGACATACACTGACACCAAGTCACAAAGACATACACTGATACCCAGGTAACACAGACACACACTTACAGCAAGTAACACAGACATACACTGACACCCAGTAACACAGACACACACTTACACCAAGTAGCAAAGACATACACTGACTCCCAGTAACAAAGACATACACTGGCACCCAATAACGCAGACACACGCGGACACCAAGTAACAAAGACACAGACTTACAGCAAGTAACACAGACACACACTGACACCCAGTAACACAGACACACACTTACACCAAGCAACACAAACAGACATTGACACCAAGTAACAAAAATATACACTGATACGCAGTAACACAGACACACACTTACACCAAGTAACACAGACATACACTGACACCAAGTAACAAAGACATACACTGATAGCCAGGAACACAGACACACACTTACACCAAGTAACACAGGCACACACTGACACCAAGTAAGAAAGAAATACACTGACACCAAGTAACACAGACATACACTGACACCAAGTAACAAAGACATACAATTACACCAAGTAACACAGACACACACTTACACCAAGTAACACAGACATACACTGACACCAAGTAACACAGGCATACACTGATACCCAGTAACACAGACACACACTTACACCCAGTAACACAGACATACACTGACACCCAGTAACACAGACACACACTGACACCAAGTGACAAAGACATACACTGACAACCAGGAACAAAGATATACACTGACACCCAGTAACACAGACACACACGGACACCAACTAACACAGACTTACACTGACACCAAGTCACAAAGACACACACTGACACCACGTAACACAGACATACACTGACACCAAGTAACACAGGCATACACTGATACCCAGGAACACAGACACACACTTACACCAAGTAACACAGACATACACTGACACCAAGCAACACAGACACACACTTACACCAAGTAACACAGACATACACTGACACCAAGTCACAAAGACACACACTGACACCAAGTAACACAGACATACACTGACACCAAGTAACAAAGACATACAATTACACCAAGTAACAAAGACACACACTTACACCATGTAACACAGATATACACTGACACCAAGTAACAAAGACATGCACTGACACCCAGTAACACAGACACACACTTACACCAAGTAACACAGACATACAATGGCACCAAGTAACAAAGACATACACTGATACCCAATAACACAGACACAGACATACACCAACTAACACAGACATACACGGACACCAAGTAACAAAGAAATACACTTACACCAAGTAACACAGACATACACTGATACCCAGTAACACAGACACACACTTACACCAAGTAACAAAGACAGACACTGATACCCAGTAACACAGACACACACTTACACCAAGTAACAAAGACATACACTGACACCCAGTAACACAGACACACACTTACACCAAGTAACAAAGACATACACGGACACCCAGAAACAAACACAGACACTGACACCCAGTAACACAGACACACACGGACACCAAGTAACAAAGACACAAACTTACACCAAGTAACACAAACACACACTGACACCCAGTAACACAGACACACACTTACACCAAGCAACACAGACATACACTGACACCAAGTAACAAAGACATACACTGATACCCAGTAACACAGACACACACTTACACCAAGTAACACAGACATACACTGACACAAAGTAACAAAGACATACACTGATACCCAGGAACACAGACACACACTTACACCAAGTAACACAGACACACACTTAAACCAAGTAACAAAGACATACACTGACACCAAGTAACAAAGTCATACAATTACACCTAGTAACAAAGACACACACTTACACCAAGTAACACAGATATACACTGACACCAAGTAACAAAGACATGCACTGACACCCAGTAACACAGACACACACTTACACCAACTAACACAGACATTCACTGACACCAAGTAACAAAGACATACACTGATACCCAGGAACACAGACACACACTTACCCCAAGTAACACAGACATACACTGACACCAAGTAACAAAGACATACAATTACACCAAGTAACAAAGACACACACTTACACCAAGTAACAAAGACAGACACTGATACCCAGTAACACAGACACACACTTACACCAAGTAACAAAGACATACAATTACACCAAGTAACAAAGACACACACTTACACCAAGTAACACAGATATACACTGACACCAAGTAACAAAGACATGCACTGACACCCAGTAACACAGACACGCACTTACACCAAGTAACACAGACATACACTGACACCAAGTAACAAAGACATACACTGATACCCAGTAACACAGACACAGACTTACACCAACTAACACAGACATACACTTACACCAAGTAACACAGACTCACACTTACACCCAGTAACAAAGACATACACAGACACCAAGTCACAAAGACATACACTGATACGCAGTAACACAGACACACACTTACACCAAGTAACACAGACATACACTGACACCCAGTAACACAGACACACACTTACACCAAGTAACACAGACATAAACTGACACCAAGTCACAAAGACACACACTGATACCCAGGAACACAGACACACACTTACACCAAGTAACACAGACATACACAGACACCAAGCAACACAGACACACACTTACACCAAGTAACACAGACATACACTGTCACCAAGTAACAAAGACATACAATTACACCAAGTAACATAGACACACACTTACACCATGTAACACAGATATACACTGACACCAAGTAACAAAGACATGCACTGACACCCAGTAACACAGACACACACTTACACCAAGTAACACAAACACACACTGACACCCAGTAACACAGACACACACTTACACCAAGTAACACAGACATACACTGACACCCAGTAGCACAGACTCACAATTACACCAAGTAACAAAGACATACACTGACACCCAGAAACAAAGACATACACTGACACCAAGTCACAAAGACATACACTGATACCCAGTAACACAAACAAACACACACTGACACCCAGTAACACAGAGACACACTGACACCCAGTAAACAAGACATACACTGACACCAAGTCACAAAGACATACACTGATGTCCAGTCACACAGACACACACTGACACCAAGTAACAAAGGCAAACACTGGGGGGCACATTGTTGCAATGGTTAGCACCGCAGCCTCACAGCTCCAGGGACCCGGGTTCGATTCTGGGTACTGCCTGTGAGGAGTTTGCATGTTCTCCCTGTGTCTGCGTGGGTTTCCTCCGGGTGCTCCGGTTTCCTCCCACATGCCAAAGACTTGCAGGTTGATAGGTTAATTGGCCATCATAAATTGCCCCTCGTATAGGTAGGTGGTAGGGAAATATATAGGGACAGGTGGGGATGTGATAGGAATACGGGATTAGTGACGGATTAGTATAAATGGGTGGTTGATGGTCGGCACAGACTCGGTGGGCCGAAGGGCCTGTATAAGTGCTGTATCTCTTAACTAAACTAAATACTGACACCTAGTGTCAATGACACCCAGGTCACTGACACCCAGTAACACAAACAAACGCATACTGACTCCCAGTCACACAGAGCAACACTGGTACACTGACACCCAGTAACACAGACACACACTGACACCCAGTAACAAAGACATACACTGATACCAAGTCAAAAAGACATACACTGATACCCAGTAACACAAACAAACACACACTGACACCCAGTAACACAGAGAAACACTGATACACTGGAACAATGACATACACTGACACCAAGTAACACAGACACACACTGACACCCAGAAAAAAGACATACACTGACACCAAGTCACAAAGACATACACTGATACCCAGTTACACAGACACACACGGACACCAAGCAACAAAGACATACACTGTCACCAAGTAACAAAGACATACACTGACACCAAGTAACAAAGACAGACAATTACACCAAGTAACAAAGACATGCACTTACGCCAAGTATTTTGACATACACTGACACCAAGTAACAAAGACATACACTGATACCCAGTAACGCAGACACACACTTACACCAAGTAACAAAGGCATACACTGACACCAAGTCACAAAGACACACACTGACACCCAGTAACAAAGACATACACTGACACCCAGTTACAAAGACATACACTGACACCAAGTCACAAAGACATACACTGATACCCAGGTAACACAGACACACACTTACAGCAAGTAACACAGACATACACTGACACCCAGTAACACAGACACACACTTACACCAAGTAGCAAAGACATACACTGACCCCCAGTAACAAAGACATACACTGGCACCCAATAACGCAGACACACGCGGACACCAAGTAACAAAGACACAGACTTACAGCAAGTAACACAGACACACACTGACACCCAGTAACACAAACAAACACACTGACACCAAGTAACACAGACATACACTGATACCAAGTAACAAAGACATACACTGATAACCAGTAACACAGACACACACTTACACCAAGTAACACAGACATACACTGACACCAAGTAACAAAGACATACACTGATACCCAGGAACACAGACACACACTTACACCAAGTAACACAGACACACACTTCCACCAAGTAACAAAGACATACACTTACACCAAGTAACACAGACGTACACTGACACCAAGTAACAAAGACATACAATTACACCAAGTAGCAAAGACACACACTTACACCAAGTAACACAGATATACACTGACACCAAGTAACAAAGACATGCACTGACACCCAGTAACACAGACACACACGGACACCAAGTAACAAAGTCACACACTTGCACCAAGTAAAACAGACACACACTGACACCCAGTAAAACAGACACACACTTACACCAATTAACACAGACATACGCTGACACCAAGTAACAAAGACATACACTGATACCCAGTAACACAGACACACACTTACACCAAGTAACACAGACATACACTGATTCCAAGTCACAAAGACATACACTGATACCAAGTCACAAAGACATTCACTGATGCCCAGGAACACAGACACACACTGACACCAAGTAACAAAGACATACACTGACACCAAGTAACAAATACATACACCTACACCAAGTAACAAAGACAGACAATTACACCAAGTAACAAAGACATACACTTACACCAAGTATTTTGACACACACTTACACCAAGTATCACAGACATACACTGGCACCAAGTAACAATGACATACACTGATACCCAGTAAAACAGACACAAACTTACACCAAGTAACACAGACATACACTGACACCAAGTAACAAAGACATACACTGATACCCAGGAACACAGACACACACTTACACCAAGTAACACAGACACACCCTTACACCAAGTAACAAAGACATACACTTGCAACAAGTATCAAAGACACACACTTACACCAAGTAACAAAGACATACACTGATACCCAGTAACACAGAAACACACTTACACCAAGTAACAAAGACATACACTGACACCAATTCGCAAAGACACACACTGACTCCCAGTAACAAAGACATACACTGACACCAAGTAACAAAGACATACAATGATTACCAGTAACAAAGACATACACTTACACCCAGTAACACAGACATACACTTACACCCAGTAACACAGACACACACTTACACCAAGTAACAAAGACACAGACTTACACCAAGTAACACAGACACACGCTGACACCCAGTAACACAGACACACACTTACACCCAGTAACACAGACACACACTTACACCAAGTAACACAGACACACACTTACACCAAGTAACAAAGACGTACACTGATACCCAGTAACACAGGCACACATTGTGGGGACACATTGGCGCATTGGTTAGCACCGCAGCCTCACAGCTCCAGGGACCCGGGTTCGATTCTGGGTACTGCCTGTGCGGAGTTTGCAAGTTCTCCCTATGTCTGCGTGGGTTTGCTCCGGTTTCCTCCCACATGCCAAAGACTTGCAGGTTGATAGGTTAATTGGACATCAGAAATTGCCCCTAGTATAGGTAGGTGGTAGGGAAATATTTAGGGACAGGTGGGGATGTGATAGGAATACGGGATTAGTGTAGGATTAGTATAAATGGCTGGTTGATGGTCGGCACAGACTCGGTGGCCCGAAGGGCCTGTTTAAGTGCTGTATCTCTAAACAAAACTAAATACTGACACCTGGTGTCACAGATACACACTGACACCCAGTAACACAGAGAAACACTGATAAACAGTAACAAAGACAAACACTGACACCAAATCACAAGCACATACACTGACACGAAGTAACAACGACATACGCTTACACCAAGTAACAAAGACATACACTGATACCCAGTAACACAGGCACACACTGACACCCAGTGAGAAGCACACACTGACCAAAAGTAACACAGACATACACTGACACCAAGTCACAAAGACATACACTGATACACAGACACACACTTACACCAAGTTACACAGACATACAATGACACCAAGTAACAAAGACATACACTGATACCCAGTATCACGGACACACACTTACACCAAGTAACAAAGACATACACTGACACCAAGTCACAAAGACACACGCAGACACCCAGTAACAAAGACATACACTGACACCAAGTCACAAAGACATACACCGATACACAGACCCACACTTACACCAAGTTACACAGACATACAATGACACCAAGTCACAAAGACATACACTGATACCCAGTAACACATACACACACTGACACCCAGTAACAAAGACATACACTGATACCAAGTCACAAAGACATACACTGATACCCAGTACCACAGACACACACTTTCACCAAGTAACAAAGACATACACTGATACCAATCACAAAGACATACACTGATACCCAGTATCACAGACACACACTTACACCAAGTAACAAAGACATACACTGCCACCAAGTAACAATGACACACACTTACACCAAGTAACACAGACACACACTGACACCCAGTAACACATACACACACTTACACCAAGTAACACAGACAGACACTGACACCAAGTAACAAAGACATACACTGATACCCAGTACCACAGACACACACTTTCACCAAGTAACAAAGACATACACTGACACCAAGTCACAAAGGCATACACTGATACCCAGTAACACAGACACACACTGAAACCCAGTAACAAAGACATACACTGACACCAAGTCACAAACTCATACACTGATACCCAGTAACACAGACACACACTGACACCCATTAACAAAGACATACACTGATACCAAGTCACAAAGACATACACTGATACCCAGTAACACAGACACACACTGACACCAAGTAACAAAGGCATACAATGATACCAAGTCACAAAGACATACACTGATACCCAGTAACACAGACACACACTGACACCAAGTAACAAAGACATGCACTGACACCAATTAACAAAGACATACACTTACACCAAGCAACACAGACACACTCTTACACCAAGTAACACAGACATACACTGACACCAAGTAACAAAGACATTCACTGATGCTCAGGAACACAGACACACTCTTACACCAAGTAACACAGACACACACTTACAACAAGTAACAAAGAGATACACTTACGCCAAGTAACACAGACATACACTGAAACCAAGTAACAAAGACATACAATTACACCAAGTAGCAATGACACACACTTACACCAAGTAACACAGATATACACTGACACCAAGTAACAAAGACATGCACTGACACCCAGTAACACAGACACACACGGACACCAAGTAACAAAGTCACACACTTGCACCAAGTAAAACAGACACACACTGACACCCAGTAAAACGGACACACACTTACACCAATTAACACAGACATACGCTGACACCAAGTAACAAAGACATACACTGATACCCAGTAACATCGACACACACTTACACCAAGTAACACAGACATACACTGATTCCAAGTCACAAAGACATACACTGATACCAAGTCACAAAGACATACACTGATACCCAGGAACACAGACACACACTGACACCAAGTAACAAAGACATACACTGACACCAAGTAACAAAGACATACACTTACACCAAGTAACAAAGACAGACAATTACACCAAGTAACAAAGACATACACTTACACCAAGTATTTTGACACACACTTACACCAAGTATCACAGACATACACTGGCACCAAGTAACAATGACATACACTGATACCCAGTAAAACAGACACAAACCTACACCAAGTAACACAGACATACACTGACACCAAGTAACAAAGACATACACTGATACCCAGGAACACAGACACACACTTACACCAAGTAACACAGACACACACTTACACCAAGTAACAAAGACATACACTGACACCAAGTAACAAAGACATACACTTGCACCAAGTATCAAAGACACACACTTACACCAAGTAACAAAGACATACACTGATACCCAGTAACACAGAAACACACTTACACCAAGTAACAAAGACATACACTGACACGATGTCGCAAAGACACACACTGACTCCCAGTAACGAAGACATACACTGACACCAAGTAACAAAGACATACACTGATAACCAGTAACAAAGACATACACTGACACCCAGTAACACACACACACACTTACACCAAGTAACAAAGACACAGACTTACACCAAGTAACACAGACACACGCTGACACCCAGTAACACAGACACACACTTACACCAAGTAACACAGACATACACTGACACCCAGTAACACAGGCACACACTGACACCAAGTAACACAGACACACACTTACAACAAGTAACAAAGACATACACTTACACCAAGTAACACAGACATGCACTGACACCAAGTAACAAAGACATACAATTACACCAAGTAACAAAGACACACACCTACACCAAGTAACACAGATATGCACTGACACCAAGTAACACAGACATACACTGACACCAAGTAACAAAGACATACAATTACACCAAGTAACAAAGACATGCACTGACACCCAGTAACACAGACACACACGGACACCAAGTAACAAAGACACACACTTACACCAAGTAACACAGACACACCCTCACACCCAGTAACACAGAAACACACTTACACCAAGTAACACAGACATACACTGACACCAAGTAACAAAGACATACACTGATACCCAGTAACACAGACACACACTTACACCAAGTAACACAGACATGCACTGACACCAAGTAACAAAGACACACACTGATACCCAGGAACACAGACACACACATACACCAAGTAACACAGACACACAATTACACCAAGTCACAAAGACATGCACTTACACCAAGTTACACAGACATACAATGACACCAAGTCACAAAGACATACAATTACACAAAGTAACAAAGACACACACTTACACCAAGTAACAAAGACATACACTGATACCAAGTTACAAAGACATACACTGATACCCAGTAACACAGACACACACTGACACCCAGTAACAAAGACATACACTGATACCAATCACAAAGACATACACTGATACCCAGTAACACAGACACACACTGACACCCAGTAACAAAGACATACACTGATACCAAGTCACAAAGACATACACTGATACCCAGTAACACAGACACACACTGACACCCAGTAACAAAGACATACACTGATACCAATCACAAAGACATACACTGATACCCAGTATCACAGACACCCACTTACACCAAGTAGCAAAGACATACACTGACACCAAGTAACAATGACACACACTTACACCAAGTAACACAGACACACACTGACACCCAGTAACACAGACACACACTTACACCAAGTAACACAGACAGACACTGACACCAAGTAACAAAGACATACACTGATACTCAGTACCACAGACACACACTTACACCAAGTAACAAAGACATACACTGACACCAAGTCACAAAGGCATACACTGATACCCAGTAACACAGACACACACTGACACCCAGTAACAAAGACATACACTGACACCAAGTCAGAAAGACATACAATGATACCAAGTAACAAAGACATACACTTACACCAAGCAACACAGACACACTCTTACACCAAGTAACACAGACATACACTGACACCCAATAACACAGACACACACTTACACCAAGTAACACAGACATACACTGACACCAAGTAACAAAGACATTCACTGATGCTCAGGAACACAGACACACTCTTACACCAAGTAACACAGACACACACTTACAACAAGTAACAAAGACATACACTTACACCAAGTAACACAGACATACACTGAAACCAAGTAACAAAGACATACAATTACACCAAGTAGCAAAGACACACACTTACACCAAGTAACACAGATATACACTGACACCAAGTAACAAAGACATGCACTGACACCCAGTAACACAGACACACACGGACACCAAGTAACAAAGTCACACACTTGCA
Organism: Heterodontus francisci; assembly: GCF_036365525.1. Lineage (NCBI taxonomy): Eukaryota > Metazoa > Chordata > Chondrichthyes > Heterodontiformes > Heterodontidae > Heterodontus > Heterodontus francisci. The sequence goes on from NW_027140677.1 coordinate 5,101,973, forward strand.
CCAAGTAAAACAGACACACACTGACACCCAGTAAAACAGACACACAATTACACCAATTAACACAGACATACGCTGACACAAAGTAACAAAGACATACACTGATACCCAGTAACAAAGACACACACTTACACCAAGTAACACAGACATACACTGATTCCAAGTCACAAAGACATACACTTACACCAAGTAACAAAGACAGACAATTACACCAAGTAACAAAGACATACACTTACACCAAGTATTTTGACACACACTTACACCAAGTATCACAGACATACACTGGCACCAAGTAACAATGACATACACTGATACCCAGTAAAACAGACACAAACTTACATCAAGTAACACAGACATACACTGACACCAAGTAACAAAGACATACACTGATACCCAGGAACACCGACACACACTTACACCAAGTAACACAGACACACACTTACACCAAGTAACAAAGACATACACTGACACCAAGTAACAAAGACATACACTTGCACCAAGTATCAAAGACACACACTTACACCAAGTAACAAAGACATACACTGATACCCAGTAACACAGAAACACACTTACACCAAGTAACAAAGACATACACTGACACGATGTCGCAAAGACACACACTGACTCCCAGTAACAAAGACATACACTGACACCAAGTAACAAAGACATACACTGACACCCAGTAACACGCACACACACTTACACCAAGTAACAAAGACACAGACTTACACCAAGTAACACAGACACACGCTGACACCCAGTAACACAGACACACACTTACACCAAGTAACACAGACATACACTGACACCCAGTGTACACCCAGGGAAAGTCTTTGCTCGAGTCGCTCTGAACATGCTCCAGAAGCTGGCCGAGCGCGTCTACCCTGAGGCACAGTGTGGCTTTCGTGCAGAGAGATCGACTATTGACATGCTGTTCTCCCTTCGTCAGATACAGGAGAAATGCCGTGAACAACAGATGCCCCTCTACATTGCTTTCATTGATCTCACCAAAGCCTTTGACCTCGTCAGCAGACGTGGTCTCTTCAGACTACTAGAAAAGATCGGATGTCCACCAAAGCTACTAAGTATCATCACCTCATTCCATGACAATATGAAAGGCACAATTCAACATGGTGGCTCCTCATCAGAGCCCTTTCCTATCCTGAGTGGTGTGAAACAGGGCTGTGTTCTCGCACCCACACATTTTGGGATTTTCTTCTCCCTGCTGCTTTCACATGCGTTCAAATCCTCTGAAGAAGGAATTTTCCTCCACACAAGATCAGGGGGCAGGTTGTTCAACCTTGCCCGTCTAAGAGCGAAGTCCAAAGTACGGAAAGTCCTCATCAGAGAACTCCTCTTTGCTGACGATGCTGCTTTAACATCTCACACTGAAGAATGCCTGCAGAGTCTCATCGACAGGTTTGCGTCTGCCTGCAATGAATTTGGCCTAACCATCAGCCTCAAGAAAACGAACATCATGGGGCAGGATGTCAGAAATGCTCCATCCATCAATATTGGCGACCACGCTCTGGAAGTGGTTCAAGAGTTCACCTACCTAGGCTCAACTATCACCAGTAACCTGTCTCTAGATGCAGAAATCAACAAGCGCATGGGTAAGGCTTCCACTGCTATGTTCAGACTGGCCAAGAGAGTGTGGGAAAATGGCGCACTGACACGGAACACAAAAGTCCGAGTGTATCAGGCCTGTGTCCTCAGTACCTTGCTCTACGGCAGCGAGGCCTGGACAACGTATGCCAGCCAAGAGCGACGTCTCAATTCATTCCATCTTCGCTGCCTTCGGAGAATACTTGGCATCAGGTGGCAGGACTATATCTCCAACACAGAAGTCCTTGAAGCGGCCAACATCCCCAGCTTATACACACTACTGAGTCAGCGGCGCTTGAGATGGCTTGGCCATGTGAGCCGCATGGAAGATGGCAGGATCCCCAAAGACACATTGTACAGCGAGCTCGCCACTGGTATCAGACCCACCGGCCGTCCATGTCTCCGTTATAAAGACGTCTGCAAACGCGACATGAAATCGTGTGACATTGATCACAAGTCGTGGGAGTCAGTTGCCAGCATTCGCCAGAGCTGGCGGGCAGCCATAAAGACAGGGCTAAATTGTGGCGAGTCGAAGAGACTTAGTAGTTGGCAGGAAAAAAGACAGAGGCGCAAGGGGAGAGCCAACTGTGCAACAGCCCCAACAAACAAATTTCTCTGCAGCACCTGTGGAAGAGCCTGTCACTCCAGAATTGGCCTTTATAGCCACTCCAGGCGCTGCTTCACAAACCACTGACCACCTCCAGGCGCGTATCCATTGTCTCTCGAGAGAAGGAGGCCCAAAAGAACACTGACACCCAGTAACACAGGCACACACTGACACCAAGTAACACAGACACACACTTACAACAAGTAACAAAGACATACACTTACACCAAGTAACACAGACATACACTGACACCAAGTAACAAAGAAATACAATTGCACCAAGTAACAAAGACACACACTTACACCAAGTAACACAGACATACACTGACACCAAGTAACAAAGACATACAATTACACCAAGTAACAAAGACATGCACTGACACCCAGTAACACAGACACACACGGACACCAAGTAACAAAGACACACACTTACACCAAGTAACACAGACACACCCTCACACCCAGTAACACAGACACACACTTACACCAAGTAACACAGACATACACTGACAGCAAGTAACAAAGACATACACTGATACCCAGTAACACAGACACACACTTACACCAAGTAACACAGACATACACTGACACCAAGTAACAAAGACACACACTGATACCCAGGAACACAGACACACACATACACCAAGTAACACAGACACACACTTACACCAAATAACAAAAACATGCACTTACACCAAGTAACACAGACAGACACTGATACCAAGCAACAAAGACATACAATTACACCAAGTAACAAAGACACACACTTACACCAAGTAACAAAGACATACACTGACACCAAGTCACAAAGACATACACTGATACCCAGTAACACAGACACACACTGACACCAAGTAACAAAGATATACACTGACACCAAGTAACAAAGACATACAATTACACCAAGTAAGAAATACACATACTTACACCAAGTAACACAGACACACACTGACACCCAGTAACACAGACACACACTGACACCCAGTAACACAGACACACACTTACACCAAGTAACACAGACATACACTGACACCAAGTAACAAAGACATACACTGACACCAAGTAACAAAGACATACACTGACACCACGTTGCAAAGACATACACTGACACCAAGTAACAAAGACATACACTGATACCCAGTACCACAGACACACACTTACACCAAGTAACAAAGACATACACTGACACCAAGTCACAAAGGCATACACTGATACCCAGTAACACAGACACACACTGAAACCCAGTAACAAAGACATACACTGACACCAAGTCACAAAGACATACACTGATACCCAGTAACACAGACACACACTGACACCCAGTAACAAAGACATACACTGATACCAAGTCACAAAGACATACACTGATACCCAGTAACACAGACACACACTGACACCAAGTAACAAATGCATACAATGATACCAAGTAACAAAGACATACACTTACACCAAGCAACACAGACACACTCTTACACCAAGTAACACAGACATACACTGACACCCAATAACACAGACAAACACTTACACCAAGTAACACAGACATACACTGACACCAAGTAACAAAGACATTCACTGATGCTCAGGAACACAGACACACTCTTACACCAAGTAACACAGACACACACTTACAACAAGTAACAAAGACATACACTTACACCAAGTAACACAGACATACACTGAAACCAAGTAACAAAGACATACAATTACACCAAGTAGCAAAGACACACACTTACACCAAGTAACACAGATATACACTGACACCAAGTAACAAAGACATGCACTGACACCCAGTAACACAGACACACACGGACACCAAGTAACAAAGTCACACACTTGCACCAAGTAAAACAGACACACACTGACACCCAGTAAAATAGACACACACTTACACCAATTAACACAGACATACGCTGACACCAAGTAACAAAGACATACACTGATACCCAGTAACACAGACACACACTTACACCAAGTAACACAGACATACACTGATTCCAAGTCACAAAGACATACACTGATACCAAGTCACAAAGACATACACTGATACCCAGGAACACAGACACACACTGACACCAAGTAACAAAGACATACACTGACACCAAGTAACAAAGACATACACTTACACCAAGTAACAAAGACAGACAATTACACCAAGTAACAAAGACATACACTTACACCAAGTATTTTGACACACACTTACACCAAGTATCACAGACATACACTGGCACCAAGTAACAATGACATACACTGATACCCAGTAAAACAGACACAAACTTACATCAAGTAACACAGACATACACTGACACCAAGTAACAAAGACATACACTGATACCCAGGAACACAGACACACACTTACACCAAGTAACACAGACACACACTTACACCAAGTAACAAAGACATACACTGACACCAAGTAACAAAGACATACACTTGCACCAAGTATCAAAGACACACACTTACACCAAGTAACAAAGACATACACTGATACCCAGTAACACAGAAACACACTTACACCAAGTAACAAAGACATACACTGACACGATGTCGCAAAGACACACACTGACTCCCAGTAACAAATACATACACTGACACCAAGTAACAAAGACATACACTGATAACCAGTAACAAAGACATACACTGACACCCAGTAACACAGACACACACTTACACCAAGTAACACAGACACACACTTACAACAAGTAACAAAGACATACACTTACACCAAGTAACACAGACATACACTGACACCAAGTAACAAAGACATACAATTGCACCAAGTAACAAAGACACACACTTACACCAAGTAACACAGACATACACTGACACCAAGTAACAAAGACATACAATTAAACCAAGTAACAAAGACATGCACTGACACCCAGTAACACAGACACACACGGACACCAAGGAACAAAGACACACACTTACACCAAGTAACACAGACACACCCTCACACCCAGTAACACAGACACACACTTACACCAAGTAACACAGACATACACTGACACCAAGTAACAAAGACATACACTGATACCCAGTAACACAGACACACACTTACACCAAGTAACACAGACATGCACTGACACCAAGTAACAAAGACACACACTGATACCCAGGAACACAGACACACACATACACCAAGTAACACAGACACACACTTACACCAAATAACAAAAACATGCACTTACACCAAGTAACACAGACAGACACTGATACCAAGCAACAAAGACATACAATTACACCAAGTAACAAAGACACACACTTACACCAAGTAACAAAGACATACACTGACACCAAGTCACAAAGACATACACTGATACCCAGTAACACAGACACACACTGACACCAAGTAACAAAGATATACACTGACACCAAGTAACAAAGACATACAATTACACCAAGTAAGAAAGACACATACTTACACCAAGTAACACAGACACACACTGACACCCAGTAACACAGACATACACTGACACCCAGTAACACAGACACACACTTACACCAAGTAACACAGACATACACTGACACCCAGTAACACAGACACACACTGACACCCAGTAACACAGACATACACTGACACCACGTTGCAAAGACATACACTGACACCACGTTGCAAAGACATACACTGACACCAAGTAACAAAGACATACACTGACACCAAGTAACAAAGACATACACTGACACCAAGTCACAAAGGCATACACTGATACCCAGTAACACAGACACACACTGACACCAAGAAACAAAGACATACACTGACACCACGTTGCAAAGACATACACTGACACCAAGTAACAAAGACATACACTGATACCCAGTACCACAGACACACACTTACACCAAGTAACAAAGACATACACTGACACCAAGTCACAAAGGCATGCACTGATACCCAGTAACACAGACACACACTGAAACCCAGTAACAAAGACATACACTGACACCAAGTCACAAAGACATACACTGATACCCAGTAACACAGACACACACTGACACCCAGTAACAAAGACATACACTGATACCAAGTCACAAAGACATACACTGATACCCAGTAACACAGACACACACTGACACCAAGTAACAAATGCATACAATGATACCAAGTAACAAAGACATACACTTACACCAAACAACACAGACACACTCTTACACCAAGTAACACAGACATACACTGACACCCAATAACACAGACACACACTTACACCAAGTAACACAGACATACACTGACACCAAGTAACAAAGACATTCACTGATGCTCAGGAACACAGACACACTCTTACACCAAGTAACACAGACACACACTTACAACAAGTAACAAAGACATACACTTACACCAAGTAACACAGACATACACTGAAACCAAGTAACAAAGACAGACAATTACACCAAGTAGCAAAGACACACACTTACACCAAGTAACACAGATATACACTGACACCAAGTAACAAAGACATGCACTGACACCCAGTAACACAGACACACACGGACACCAAGTAACAAAGTCACACACTTGCACCAAGTAAAACAGACACACACTGACACCCAGTAAAATAGACACACACTTACACCAATTAACACAGACATACGCTGACACCAAGTAACAAAGACATACACTGATAACCAGTAACAAAGACATACACTGACACCCAGTAACACACACACACACACTTACACCAAGTAAAAAAGACACAGACTTACACCAAGTAACACAGACACACGCTGACACCCAGTAACACAGACACACGCTGACACCCAGTAACACAGACACACACTTACACCAAGTAACACAGACATACACTGACACCCAGTAACACAGGCACACACTGACACCAAGTAACACAGACACACACTTACAACAAGTAACAAAGACATACACTTAGACCAAGTAACACAGACATACACTGACACCAAGTAACAAAGACATACAATTGCACCAAGTAACAAAGACACACACTTACACCAAGTAACACAGACATACACTGACACCAAGTAACAAAGACATACAATTAAACCAAGTAACAAAGACATGCACTGACACCCAGTAACACAGACACACACGGACACCAAGGAACAAAGACACACACTTACACCAAGTAACACAGACACACCCTCACACCCAGTAACACAGACACACACTTACACCAAGTAACACAGACATACACTGATTCCAAGTCACAAAGACATACACTGATACCAAGTCACAAAGACATACACTGATACCCAGGAACACAGACACACACTGACACCAAGTAACAAAGACATACACTGACACCAAGTAACAAAGACATACACCTACACCAAGTAACAAAGACAGACAATTATACCAAGTAACAAAGACATACACTTACACCAAGTATTTTGACACACACTTACACCAAGTATCACAGACATACACTGGCACCAAGTAACAATGACATACACTGATACCCAGTAAAACAGACACAAACTTACATCAAGTAACACAGACATACACTGACACCAAGTAACAAAGACATACACTGATACCCAGGAACACAGACACACACTTACACCAAGTAACACAGACACACACTTACACCAAGTAACAAAGACATACACTGACACCAAGTAACAAAGACATACACTTGCATCAAGTATCAAAGACACTCACTTACACCAAGTAACAAAGACATACACTGATACCCAGTAACACAGAAACACACTTACACCAAGTAACAAAGACATACACTGACACGATGTCGCAAAGACACACACTGACTCCCAGTAACAAAGACATACACTGACACCAAGTAACAAAGACATACACTGATAACCAGTAACAAAGACATACACTGACGCCCAGTAACACACACACACACTTACACCAAGTAACAAAGACACAGACTTACACCAAGTAACACAGACACACGCTGACACCCAGTAACACAGACACACACTTACACCAAGTAACACAGACATACACTGACACCCAGTAACACAGGCACACACTGACACCAAGTAACACAGACACACACTTACAACAAGTAACAAAGACATACACTTACACCAAGTAACACAGACATACACTGACACCAAGTAACAAAGACATACAATTACACCAAGTAACAAAGACATGCACTGACACCCAGTAACACAGACACACACGGACACCAAGTAACAAAGACACACACTTACACCAAGTAACACAGACACACCCTCACACCCAGTAACACAGACACACACTTACACCAAGTAACACAGACATACACTGACACCAAGTAACAAAGACATACACTGATACCCAGTAACACAGACACACACTTACACCAAGTAACACAGACATGCACTGACACCAAGTAACAAAGACACACACTGATACCCAGGAACACAGACACACACATACACCAAGTAACACAGACACACACTTACACCAAATAACAAAAACATGCACTTACACCAAGTAACACAGACAGACACTGATACCAAGCAACAAAGACATACAATTACACCAAGTAACAAAGACACACACTTACACCAAGTAACAAAGACATACACTGACACCAAGTCACAAAGACATACACTGATACCCAGTAACACAGACACACAATGACACCAAGTAACAAAGATATACACTGACACCAAGTAACAAAGACATACAATTACACCAAGTAAGAAAGACACATACTAACACCAAGTAACACAGACACACACTGACACCCAGTAACACAGACACACACTGACACCCAGTAACACAGACACACACTTACACCAAGTAACACAGACATACACTGACACCAAGTAACAAAAACATACACTGATACCCAGTAACACAGGCACACATTGTGGGGAGACATTGGCGCAGTGGTTAGCACCGCAGCCTCACAGCTCCAGGGACCCGGGTTCGATTCTGGGTGCTGCCTGTGCGGAGTTTGCAAGTTCTACCTGTGTCTGCGTGGGTTTGCTCCGGTTTCCTCCCACATGCCAAAGACTTGCAGGTTGATAGGTTAATTTGCCATCATAAATTGCCCCTAGTATAGGTAGGTGGTAGGGAAATATTTAGGGACAGGTGGGGATGTGATAGGAATACGGGATTAGTGTAGGATTAGTATAAATGGTTGGTTGATGGTCGGCACAGACTCGGTGGCCCGAAGGGCCTGTTTCAGTGCTGTATCTCGAAACAAAAGTAAATACTGACACCTGGTGTCACAGATACACACTGACACCCAGTAACACAGACACACACTGACACCAAGTAACAAAGACATACACTTACACCAAGTAACACAGACATACACTGACACCAAGTAACAAAGACACACAATTACACCAAGTAACAAAGACACACAATTACACCAAGTAACAAAGACACACACTTACACCAAGTTACACAGATATACACTGACACCAAGTAACAAAGACATACACTGACACGAAGTAACAACGACATACGCTTACACCAAGTAACAAAGACATACACTGACCCACTGTAACACAGACACACACTGACCCACTGTAACACAGACATACACTGACACCAAGTCACAAAGACACACACTGATACACACTTACACCAAGTTACACAGACATACAATGACACCAAGTCACAAAGACATACACTGATAACCAGTAACACAGACACACACTGACACCCAGTAACAAAGACATACACTGATACCAATCACAAAGACATACACTGATACCCAGTATCACAGACACACACTTACACCAAGTAACACAGACAGACACTGACACCAAGTAACAAAGACATACACTGATACCCAGTATCACAGACACACACTTACACCAAGTAACAAAGACATACACTGACACCAAGTCACAAAGGCATACACTGATACCCAGTAACACAGACACACACTGAAACCCAGTAACAAAGACATACACTGACACCAAGTCACAAAGACATACACTGATACCCAGTAACACAGACACACACTGACACCCAGTAACAAAGACATACACTGATACCAAGTCACAAAGACATACACTGATACCCAGTAACACAGACACACACTGACACCAAGTAACAAAGACATACACTTACACCAAGTAACACAGACACACACTTACACCAAGTAACACAGACATACACTGACACCAAGTAACAAAGACATACACTGATGCTCAGGAACACAGACACACTCTTACACCAAGTAACACAGACACACACTTACAACAAGTAACAAAGACATCAAATACACTAAGTAACACAGACATACACTGAAACCAAGTAACAAAGACATACACTTACATAAAGTAACAAAGACAAACACTTACACCAAGTAACACAGATATGCACTGACACCAAGTAACACAGACATACACTGACACCAAGTAACAAAGACATACAATTACACCAAGTAACAAAGACACACACTTACACCAAGTAACACAGATATGCACTGACACCAAGTAACAAAGACATGCACTGACACCCAGTAACACAGACACACACGGACACCAAGTAACAAAGACACACACTTGCACCAAGTAACACAGACACACACTCACACCCAGTAACACAGACACACACTTACACCAAGTAACACAGACATACACTGACACCAAGTCACAAAGACATACACTGATACCCAGGAACACAGACACACACTTACACCAAGTAACACAGACACACACTTACACCAAGTAACAAAGACATACACTTACACCAAGTAACACAGACATACACTGACACCAAGTAACAAAGACACACAATTACACCAAGTAACAAAGACACACACTTACACCAAGTTACACAGATATACACTGACACCAAGTAACAAAGACATGCACTGACACCCAGTAACACAGACACACACGGACACCAAGTAACAAAGTCACACACTTACACCAAGTAAAACAGACACACACTGACACCCAGTAAAACAGACACACACTTACACCAATTAACAAAGACATGCGCTGACACCAAGTAACGAAGACATGCACTGATACCCAGTAACACAGACACACACTTACACCAAGTAACACAGACATACACTGATTCCAAGTCACAAAGACATACACTGATACCAAGTCACAAAGACATACACTGATACCCAGTAACACAGACTCACACTGACACCAAGTAACAAAGACATACACTGACACCAAGTAACAAAGACATACACTTACACCAAGTAACAAAGACAGACAATTACACCAAGTAACAAAGACATACACTTACACCAAGTATTTTGACACACACTTACACCAAGTAACACAGACATACACTGGCACCAAGTAACAATGACATACACTGATACCCAGTAAAACAGACACAAACTTACACCAAGTAACAAAGACATACACTGACACCAAGTAACAAAGACATACACTGATACCCAGGAACACAGACACACACTTACACCAAGTAACACAGACACACACTTACACCAAGTAACAAAGACATACACTGACACCAAGTAACAAAGACATACACTGACACCAAGTAACAAAGACAGACACTGATAACCAGTAACACAGACACACACTGACACCAAGTAACAAAGGCATACAATGATACCAAGTCACAAAGAACATACACTGATACCCAGTAACACAGACACACACTGACACCAAGTAACAAAGACATGCTTTGACACCAAGTAACAAAGACATACACTTACACCAAGTAACACAGACACACACTTACACCAAGTAACACAGACGAACACTGACACCCAGTAACAAAGACACACACTTACACCAAGTAACATAGACATACACTGACACCAAGTAACAAAGACATACACTGATGCTCAGGAACACAGACACACTCTTACACCAAGTAACACAGACACACACTTGCAACAAGTAACAAAGACATCAATTACACTAAGTAACACAGACATACACTGAAACCAAGTAACAAAGACATACAATTACACCAAGTAACAAAGACAAACACTTACACCAAGTAACACAGATATGCACTGACACCAAGTAACACAGACATACACTGACACCAAGTAACACTGACACACACTCACACCCAGTAACACAGACACACACTTACACCAAGTAACACAGACATACACTGACACCAAGTCACAAAGACATGCACTGATACCCAGGAACACAGACACACACTTACACCAATAACACAGACACACACTTACACCAAGTACCAAAGACATACACTTACACCAAGTAACACAGACATACACTGACACCAAGTAACAAAGACACACAATTGCACCAAGTAACAAAGACACACACTTACACCAAGTAACACAGATAGTCACTGACACCAAGTAACAAAGACATGCACTGACACCCAGTAACACAGACACACACGGACACCAAGTAACAAAGTCACACACTTACACCAAGTAAAACAGACACACACTGACACCCAGTAAAACAGACACACACTTACACCAATTAACAAAGACATGCGCTGACACCAAGTAACAAAGACATACACTGATACCCAGTAACACAGACACACACTTACACCAAGTAACACAGACATACACTGATTCCAAGTCACAAAGACATACACTGATACCAAGTCACAAAGACATACACTGATACCCAGTAACACAGACACACACTTACACCAAGTAACACAGATAGACACTGACACCAAGTAACAAAGACATACACTGACACCAAGTAACAAAGACATACACTTACACCAAGTAACAAAGAGAGACAATTACACCATGTAACAAAGACATACACTTACACCAAGTATTTTGACACACACTTACACCAAGTAACACAGACATACACTGACACCAAGTAACAATGACATATACTGATACCCAGTAAAACAGACACAAACTTACACCAAGTAACACAGACATACACTGACACCAAGTAACAAAGACATACACTGATACCCAGGAACACAGACACACACTTACACCAAGTAACAAAGACATACACTGACACCAAGTAACAAAGACATACACTTGCACCATGTATCAAAGACACACACTTACACCAAGTAACAAAGACATACACTGATACCCAGTAACACAGACACACACTTACACCAAGTAACAAAGAAATACACTGACACCAAGTCGCAAAGACACACACTGACTCCCAGTAACAAAGACATACACTGACACCAAGTAACAAAGACAGACACTGATAACCTCTAACAAAGACATACACTGACACCCAGTAACACAGACACACACTTACACCAAGTAACAAAGACACAGACTTACACCAAGTAACACAGACACACGCTGACACCCAGTAACACAGACACACACTTACACCAAGTTACACAGACATACAGTGACTCCAAGTCACAAAGACACACACTGCCACCCAGTAACAAAGACATACACTGAAAACAAGTCACAAAGGCATACACTGATACCCAGTAACACAGACACACACTGAAACCCAGTAACCAAGACATACACTGATACCAAGTCACAAAGACATACACTGATACCCAGTAACACAGACACACACTGACACCCAGTAACAAAGACATACACTGATCCCAAGTCACAAAGACATACACTGATGCCCAGTAACACAGACACACACTTACACCAAGTAACACAGACATACACTGACACCCAGTAACACAGACACACACTTACACCAAGTAACACAGACATACACTGACACCAAGTAACACAGACACACGCTGACACCCAGTAACACAGACACACACTTACACCAAGTTACACAGACATACACTGACACCCAGTAACACAGGCACACACTTACACCAAGTAACACAGACATACACTGACACCAAGTAACACAGACACAAACTTACAACAAGTAACAAAGACATACACTTACACCAAGTAACACAGACATTCACTGACACCAAGTAACAAAGACATACAATTACACCAAGGAACAAAGACACACACTGACACCAAGTAACACAGATATGCACTGACACCAAGTAACACAGACATACACTGACACCAAGTAACAAAGACATACTATTACACCAAGTAACAAAGACATACACTGACACCCAGTAACACAGACACACACGGACACCAAGTAACAAAGACACACACTTACACCAAGTAACACAGACAGACACTGACACCAAGTATCAAATACACACACTGACACCCAGTAACAAAGACATACACTGAAAACAAGTCACAAAGACATACACTGATACCCAGTAACACAGACACACACTGACACCCAGTAACAAAGACATACACTGATACCAAGTCACAAAGACATACACTGATACCCAGTGACAAAGACACACGCTGACACCAAGTAACAAAGACATACACTGATAACAATTCACAAAGACATCCACTGATACCCAGTAACACAGACACACACTGACACCAAGTAACAAAGACATGCTCTGACGCCAAGTAACAAAGACATACACTTACACCAAGTAACACAGACACACACTTACACCAAGTAACACAGACATACACTGACACCCAGTAACACAGACACACACTTACACCAAGTAACACAGACATACACTGTCACCAAGTAACAAAGACATACACTGATGCTCAGGAACACAGACATACACTGACCCCCAGTAACACAGACATACACTGACACCAAGTCACAAAGACACACACTGACACCCAGTAACAAAGACATACACTGATACCAAGTCACAAGCACATACACTGACACGAAGTAACAACGACATACGCTGACACCAAGGAACAAAGACATACACTGATACCCAGTAACACAGGCACACACTGACCCCCAGTAACACAGACATACACTGACACCAAGTCACAAAGACACACACTGACACCCAGTAACAAAGACATACACTGACACCAAGTCACAAAGACATACACTGATACACAGACACAAACTTGCACCAAGTTACACAGACATACACTGACACCAAGTAACAAAGACATACACTGATACCCAGTATCACAGACACACACTTACACCAAGTAACAAAGACATACACTGACACCAAGTCACAAAGACACACGCAAACACCCAGTAACAAAGACATACACTGACACCAAGTCACAAAGACATACACTGATACCCAGGAACACAGACACACACTGACACCCAGTAACAAAGACATACACTGATACCCAGTAACACTGACACACACTGATACCCAGGAACAAAGACATACACTGATACCAATCACAAAGACATACATTGATACCCATTAACACAGACAAACACTGACACCAAGTAACAAAGACATACACTTACACCAAGTAACAAAGACAGACAATTACACCAAGTTACAAAGACAAACACTTACACCAAGTATTTTGACAAACACTGACACCAAGTAACAAAGACATACACTGATACCCAGTAACACAGACACACACTTCCACCAAGTAACAGAGACATACACTGACACCAAGTAACAAAGACATACACTGATGCTCAGGAACACAGACACACACTGACACCAAGTAACAAAGACATGCACTGACACCAAGTAACAAAGACATACACTTACACCAAGTAACACAGACACACACTTACACCAAGTAACACAAACATACACTGACACCCAGTAACACAGACACACAGTTACACCAAGTAACACAGACATACACTGACACCCAGTAACAAAGACATACACTGATACAAAGTCACAAAGACATACACTGATACCCAGTGACAAAGACACACACTTACACCAAGTAACAAAGACATGCACTGACACCAAGTAACAAAGACATACACTTACACCAAGTAACACAGACACACACTTACACCAAGTAACACAGACATACACTGACACCCAGTAACACAGACACACACTTACACCAAGTAACACAGACATACACTGACACCAAGTAACAAAGACATACACTGAAACTCAGGAACACAGACACACTCTTGCACCAAGTAACACAGACACACACTTACAACAAGTAACAAAGACATACACTTTCACCAAGTAACAGACATACACTGACACCAAGTAACAAAGACATACAATTACACCAAGTAACGAAGACACACACTTACACCAAGTAACACTGATATGCACTGACACCAAGTAACACAGACATACACTGACACCAAGTAACAAAGACATACAATTACACCAAGTAACAAAGACACACACTTAAACCAAGTAACACAGATATACACTGACACCAAGTAACAAAGACATGCACTGACACCCAGTAACACAGACACACACGGACACCAAGTAACAAAGACACACACTTACACCAAGTAACACAGACACACACTTACACCAAGTAACACAGACATACACTGACACCAAGTAACAAAGACATACACTGATGCTCAGGAACACAGACACACTCTTGCACCAAGTAACACAGACACACACTTACAACAAGTAACAAAGACATACACTTTCACCAAGTAACAGACATACACTAACACCAAGTAACAAAGACATACAATTAGACCAAGTAACGAAGACACACACTTACACCAAGTAACACTGATATGCACTGACACCAAGTAACACAGACATACACTGACACCAAGTAACAAAGACATACAATTACACCAAGTAACAAAGACACACACTTACACCAAGTAACACAGATATACACTGACACCAAGTAACAAAGACATACACTGATGCTCAGGAACACAGACACACACTGACACCAAGTAACAAAGACATGCACTGACACCAAGTAACAAAGACATACACTTACACCAAGTAACACAGACACACACTTACACCAAGTAACACAAACACACACGGACACCAAGTAACACAGACACACACTTACACCAAGTAACACAGACACACACTCATACCCAGTAACACAGACACACACTTACACCAAGTAACACAGACATACACGGACACCAAGTAACAAAGACACACACAGATACCCAGTAACACAGAAACACACTTACACCAAGTAACACAGACATACACTGACACCAAGTAACAAAGACACACACTGATACCCAGGAACACAGACACACACTTACACCAAGTAACACGGACACACACTTACATCAAGTAACAAAGACATGCACTTACACCAAGTAACACAGACATACACTGACACCAAGCAACAAAGACATACAATTACACCAAGTAACAAAGACACACACTTACACCAAGTAACAAAGACATACACTGACACCAAGTCACAAAGACATACACTGATACCCAGTAACACAGACACACACTTACACCAAGTAACAAAGACATACACTGACACCAAGTAACAAAGACATACAATTACACAAAGTAAGAAAAACACACACTTACACCAAGTAACACAGACACACACTGACACCCAGTAACACAGACACACACTTACACCCAGTAACACAGACACACACTTACACCCAGTAACACAGACACACACTGACACCAAGTAACACAGACATACACTGACACCCAGTAACACAGGCACACACTGTGGGGGCACATTGGCGCATTGGTTAGCCCCGCAGCCTCACAGCTCCAGGGATCCGGGTTCGATTCTGGGTACTGCCTGTGCAGAGTTTGCAAGTTCTCCCTGTGTCTGCGTGGGTTTCCTCCCACATGCCAAAGACTTGCAGGTTGATAGGTTAATTGGCCATCATAAATTGCCCCTAGTATAGGTAGGTGGTAGGGAAATATTTAGGGACAGGTGGGGATGTGATAGGAATACGGGATTAGTGTCGGATTAGTATAAATGGGTGGTTGATGGTCGGCACAGACTCGGTGGGCCGAAGGGCCTGTTAAAGGGCTGCATCTCGAAACTAAACTAAATACTGACACCTAGTGTCACAGATACACACTTACACCCAGTAACACAAACACACACTGACACCCAGAAACACAGAGAAACACTGATAAACAATAACAAAGACATACACTGACACCAAATCACAAGCACATACACTGACACGAAGTAACAACGACATACGCTGACAACAAGGAACAAAGACATCCACTGATACCCAGTAACACAGGCACACACTGACCCCCAGTAACACAGACATACACTGACACCAAGTCACAAAGACACACACTGACACCCAGTACCAAAGACATACACTGACACCAAGTCACAAAGACATACACTGATACACAGACACACACTTGCACCAAGTTACACAGACATACACTGACACCAAGTAACAAAGACATACACTGATACCCAGTATCACAGACACACACTTACACCAAGTAACAAAGACATACACTGACACCAAGTCACAAAGACACACGCAAACACCCAGTAACAAAGACATACACTGACACCAAGTCACAAAGACATACACTGATACCCAGGAACACAGACACACACTGACACCCAGTAACAAAGACATACACTGATACCCAGTAACACTGACACACACTGACACCCAGTAACAAAGACATACACTGATACCAATCACAAAGACATACATTGATACCCAGTAACACAGACAAACACTGACACCAAGTAACAAAGTCATGCACTGACACCAAGTAACAAAGACATACACTTACACCAAGTAACAAAGACAGACAATTACACCAAGTAACAAAGACAAACACTTACACCAAGTAACAAAGACATACACTGATACCCAGTAACACAGACACACACTTCCACCAAGTAACAGAGACATACACTGACACCCAGTAACACAGACACACACGGACACCAAGTAACAAAGACACACACTTACACCAAGTAACACAGACAGACACTGACACCAAGTAACAAAGACATACACTGATACCCAGTATCACAGACACACACTTACACCAAGTAACAAAGACATACACTGACTCCAAGTCACAAAGACACACACTGACACCCAGTTACAAAGACATACACTGAAAACAAGTCACAAAGGCATACACTGATACCCAGTAACACAGACACACACTGAAACCCAGTAATAAAGACATACACTGATACCAAGTCACAAAGACATACACTGATACGCAGTAACACAGACACACACTGACACCCAGTAACAAAGACATACACTGATACCAAGTCACAAAGACATACACTGATACCCAGTGACAAAGACACACACTGACACCAGGTAACAAAGACATACACTGATACCAAGTCACAAAGACATCCACTGATACCCAGTAACACAGACACACACTGACACCAAGTAACAAAGACATGCACTGACACCAAGTAACAAAGACATACACTTACACCAAGTAACACAGACACACACTCACACCAAGTAACACAGACATACACTGACACCCAGTAACACAGACACACACTTACACCAAGTAACACAGACATACACTGACACCAAGTAACAAAGACATACACTGATGCTCAGGAACACAGACACACTCTTACACCAAGTAACACAGACACACACTTACAACAATTAACAAAGACATACACTTTCACCAAGTAACACAGACATACACTGACACCAAGTAACAAAGACATGCAATTACACCAAGTAACAAAGACACACACTTACACCAAGTAACACAGATATGCACTGACACCAAGTAACACAGACATACACTGACACCAAGTAACAAAGACATACACTTACACCAAGTAACAAAGACAGACAATTACACCAAGTAACAAAGACAAACACTGACACCAAGAAACAAAGACACACACTGACACCAAGAAACAAAGACACACACTGACACCCAGTATCAGAGACATACACTGACACCAAGTCACAAAGACATACACTGATACCCAGTCACACAGACACACACTTCCACCAAGTAACACAGACATACACTGACACCCAGTAACACAGACACACACGGACACCAAGTAACACAGACACACACTTACTCCAAGTAACAAAGACATACACTGACACCAAGAAACAAAGACACACACTGACACCAAGAAACAAAGACACACACTGACACCCAGTATCAGAGACATACACTTACAACAAGTCACAAAGACATACACTGATACCCAGTAACACAGACACACACTTCCACCAAGTAACAGAGACATACACTGACACCCAGTAACACAGACACACACGGACACCAAGTAACAAAGACACACACTTACACCAAGTAACACAGACAGACACTGACACCAAGTAACAAAGACATACACTGATACCCAGTATCACAGACACACACTTACACCAAGTAAAAAGACATACACTGACTCCAAGTCACAAAGACACACACTGACACCCAGTAACAAAGACATACACTGAAAACAAGTCACAAAGGCATACACTGAAACCCAGTAACACAGACACACACTGAAACCCAGTAACAAAGACATACACTGATACCAAGTCACAAAGACATACACTGATACCCAGTAACAAAGACAAACACTGACACCCAGTAACAAAGACATACACTGATACCAAGTCACAAAGACATACACTGACACCCAGTGACAAAGACACACAGTGACACCAAGTAACAAAGACATACACTGATACCAAGTCACAAAGACATCCACTGATACCCAGTAACACAGACACACACTGACACCAAGTAACAAAGACATGCACTGACACCAAGTAAGAAAGACATACACTTACACCAAGTAACACAGACACACACTTACACCAAGTAACACAGACATACACTGACACCCTGTAACACAGACACACACTTACACCAAGTAACACAGACATACACTGACACCAAGTAACAAAGACATACACTGATGCTCAGGAACACAGACACACTCTTACACCAAGTAACACAGACACTCACTTACAACAAGTAACAAAGACATACACTTTCAACAAGTAACACAGACATACACTGACACCAAGTAACAAAGACATACAATTACACCAAGTAACAAAGACACACACTTACACCAAGTAACACAGATATGCACTGACACCAAGTAACACAGACATACTCTGACACCAAGTAACAAAGACATACAATTACACCAAGTAACAAAGACACACACTTACACCAAGTAACACAGATATACACTGACACCAAGTAACAAAGACATGCACTGACACCCAGTAACACAGACACACACGGACACCAAGTAACAAAGACACACACTTACACCAAGTAACACAGACATACACTCACACCGAGTAATACAGACACACACTTACACCAAGTAACACAGACATACACTGACACCAAGTAACAAAGACATACAATTACACCAAGTAACAAAGACAGACACTTAGACCAAGTAACACAGATATACACTGACACCAAGTAACAAAGACATGCACTGACACCCAGTAACACAGACACACACGGACACCAAGTAACAAAGACACACACTTACACCAAGTAACACAGACACACATTCACACCCAGTAACACAGACACACACTTACACCAAGTAACACAGACATACACTGACACCAAGTAACAAAGACACACACAGATACCCAGTAACACAGACACACACTTACACCAAGTAACACAGACATACACTGACACCAAGTAACAAAGACACACACTGATACCCAGGAACACAGACACACACTTACACCAAGTAACACAGACATACACTGACACCAAGTAACAAAGACATACAATTACACCAAGTAACAAAGACACACACTTACACCAAGTAACACAGATATACAATTACACCAAGTAACAAAGACATGCACTGACACCCAGTAACACAGACACACACGGACACCAAGTAACACAGACACACACTTACACCAAGTAACACAGACACACACTCATACCCAGTAACACAGACACACACTTACACCAAGTAACACAGACATACACGGACACCAAGTAACAAAGACACACACAGATACCCAGTAACACAGAAACACACTTACACCAAGTAACACAGACATACACTGACACC
The DNA here is from genome assembly GCF_036365525.1 of Heterodontus francisci. NCBI lineage: Eukaryota > Metazoa > Chordata > Chondrichthyes > Heterodontiformes > Heterodontidae > Heterodontus > Heterodontus francisci. The sequence continues at coordinate 5,123,878 of NW_027140677.1, forward strand.
AAGTAACAAAGACACACACTGATACCCAGGAACACAGACACACACTTACACCAAGTAACACGGACACACACTTACATCAAGTAACAAAGACATGCACTTACACCAAGTAACACAGACATACACTGACACCAAGCAACAAAGACATACAATTACACCAAGTAACAAAGACACACACTTACACCAAGTAACAAAGACATACACTGACACCAAGTCACAAAGACATACACTGATACCCAGTAACACAGACACACACTTACACCAAGTAACAAAGACATACACTGACACCAAGTAACAAAGACATACAATTACACAAAGTAAGAAAAACACACACTTACACCAAGTAACACAGACACACACTGACACCCAGTAACACAGACACACACTTACACCCAGTAACACAGACACACACTTACACCCAGTAACACAGACACACACTGACACCAAGTAACACAGACATACACTGACACCCAGTAACACAGGCACACACTGTGGGGGCACATTGGCGCATTGGTTAGCCCCGCAGCCTCACAGCTCCAGGGATCCGGGTTCGATTCTGGGTACTGCCTGTGCAGAGTTTGCAAGTTCTCCCTGTGTCTGCGTGGGTTTCCTCCCACATGCCAAAGACTTGCAGGTTGATAGGTTAATTGGCCATCATAAATTGCCCCTAGTATAGGTAGGTGGTAGGGAAATATTTAGGGACAGGTGGGGATGTGATAGGAATACGGGATTAGTGTCGGATTAGTATAAATGGGTGGTTGATGGTCGGCACAGACTCGGTGGGCCGAAGGGCCTGTTAAAGGGCTGCATCTCGAAACTAAACTAAATACTGACACCTAGTGTCACAGATACACACTTACACCCAGTAACACAAACACACACTGACACCCAGAAACACAGAGAAACACTGATAAACAATAACAAAGACATACACTGACACCAAATCACAAGCACATACACTGACACGAAGTAACAACGACATACGCTGACAACAAGGAACAAAGACATCCACTGATACCCAGTAACACAGGCACACACTGACCCCCAGTAACACAGACATACACTGACACCAAGTCACAAAGACACACACTGACACCCAGTACCAAAGACATACACTGACACCAAGTCACAAAGACATACACTGATACACAGACACACACTTGCACCAAGTTACACAGACATACACTGACACCAAGTAACAAAGACATACACTGATACCCAGTATCACAGACACACACTTACACCAAGTAACAAAGACATACACTGACACCAAGTCACAAAGACACACGCAAACACCCAGTAACAAAGACATACACTGACACCAAGTCACAAAGACATACACTGATACCCAGGAACACAGACACACACTGACACCCAGTAACAAAGACATACACTGATACCCAGTAACACTGACACACACTGACACCCAGTAACAAAGACATACACTGATACCAATCACAAAGACATACATTGATACCCAGTAACACAGACAAACACTGACACCAAGTAACAAAGTCATGCACTGACACCAAGTAACAAAGACATACACTTACACCAAGTAACAAAGACAGACAATTACACCAAGTAACAAAGACAAACACTTACACCAAGTAACAAAGACATACACTGATACCCAGTAACACAGACACACACTTCCACCAAGTAACAGAGACATACACTGACACCCAGTAACACAGACACACACGGACACCAAGTAACAAAGACACACACTTACACCAAGTAACACAGACAGACACTGACACCAAGTAACAAAGACATACACTGATACCCAGTATCACAGACACACACTTACACCAAGTAACAAAGACATACACTGACTCCAAGTCACAAAGACACACACTGACACCCAGTTACAAAGACATACACTGAAAACAAGTCACAAAGGCATACACTGATACCCAGTAACACAGACACACACTGAAACCCAGTAATAAAGACATACACTGATACCAAGTCACAAAGACATACACTGATACGCAGTAACACAGACACACACTGACACCCAGTAACAAAGACATACACTGATACCAAGTCACAAAGACATACACTGATACCCAGTGACAAAGACACACACTGACACCAGGTAACAAAGACATACACTGATACCAAGTCACAAAGACATCCACTGATACCCAGTAACACAGACACACACTGACACCAAGTAACAAAGACATGCACTGACACCAAGTAACAAAGACATACACTTACACCAAGTAACACAGACACACACTCACACCAAGTAACACAGACATACACTGACACCCAGTAACACAGACACACACTTACACCAAGTAACACAGACATACACTGACACCAAGTAACAAAGACATACACTGATGCTCAGGAACACAGACACACTCTTACACCAAGTAACACAGACACACACTTACAACAATTAACAAAGACATACACTTTCACCAAGTAACACAGACATACACTGACACCAAGTAACAAAGACATGCAATTACACCAAGTAACAAAGACACACACTTACACCAAGTAACACAGATATGCACTGACACCAAGTAACACAGACATACACTGACACCAAGTAACAAAGACATACACTTACACCAAGTAACAAAGACAGACAATTACACCAAGTAACAAAGACAAACACTGACACCAAGAAACAAAGACACACACTGACACCAAGAAACAAAGACACACACTGACACCCAGTATCAGAGACATACACTGACACCAAGTCACAAAGACATACACTGATACCCAGTCACACAGACACACACTTCCACCAAGTAACACAGACATACACTGACACCCAGTAACACAGACACACACGGACACCAAGTAACACAGACACACACTTACTCCAAGTAACAAAGACATACACTGACACCAAGAAACAAAGACACACACTGACACCAAGAAACAAAGACACACACTGACACCCAGTATCAGAGACATACACTTACAACAAGTCACAAAGACATACACTGATACCCAGTAACACAGACACACACTTCCACCAAGTAACAGAGACATACACTGACACCCAGTAACACAGACACACACGGACACCAAGTAACAAAGACACACACTTACACCAAGTAACACAGACAGACACTGACACCAAGTAACAAAGACATACACTGATACCCAGTATCACAGACACACACTTACACCAAGTAAAAAGACATACACTGACTCCAAGTCACAAAGACACACACTGACACCCAGTAACAAAGACATACACTGAAAACAAGTCACAAAGGCATACACTGAAACCCAGTAACACAGACACACACTGAAACCCAGTAACAAAGACATACACTGATACCAAGTCACAAAGACATACACTGATACCCAGTAACAAAGACAAACACTGACACCCAGTAACAAAGACATACACTGATACCAAGTCACAAAGACATACACTGACACCCAGTGACAAAGACACACAGTGACACCAAGTAACAAAGACATACACTGATACCAAGTCACAAAGACATCCACTGATACCCAGTAACACAGACACACACTGACACCAAGTAACAAAGACATGCACTGACACCAAGTAAGAAAGACATACACTTACACCAAGTAACACAGACACACACTTACACCAAGTAACACAGACATACACTGACACCCAGTAACACAGACACACACTTACACCAAGTAACACAGACATACACTGACACCAAGTAACAAAGACATACACTGATGCTCAGGAACACAGACACACTCTTACACCAAGTAACACAGACACTCACTTACAACAAGTAACAAAGACATACACTTTCAACAAGTAACACAGACATACACTGACACCAAGTAACAAAGACATACAATTACACCAAGTAACAAAGACACACACTTACACCAAGTAACACAGATATGCACTGACACCAAGTAACACAGACATACTCTGACACCAAGTAACAAAGACATACAATTACACCAAGTAACAAAGACACACACTTACACCAAGTAACACAGATATACACTGACACCAAGTAACAAAGACATGCACTGACACCCAGTAACACAGACACACACGGACACCAAGTAACAAAGACACACACTTACACCAAGTAACACAGACATACACTCACACCGAGTAATACAGACACACACTTACACCAAGTAACACAGACATACACTGACACCAAGTAACAAAGACATACAATTACACCAAGTAACAAAGACAGACACTTAGACCAAGTAACACAGATATACACTGACACCAAGTAACAAAGACATGCACTGACACCCAGTAACACAGACACACACGGACACCAAGTAACAAAGACACACACTTACACCAAGTAACACAGACACACATTCACACCCAGTAACACAGACACACACTTACACCAAGTAACACAGACATACACTGACACCAAGTAACAAAGACACACACAGATACCCAGTAACACAGACACACACTTACACCAAGTAACACAGACATACACTGACACCAAGTAACAAAGACACACACTGATACCCAGGAACACAGACACACACTTACACCAAGTAACACAGACATACACTGACACCAAGCAACAAAGACATACAATTACACCAAGTAACAAAGACACACACTTACACCAAGTAACAAAGACATACACTGACACCAAGTCACAAAGACATACACTGATACCCAGTACGACAGACACACACTGACACCAAGTAACAAAGACATACACTGACACCAAGTAACAAAGACATACAATTACACCAAGTAAGAAAAAAACACACTTACACCAAGTAACACAGACACACACTGACACCCAGTAACACAGACACACACTTACACCAAGTAACACAGACATACACTGACACCAAGTAACACAGGCACACACTGTGGGGGCACATTGGCGCAGTGGTTAGCCCCGCAGCCTCACAGCTCCAGGGACCCGGGTTCGATTCTGGGTACTGCCTGTGCGGAGTTTGCAAGTTCTCCCTGTGTCTGCGTGGGTTTCCTCCGGGTGCTCCGGTTTCCTCCCACATGCCAAAGACTTGCAGGTTGATAGGTTAATTGGCCATCATAAGTTGCCCCTAGTATAGGTAGGTGGTAGGGAAATATTTAGGGACAGGTGGGGATGTGATAGGAATACGGGATTAGTGTCGGATTAGTATAAATGGGTGGTTGATGGTCGGCACGGACTCGGTGGGCCGAAGGGCCTGTTAAAGGGCTGCATCTCGAAACTAAACTAAATACTGACACCTAGTGTCACAGATACACACTTACACCCAGTAACACAAACACACACTGACACCCAGAAACACAGAGAAACACTGATAAACAGTAACCAAGACATACACTGACACCAAATCACAAGCACATACACTGACACGAAGTAACAACGACATACGCTGACACCAAGGAACAAAGACAGACACTGATACCCAGTAACACAGGCACACACTGACCCCCAGTAACAAAGACATACACTGACACCAAGTCACAAAGACATACACTGATACACAGACACACACTTGCACCAAGTTAAACAGACACACACTTCCACCAAGTAACAAAGACATACACTGACACCAAGTCACAAAGACACACGCAAACAACCCAGTAACAAAGACATACACTGACACCAAGTCACAAAGACATACACTGATACCCAGGAACACAGACACACACTGACACCCAGTAACACAGACACACACTGACACCCAGTAACAAAGACATACACTGATACCCAGTAACACTGACACACACTGACACCCAGTAACAAAGACATACACTGATACCAATCACAAAGACATACACTGATACCCAGTAACACAGACAAACACTGACACCAAGTAACAAAGACATGCACTGACACCAAGTAACAAAGACATACACTTACACCAAGTAACAAAGACAAACACTTGCACCAAGTATTTTGACAAACACTGACACCAAGTAACAAAGACATATACTGATACCCAGTAACACAGACAGACACTGACACCAAGTAACAAAGACATACACTGATACCCAGTATCACAGACACACACTTACACCAAGTAACAAAGACATACACTGACTCCAAGTCACAAAGACACACACTGACACCCAGTTGCAAAGACATACACTGAAAACAAGTCACAAAGGCATACACTGATACCCAGTAACACAGACACACACTGAAACCCAGTAACAAAGACATACACTGATACCAAGTCACAAAGACATACACTGATACGCAGTAACACAGACACACACTGACACCCAGTAACAAAGACATACACTGATACCAAGTCACAAAGGCATACACTGATACCCAGTAACACAGACACACACTGAAACCCAGTAACAAAGACATACACTGATACCAAGTCACAAAGACATACACTGATACCCAGTCACACAGACACACACTTCCACCAAGTAACACAGACATACACTGACACCCAGTAACACAGACACACACGGACACCAAGTAACACAGACACACACTTACTCCAAGTAACAAAGACATACACTGACACCAAGAAACAAAGACACACACTGACACCAAGAAACAAAGACACACACTGACACCCAGTATCAGAGACATACACTTACAACAAGTCACAAAGACATACACTGATACCCAGTAACACAGACACACACTTCCACCAAGTAACAGAGACATACACTGACACCCAGTAACACAGACACACACGGACACCAAGTAACAAAGACACACACTTACACCAAGTAACACAGACAGACACTGACACCAAGTAACAAAGACATACACTGATACCCAGTATCACAGACACACACTTACACCAAGTAAAAAGACATACACTGACTCCAAGTCACAAAGACACACACTGACACCCAGTAACAAAGACATACACTGAAAACAAGTCACAAAGGCATACACTGAAACCCAGTAACACAGACACACACTGAAACCCAGTAACAAAGACATACACTGATACCAAGTCACAAAGACATACACTGATACCCAGTAACAAAGACAAACACTGACACCCAGTAACAAAGACATACACTGATACCAAGTCACAAAGACATACACTGACACCCAGTGACAAAGACACACAGTGACACCAAGTAACAAAGACATACACTGATACCAAGTCACAAAGACATCCACTGATACCCAGTAACACAGACACACACTGACACCAAGTAACAAAGACATGCACTGACACCAAGTAAGAAAGACATACACTTACACCAAGTAACACAGACACACACTTACACCAAGTAACACAGACATACACTGACACCCAGTAACACAGACACACACTTACACCAAGTAACACAGACATACACTGACACCAAGTAACAAAGACATACACTGATGCTCAGGAACACAGACACACTCTTACACCAAGTAACACAGACACTCACTTACAACAAGTAACAAAGACATACACTTTCAACAAGTAACACAGACATACACTGACACCAAGTAACAAAGACATACAATTACACCAAGTAACAAAGACACACACTTACACCAAGTAACACAGATATGCACTGACACCAAGTAACACAGACATACTCTGACACCAAGTAACAAAGACATACAATTACACCAAGTAACAAAGACACACACTTACACCAAGTAACACAGATATACACTGACACCAAGTAACAAAGACATGCACTGACACCCAGTAACACAGACACACACGGACACCAAGTAACAAAGACACACACTTACACCAAGTAACACAGACATACACTCACACCGAGTAATACAGACACACACTTACACCAAGTAACACAGACATACACTGACACCAAGTAACAAAGACATACAATTACACCAAGTAACAAAGACAGACACTTAGACCAAGTAACACAGATATACACTGACACCAAGTAACAAAGACATGCACTGACACCCAGTAACACAGACACACACGGACACCAAGTAACAAAGACACACACTTACACCAAGTAACACAGACACACATTCACACCCAGTAACACAGACACACACTTACACCAAGTAACACAGACATACACTGACACCAAGTAACAAAGACACACACAGATACCCAGTAACACAGACTCACACTTACACCAAGTAACACAGACATACACTGACACCAAGTAACAAAGACACACACTGATACCCAGGAACACAGACACACACTTACACCAAGTAACACAGACATACACTGACACCAAGCAACAAAGACATACAATTACACCAAGTAACAAAGACACACACTTACACCAAGTAACAAAGACATACACTGACACCAAGTCACAAAGACATACACTGATACCCAGTACGACAGACACACACTGACACCAAGTAACAAAGACATACACTGACACCAAGTAACAAAGACATACAATTACACCAAGTAAGAAAAAAACACACTTACACCAAGTAACACAGACACACACTGACACCCAGTAACACAGACACACACTTACACCAAGTAACACAGACATACACTGACACCAAGTAACAAAGACATACACTGATACCCAGTAACACAGGCACACACTGTGGGGGCACATTGGCGCAGTGGTTAGCCCCGCAGCCTCACAGCTCCAGGGACCCGGGTTCGATTCTGGGTACTGCCTGTGCGGAGTTTGCAAGTTCTCCCTGTGTCTGCGTGGGTTTCCTCCGGGTGCTCCGGTTTCCTCCCACATGCCAAAGACTTGCAGGTTGATAGGTTAATTGGCCATCATAAATTGCCCCTAGTATAGGTAGGTGGTAGGGAAATATTTAGGGACAGGTGGGGATGTGATAGGAATACGGGATTAGTGTCGGATTAGTATAAATGGGTGGTTGATGGTCGGCACGGACTCGGTGGGCCGAAGGGCCTGTTAAAGGGCTGCATCTCGAAACTAAACTAAATACTGACACCTAGTGTCACAGATACACACTTACACCCAGTAACACAAACACACACTGACACCCAGAAACACAGAGAAACACTGATAAACAGTAACAAAGACATACACTGACACCAAATCACAAGCACATACACTGACACGAAGTAACAACGACATACGCTGACACCAAGGAACAAAGACAGACACTGATACCCAGTAACACAGGCACACACTGACCCCCAGTAACAAAGACATACACTGACACCAAGTCACAAAGACATACACTGATACACAGACACACACTTGCACCAAGTTAAACAGACACACACTTCCACCAAGTAACAAAGACATACACTGACACCAAGTCACAAAGACACACGCAAACAACCCAGTAACAAAGACATACACTGACACCAAGTCACAAAGACATACACTGATACCCAGGAACACAGACACACACTGACACCCAGTAACACAGACACACACTGACACCCAGTAACAAAGACATACACTGATACCCAGTAACACTGACACACACTGACACCCAGTAACAAAGACATACACTGATACCAATCACAAAGACATACACTGATACCCAGTAACACAGACAAACACTGACACCAAGTAACAAAGACATGCACTGACACCAAGTAACAAAGACATACACTTACACCAAGTAACAAAGACAAACACTTACACCAAGTTTTTTGACAAACACTGTCACCAAGTAACAAAGACATACACTGATACCCAGTAACACAGACATACACTGACACCAAGAAACAAAGACATACACTGACACCAAGAAACAAAGACACACACTGACACCAAGAAACAAAGACACACACTGACACCCAGTATCAGAGACATACACTGACACCAAGTCACAAAGACATACACTGTTACCCAGTAACACAGACACACACTTCCACCAAGTAACAGAGACATACACTGACACCCAGTAACACAGACACACACGGACACCAAGTAACAAAGACACACACTTACACCAAGTAACACAGACAGACACTGACACCAAGTAACAAAGACATACACTGATACCCAGTATCACAGACACACACTTACACCAAGTAACAAAGACATACACTGACTCCAAGTCACAAAGACACACACTGACACCCAGTAACAAAGACATACACTGAAAACAAGTCACAAAGGCATACACTGATACCCAGTAACACAGACACACACTGAAACCCAGTAACAAAGACATACACTGATACCAATTCACAAAGACATACAATGATACCCAGTAACAAAGACAAACACTGACACCCAGTAACAAAGACATACACTGATACCAAGTCACAAAGATATACACTGATACCCAGTGACAAAGACACACAGTGACACCAAGTAACAAAGACAGACACTGATACCAAGTCACAAAGACATCCACTGATACCCAGTAACACAGACACACACTGACACCAAGTAACAAAGACATGCACTGACACCAAGTAACACAGACATACACTGACACCAAGTAACAAAGACATACACTTACACCAAGTAACAGAGACAGACAATTACACCAAGTAACAAAGACAAACACTTACACCAAGTTTTTTGACAAACACTGACACCAAGTAACAAAGACATACACTGATACCCAGTAACACAGACACACACTGACACCAAGTAACAAAGACATGCACTGACACCAAGTAAGAAAGACATACACTTACACCAAGTAACACAGACACACACTTACACCAAGTAACACAGACATACACTGACACCCAGTAACACAGACACACTCTTACACCAAGTAACACAGACATACACTGACACCAAGTAACAAAGACATACACTGCTGCTCAGGAACACAGACACACTCTTACACCAAGTAACACAGACACACACTTACAACAAGTAACAAAGACATACACTTTCACCAAGTAACACAGACATACACTGACACCAAGTAACAAAGACATACAATTACACCAAGTAACAAAGACACACACTTACACCAAGTAACACAGATATGCACTGACACCAAGTAACACAGACATACACTGACACCAAGTAACAAAGACATACAATTACACCAAGTAACAAAGACACACACTTACACCAAGTAACACAGATATACACTGACACCAAGTAACAAAGACATGCACTGACACCCAGTAACACAGACACACACGGACACCAAGTAACAAAGACACACACTTACACCAAGTAACACAGACATACACTCACACCCAGTAACACAGACACACACTTACACCAAGTAACACAGACATACACTGACACCAAGTAACAAGGACACACGCAGATACCCAGTAACACAGACACACACTTACACCAAGTAACACAGACACACACTTACACCAAGTAACAAAGACATGCACTTACACCAACTAACACAGACATACACTGACACCATGCAACAAAGACATACAATTACACCAAGTAACAAAGACACACACTTACACCAAGTAACACAGACATGCACTGACACCCAGTAACACAGACACACACGGACACCAAGTAACAAAGACACACACTGACACCAAGTAACAAAGACATACACTTACACCAAGTAAAAAAGACAGACAATTACACCAAGTAACAAAGACAAACACTTACACCAAGTAACACAGACACACACTTACACGAAGTAACACAGACATACACTGACACCCAGTAACACAGAAACACACTTACACCAAGTAACACAGACATGCACTGACACCAAGTAACAAAGACATACACTGATGCTCAGGAACACAGACACACTCTTGCACCAAGTAACACAGACACACACTTACAACAATTAACAAAGACATACACTTTCACCAAGTAACACAGACATACACTGACACCAAGTAACAGAGACATGCAATTACACCAAGTAACAAAGACACACACTTACACCAAGTAACACAGATATGCACTGACACCAAGTAACACAGACATACACTGACACGAAGTAACAAAGACATACACTTACACCAAGTAACAAAGACAGACAATTACACCAAGTAACAAAGACAAACACTTGCACCAAGTATTTTGACAAACACTGACACCAAGTAACAAAGACATACACTGATACCCAGTAACACAGACACACACTTACTCCAAGTAACAAAGACATACACTGACACCAAGAAACAAAGACACACACTGAAACCAAGAAACAAAGACACACACTGACACCCAGTATCAGAGACATACACTGACACCAAGTCACAAAGACATACACTGATACCCAGTAACACAGACACACACTTCCACCAAGTAACAGAGACATACACTGACACCCAGTAACACAGACACACACGGACACCAAGTAACAAAGACACACACTTACACCAAGTAACACAGACAGACACTGACACCAAGTAACAAAGACATACACTGATACCCAGTATCACAGACACACACTTACACCAAGTAACAAAGACATACACTGAAAACAAGTCACAAAGGCATACACTGATACCCAGTAACACAGACACACACTGAAACCCAGTAACAAAGACATACACTGAAACCAATTCACAAAGACATACAATGATACCAGGTAACAAAGACAAACACTGACACCCAGTAACAAAGACATACACTGATACCAAGTCACAAAGACATACACTGATACCCAGTGACAAAGACACACAGTGACACCAAGTAACAAAGACATACACTGATACCAAGTCACAAAGACATCCACTGATACCCAGTAACACAGACACACACTGACACCAAGTAACAAAGACATGCACTGACACCAAGTAAGAAAGACATACACTTTCACCAAGTAACACAGACACACACTTACACCAAGTAACACAGACATACACTGACACCCAGTAACACAGACACACTCTTACACCAAGTAACACAGACATACACTGACACCAAGTAACAAAGACATACACTGATGCTCAGGAACACAGACACACTCTTACACCAAGTAACACAGACACACACTTACAACAAGTAACAAAGACATACACTTTCACCAAGTAACACAGACATACACTGACACCAAGTAACAAAGACATACAATTACACCAAGTAACAAAGACACACACTTACACCAAGTAACACAGATATGCACTGACACCAAGTAACACAGACATACACTGACACCAAGTAACAAAGACATACAATTACACCAAGTAACAAAGACACACACTTACACCAAGTAACACAGATATACACTGACACCAAGTAACAAAGACATGCACTGACACCCAGTAACACAGACACACACGGACACCAAGTAACAAAGACACACACTTACACCAAGTAACACAGACATACACTCACACCCAGTAACACAGACACACACTTACACCAAGTAACACAGACATACACTGACACCAAGTAACAAGGACACACGCAGATACCCAGTAACACAGACACACACTTACACCAAGTAACACAGACATACACTGACACCAAGTAACAAAGACACACACTGATACCCAGGAACACAGACACACACTTACACCAAGTAACACAGACACACACTTACACCAAGTAACACAGACACACACGGACACCAAGTAAAAAGACAAACACTGACACCCAGTAACAAAGACAGACTCTGACACCAAGTAACACTGACACAAACCTACACCAAGTAACAAAGACATACACTGATACCCAATAACACAGACACACACTCACTGACACCCAGTAACAGAGAGAAACACTGATACACAGTAACAAAGACATACACTGACACCCCGTAACACAGACGCACACTGACACGAAGTAACAAAGTCAAACACTGACACAAAGTAACAAAGGCAAACACTGAAACCAAGTAACAAGACAGACACTGACACCAGTATCACAGACATACACTGACACGATGTAACAAAGGAAAACACTGACACCAAGTAACAAAGACAAACAATGAAACAAAGGATCAAAGACATACACTGACACCCAGTATCACAGACAAACACTGACACCAAGTAACAAAGACATACACTGACACCCAGTAACACAGACATACACTGACACGAAGTAACAAAGACAAACACTGACACCGAGTAACATAGACAAACACTGACACCAAGTAAAAAGACATACACTAACACACAGTATCACAGACTTGCACAGACACCAAGTAACAAAGACAATCACTTACACCAAGTAACAAAGACATACACTTACACCCAGTAACAAAGACACGCACTGACACCAAGTAACAAAGACACACACTTACACCAAGTAACAAAGACATACAATAACACCAAGTAACAAAGACAAACACTGACACCCAGAAACAAAGACATAAACTTGCACCATGTAACCAAGACACACACTGACATCATGTAACAAGGACACACACTGACACCAAGTAACAAAGACAAACAATGAAACAAAGGATCAAAGACATACACTGACACCCAGTATCACAGACAAACACTGACACCAAGTAACAAAGACATACACTGACACCCAGTAACACAGACATACACTGACACGAAGTAACAAAGACAAACACTGACACCGAGTAACATAGACAAACACTGACACCGAGTAACATAGACAAACACTGACACCAAGTAAAAAGACATACACTGACACACAGTATCACAGACATGCACTGACACCAAGTAACAAAGACAATCACTTACACCAAGTAACAAAGACATACACTTCCACCCAGTAACAAAGACACGCACTGACACCAAGTAACAAAGACACACACTTGCACCAAGTAACAAAGACATACAATAACACCAAGTAACAAAGACAAACACTGACACCCAGAAACACAGACACACACTGACACCATGTAACAAGGACACACACTGACAGCAAGTAACAAAGACCCACACTGACACCAAGTAACAAAGACATACACTTGCACCAAGTAACAAAGACACACACTGACACTAAGTAACACAGACACACACTTACACCAAGTGACAAAGACAGACACTGACACCCAGTAACAAAGACATACACTGACACCCAGTAACACAGACACACACGGACACCAAGTAAAAAGACAAACACTGACACCCAGTAACAAAGACAGACACTGACACCAAGCAACACTGACACAAACCTACACCAAGGAACAAAGACATACACTGATACCCAGCAACACAGACACACACTCAATGACACCCAGTAACAGAGAGAAGCACTGATACACAGTAACAAAGACATACACTGACACCCAGTAACACAGACACACACTGACACGGAGTAACAAAGTCAAACACTGACACCAAGTAACAAAGGCAAACACTGTAACCAAGGAACAAAGACAGACACTGACACCAGTATCACAGACATACACTGACACGAAGTAACAAAGAAAAACTCTGACAGCAAGTAACAAAGACAAACAATGACACAAAGTAACAAAGACATACACTGACACCCAGTATCACAGACAAACACTGACACCAAGTAACAAAGACATACACTGACACCCAGTCACACAGAGATATACTGACACGAAGTAACAACGACAAACACTGACACCAAGTAACAAAGACAAACACTGACATCAAGTAACAAAGACATACGCTGACACCCAGTAACACAGACTAACTCTGACACGAAGTAATAAAGACATACGCTGACACCAAGTAACAAAGACAAACACTGACACCAAGTAAAAAGACATACAATGACACCCAGTATCACAGACATGCACAGAAACGAAGTAATAAAGACATACACTGACACCAAGTAACAAAGACATACACTGACACACAGCATCACAGACATGCACTGACACGAAGTAACAAAGACAAAGACTGACACCAAGTAACAAAGACAAACACTGACACCAAGTGACAAAGACAAACACTGACACCAAAAAACAAATACAAACACTGACACCAAGTAACACAGACACACAATTACACCCAGTAACAGAGACACACACTTACACCAAGTAACAAAGACACACAGTGACACCCAGTAACACAGACATACATTGACACATAGTAACAAAGACACACACTTACACCAAGTAACAAAGACATACACTGACACCAAGTAACAAAGACACACACTTACACAAAGTCACAAGGACATACACGTACAACAAGTAACAAAGACATACACTTACACTCAGTAACAAAGACATACACTGACACCAAGTAACAAAGACATACACTGACACCAAGTAACAAAGACATACACTGACACCCAGTATCACAGACATACACTGACACGAAGTAACAAAGACAAACACTGACACCAAGTAACAAAGACAAACACTGACACCAAGTAACAAAGACATACACTGACACCCAGTTAAACAGACATACACTGACACGAAGGAACAAAGACAAAGACTGACACCAAGTAACAAAGACAAACACTGAAACCAAGTAACAAAGACATACACTGACACCCAGTTACACAGACATACACTGACACGAAGTAACAAAGACAAACACTGACACCAAGTAACAAAGACAAACACTGAAACCAAGTAACAAAGACAGGCACTGACACCAGGATCACAGATATACACTGACACCCAGTTACAAAGACAAACACTTACACCAATTAACACAGACATACACTGACACAAAGTAACAAAGAGATACACTGACATACAGTAACAAAGACATACACTGACACCCAGTAACAAAGACACACACATACACCAAGTAACAAAGACACACACTGACACCAAATAACACAGACATACACTGACACCAAGTAACAAAGACATACACTTACACCAACTAACAAAGACACACACTTACACCAAGTAACACTGACATACACTGACACCAAGTAACAATGACATGCACTGACACCAATTAACAAAGACATACACTGATACCCAGTAACACAGACAAACACTTACACGAAGTAACAAATACATCCACTGACACCGAGTAACAATGACATACACAGACACCCAGTAACACAGACACGCACTGACACCCAGTAACAAAGACAAACACTGACACCAAGTCAAAGGAAATACACTGATATCCAGTAACACAGACACACACTGACACCAAGTTACAAAGACATACACTGATACCCAGTAACACAGACACACACTTACACCAAGTAACAAAGGCAAACACTGACACCAAGTAACAAAGACATACACTTACACCAAGTAAAAAAGACATAGACTGACACCAAGTAACAAAGACATACACTGACACCAAGTAACAAAGACATACACTTACACCAAGTAAAAAAGACATACACTGACACCAAGTAACAAAGACACAAAATGATACCCAGGAACACAGACACACACTTACACCAGGTAACAAAGACAGAAACAGATACCCAGTTACACTGACACACACTTGCACCAAGTAACACAGGCACACACAGACACCAAGTATCAAAGACATACACTGACACCAAGTAACACAGACACACACTTACACCAAGTAACAAAGACAAATACAGACACCAAGTAACAAAGACATACACTTACACCAAGTAACAAAGACAGACACTGACACCAAGTAACAAAGGCATACACTGATACCCAGTAACACAGACACACACTTACACCAAGTAACAAAGATATACTAAGATACCCAGTAACCAAGACATACACTTATACCAAGTAACGCAGACATACGCTGACTCCAAGTAACAAAGACATACATTGATACCCAGTAACAAAGGCATACATTGATACCCAGTAACATAGAAACGCACTGACACCCAGTAACAAAGACATACACTGATACCCAGTAACACAGACACGCACTGACACCCATTAACAAAGACATACCCCGACACCAAGTCACAAAGACATACACTCGCACCAAGTCACAAAGTCAGACACAGATACACAGTAACACAGACACACCCTTAAACCAAGTCACAAAGACATACACTGACACCCAGTAAGAAAGACATCCGCTGATACCCAGTAACACAAGCACGCACTGACACCCAGTAACAAAGAAATACACTGACACCAAGTCACAAAGACACAAACTGACACCAAGTAACAAAGAAATACAATGACACCAAGTAACAAAGACATACACTGATACCAAGTAACACAGACACACACTTACACCAAGTAACAAAGACAGACACTGATACCCAGTAACACAGACACGCACTGACACCCAGCAACAAAGACATACACTGATACCCAATAACACAGACACAAAGTTACACCAACTAACACAGATATACACTGACACCAAGTAACGAAGACATACACTGACACCCAGTAACACAGATACACACTGACGCCCAGGAACACAGAGAAACACTTACGCCAAGTAACAAAGACTGGCACTGATACCCAGTAACACAGACACAAACTTACAACAAGTCACAAAGTCATGCACTGACACCCAGTAACAAAGACACACACAGACACCAAGTAACAAAGACATACACTGATACCCAGTAACACAGACACACACATACACCAAGTAACAAAGAAATACACTGACACCAAGTAACAAAGACATGCACTTACACCAAGTAAAAAAGACACACACTGACACCAAGTAACAAAGACATACACTGATACCCAGTAACACAGACACACACTTACACCAAGTAACAAAGACATACACTGATACCCACTTACACTGACACACACTGACACCAAGTAACGAAGTCTAACACATACACGCACTGTCACCAAGTCACAAAGACATACACTGACACCCAGTAACAAAGACAAACACTTACACCAAGTAAAAAAGACATAGACTGACACCAAGTAACAAAGACATACACTGACACCAAGTAACAAAGACATACACTTACACCAAGTAAAAAAGACATACACTGACACCAAGTAACAAAGACATAAAATGATACCCAGGAACACAGACACACACTTACACCAGGTAACAAAGACATAAACAGATACCCAGTTACACTGACACACACTTGCACCAAGTAACACAGGCACACACAGACACCAAGTATCAAAGACATACACTGACACCAAGTAACACAGACACACACTTACACCAAGTAACAAAGACAAATACTGACACCAAGTAACAAAGACATACACTTACACCAAGTAACAAAGACAGACACTGACACCAAGTAACAAAGGCATACACTGATACACAGTAACACAGACACACACTTACACCAAGTAACAAAGATATACAAAGATACCCAGTAACCAAGACATACACTTATACCAAGTAACACAGACATACGCTGACTCCATGTAACAAAGACATCCACTTACACCAAGTAACAAAGACATACATTGATACCCAGTAACAAAGGCATACATTGATACCCAGTAACACAGAAACGCACTGACACCCAGTAACAAAGACATACACTGATACCCAGTAACACAGACACGCACTGACACCCATTAACAAAGACATACCCCGACACCAAGTCACAAAGACATACACTCGCACCAAGTAACAAAGAAATACAATGACACCAAGTAACAAAGACATACACTGATACCAAGTAACACAGACACACACTTACACCAAGTAACAAAGACAGACACTGATACCCAGTAACACAGACACACACTTACACTAAGTAATAAAGACATACACTGACACAAAGTAACAAAGACATACACTTACACCAAGTAACAAAGACATACGCTGACACCAAGTAACAAAGACAGACATTGATACCCAGTAACACAGACACACACTTACACCAAGTAACAATGACATACACAGACAACAAAGTAACACAGACACGCACTGACACCCAGTAACAACGACATACACTGGCACCAAGTCACAAAGACATACACTGATACCAAGTAACAAAGACATACAATGATACCCAGTAACACAGAACCACAATGACACCAAGTAACAAAGACACACACTGATACCAAGTAACAAAGGCATACACTGATACCCAGTAACACAGACTCACACTTACACCAAGTAACAAAGACATACAAAGATACCCAGTAACCAAGACAAACACTTACACCAAGTAACACAGACATACGCTGACACCAAGTAACAAAGACAGACACTGATACCCAGTAACACAGACACGCACTGACACCCAGCAACAAAGACATACACTGATACCCAATAACACAGACACAAAGTTACACCAACTAACACAGATATACACTGACACCAAGTAACGAAGACATACACTGACACCCAGTAACACAGATACACACTGACGCCCAGGAACACAGAGAAACACTTACGCCAAGTAACAAAGACTGGCACTGATACCCAGTAACACAGACACAAACTTACAACAAGTCACAAAGTCATGCACTGACACCCAGTAACAAAGACACACACAGACACCAAGTAACAAAGACATACACTGATACCCAGTAACACAGACACACACATACACCAAGTAACAAAGAAATACACTGACACCAAGTAACAAAGACATGCACTTACACCAAGTAAAAAAGACACACACTGACACCAAGTAACAAAGACATACACTGATACCCAGTAACACAGACACACACTTACACCAAGTAACAAAGACATACACTGATACCCACTTACACTGACACACACTGACACCAAGTAACGAAGTCTAACACATACACGCACTGTCACCAAGTCACAAAGACATACACTGACACCCAGTAACAAAGACAAACACTTACACCAAGTAAAAAAGACATAGACTGACACCAAGTAACAAAGACATACACTGACACCAAGTAACAAAGACATACACTTACACCAAGTAAAAAAGACATACACTGACACCAAGTAACAAAGACATAAAATGATACCCAGGAACACAGACACACACTTACACCAGGTAACAAAGACATAAACAGATACCCAGTTACACTGACACACACTTGCACCAAGTAACACAGGCACACACAGACACCAAGTATCAAAGACATACACTGACACCAAGTAACACAGACACACACTTACACCAAGTAACAAAGACAAATACTGACACCAAGTAACAAAGACATACACTTACACCAAGTAACAAAGACAGACACTGACACCAAGTAACAAAGGCATACACTGATACACAGTAACACAGACACACACTTACACCAAGTAACAAAGATATACAAAGATACCCAGTAACCAAGACATACACTTATACCAAGTAACACAGACATACGCTGACTCCATGTAACAAAGACATCCACTTACACCAAGTAACAAAGACATACATTGATACCCAGTAACAAAGGCATACATTGATACCCAGTAACACAGAAACGCACTGACACCCAGTAACAAAGACATACACTGATACCCAGTAACACAGACACGCACTGACACCCATTAACAAAGACATACCCCGACACCAAGTCACAAAGACATACACTCGCACCAAGTAACAAAGAAATACAATGACACCAAGTAACAAAGACATACACTGATACCAAGTAACACAGACACACACTTACACCAAGTAACAAAGACAGACACTGATACCCAGTAACACAGACACACACTTACACTAAGTAATAAAGACATACACTGACACAAAGTAACAAAGACATACACTTACACCAAGTAACAAAGACATACGCTGACACCAAGTAACAAAGACAGACATTGATACCCAGTAACACAGACACACACTTACACCAAGTAACAATGACATACACAGACAACAAAGTAACACAGACACGCACTGACACCCAGTAACAACGACATACACTGGCACCAAGTCACAAAGACATACACTGATACCAAGTAACAAAGACATACAATGATACCCAGTAACACAGAACCACAATGACACCAAGTAACAAAGACACACACTGATACCAAGTAACAAAGGCATACACTGATACCCAGTAACACAGACTCACACTTACACCAAGTAACAAAGACATACAAAGATACCCAGTAACCAAGACAAACACTTACACCAAGTAACACAGACATACGCTGACACCAAGTAACAAAGACATTCTCTTACACCAAGTAACAAAGACATTCATTGATACCCATTAACAAAGACATAAATTGATACCCAGTCACACAGACAGGGACTGACACCCAGTAACAAAGACATACACTGATACCCAGTAACACAGACACGCACTGACACCCAGTAACAAAGACATCCACTTACACCAAGTAACAAAGACATTCATTGATACCCATTAACAAACACATAAATTGATACCCAGTAACACAGACAGGGACTGACACCCACTAACAAAGACATACACTGATACCCAGTAACACAGACACGCACTGACACCCAGCAACAAAGACACACACTGATACCCAATAACACAGACACAAAGTTACACCAACTAACACAGATATACACTGACACCAAGTAACGAAGACATACACTGACACCCAGTAACACAGATACACAATGACACCCAGGAACACAGAGAAACACTTACACCAAGTAACAAAGACTGGCACTGATACCCAGTAACACAGACACAAACTTACAGCAAGTCACAAAGACATGCACTGACACCCAGTAACAAAGACACACACTGACACCAAGTAACAAAGACATACACTGATACCCAGTAACACAGACACACACATACACCAAGTAACAAAGAAATACACTGACACCAAGTAACAAAGACATGCACTTACACCAAGTAAAAAAGACACACACTGACACCAAGTAACAAAGACATACACTGATACCCAGTAACACAGACACACACTTACACCAAGTAACAAAGACATACACTGATACCCACTTACACTGACACACACTGACACCAAGTAACAAAGTCTAACACAGACACACACTGTCACCAAGTCACAAAGACATACACTGACACCCAGTAACAAAGACAAACACTGACACCAAGTCACAAAGACATGCACTGACACCCAGTAACAAAGACACACACTGACACCAAGTAACAAAGACAAACACTGATACCCAGTAAGACAGACACACACTTACACCAAGTAACAAAGACATACACTGATACCCAGGAACACAGACACACACTGACACCAAGTAACAAAGACAGACACTGATACCCAGTAACACAGACACACAGTTGCACCAAGTAACAAGGACATACACTGATACAAAGTAAAAAAGACATACACTTACACCAAGTTACACAGACATACACTGACACCAAGTAACAAAGACATACACTGACACCCAGGAACACAGATACACACTGACACCTGTAACAAAGACATACACTGACACCAAGTAACAAAGACATACACTGATACCCAGTAACATAGACACACACTTACACCAAGTAACAAAGAAAGACACTGATACCCAGTTACACTGTCACAAACTTACACCAAGTAACACAGACACACACAGACATCAAATAACAAAGACATACACTGATACCCAGTAACACAGACACACACTTACACCAAGTAACACAGACTAACACTGACACCAAGTAACAAAGACATACACTTACACCAATTTAAAAAGACATACACCGACACCAAGTAACAAAGGCCTACACTGATACCCAGTAACACAGACACACACTTACACCAAGTAACAAAGACATACAAAGATACCCAGTAACCAAGACATACACTTACACCAAGTAACACAGACATACGCTGACACCAAGTAACAAAGACATCCACTTACACCAAGTAACAAAGACATACACTGATACTAAGTAACACAAACACACACTTACACCAAGTAACAAAGACAGACACTGACACCCAGTAACAAAGACATACACTAACACCAAGTCACAAAGACATACACTGACACCAGGTAACACAGACATACACTGATACCCAGTAACACAGACACACACTTACACCAAGTAACAAAGACAGACACTGATACCCAGTAAGACAGACACACCCTTAAACCAAGTCACAATGACATACACTGACACCCAGTAACAAAGACATACACTGATACCCAGTAACACAGACACGCACTGACACCCAGTAACAAAGACATACACTGACACCAAGTAACAAAGAAATACACTGACATTAAGTAACAAAGACATACACTGATACCCAGTAACAAAGACACACACTTACACGAAGTAATAAAGACATACACTGACACAAAGTAACAAAGACATACACTTACACTAAGTAAGAAAGACATACACTGACACCAAGTAACAAAGACATACACTGATACCCAGTAACACAGACACACACTTACACCAAGTAACAATGACATACACAGACACCCAGTAACACAGACACGCACTGACACCCAGTAACAAAGGCATACACTGACACAAAGTCAAAAGACATACACTGATACCCAGTAACACAGACACACACTGACACCAACTAACAAAGACATACACTGATAACCATTAACACAGACACACACTTACATCAAGTAACAAAGTCATACACTGACACCAAGTAACAAAGACATACACTTACACCAAGTAAAAAAGACATACACTGACACGAAGTAACAAAGACATACACTGACACCAAGTTACAAAGAAATACACTTACACCAAGTAAAAAAGACATACACTGACACCAAGTAACAAAGACATACACTGATACCCAGTAACACAGACACACACTTACACCAAGTAACAAAGACATACAGAGATACCCAGTTACACTGACAAACACTTACACCAAGTAACACAGACACACACAGACACCAAGTATCAAAGACATACACTGATACCCAGTAACACAGACACACACTTACACCAAGTAACAAAGACAAACACTGACACCAAGTAACAAAGACATACACTTACACCAAGTAACAAAGAAATACACTGACACCAAGTAACAAAGGCATACACTGATACCCAGTAACACAGACACACACTTACACCAAGTAAGAAAGACATCCAAAGATACCCAGTAACCAAGACATACACTTATACCAAGTAACACAGACATACGCTGACACCAAGTAACAAAGACATCCACTTACACCAAGTAACAAAGACATACATTGATACCCAGTAACAAAGACATACACTGATATCCAGTAACACAGTCACGCACTGACACCCATTAACAAAGACATACCCTGACACCAAGTCACAAAGACATACACTGACACCAAGTAACAAAGACAGACACTGATACACAGTAACACAGACACACCCTTAAACCAAGTCACAAAGACATACACTGACACCCAGTAAGAAAGAAATAAACTGATACCCAGTAACGCAGACACGCACTGACACTCAGTAACAAAGACATACACTGACACCAAGTCACAAAGACATACACTGAGACCAAGTAACAAAGAAATACAATGACACCAAGTAACAAAGACATACACTGATACCCAGTAACACAGACACACACTTACACCAAGTAACAAAGACATACACTGATACCCAGTAACACAGACACACACTTACACCAAGTAACAAAGACATACACAGACACCCAGTAACAAAGACACGCACTGACACCCAGTAACAAAGACATACACTGACACCAAGTCACAAAGACATACACTGACACCAAGTAACAAAGACATACACTGATACCAAGTAACAAAGACATACACTGATACCCAGTAACACAGACACACAATGACACCAAGTAACAAAGACATACACTGATAACCAGTAACACAGACACACAATTACACCAAGTAACAAAGACATACACTGACACCAATTAACAAAGACATACACTGATACCCAGTAACACAGACACACACTTACACCAAGTAACAAAGTCATACACTGACACCATGTAACAAAGACATACACTTACACCAAGTAAAAAATACAAACACTGACACCAAGTAACAAAGACATACACTGATACCCAGGAACACAGACACACACCTACTCCAAGTAACAAAGACATGCACTGATAACCATTTACGCTGACACACACTTACACCAATTAACACAGCCACACACAGACACCAAGTAACAAAGACATGCCCTGAGACCCAGTAACACAGACACACACTTACACAAAGTAACAAAGACATACACTGACACCAAGTAACAAATACATACACTTACACCAAGTAACAAAGACATAAACTGACACCCAGTAACAAAGGCATACACTGATACCCAGTAACACAGACACACACTTACACCAAGTAACAAAGACATACAAAGATACCCAGTAACCAAGACATACACTTACACCAAGTAACACAGACATAAGCTGACACCAAGTAACAAAGACATCCACTTACACCAAGTAACAAAGACATACATTGATACCCATTAACAAAGACATACATTGATACCCAGTAACACAGACACGCACTGACACCCAGTAACAAAGACATACACTGATACCGAGTAACACAGACACGCACTGACACCCAGTAACAAAGACATACACTGACAGCAAGTAACAAAGACATACACTGATACCCAATAACACAGACACAAACGTACACCAACTAAGACTGACATACACTGACACCAAGTAACAAAGACATGCACTGACAAGTAGGAACACAGATACACACTGACACCCAGTAACACAGAGAAACACTTACACAAAGTAACAAAGACAGGCACTGAATCGAGTAACACAGACACAAACTTACACCAAGTCACAAAGACATGCACTGACACCCAGCAACAAAGACACACACTGACACCAAGTAACAAAGACATACACTGATACCCAGTAACACAGACAAACAGTTACACCAAGTAACAAAGACATACACTGACACCAATTAAAAAAGTCATACACTGATACCCTGTAACACAGACACACGCATGCACCAAGTAACAAAGACATACACTGACACCAAGGAACAAAGACATACACTTACACCAAGTACAAAAGACATACACTGACACAAAGTAACAAAGACAAACACTGATACCCAGTCACACATGCACACACTTACACCAAGTAACAAAGACATACACTGATACCCAGGAACACAGACACACACTGACACCAAGTAACAAAGACAGACACTGATACCCAGTAACACAGACACACAGTTGCACCAAGTAACAAGGACATACACTGATACCAAGTAAAAAAGACATACACTTACACCAAGTTACACAGACATACACTGACACCAAGTAACAAAGACATACACTGACACCCAGGAACACAGATACACACTGACACCAGTAACAAAGACATACACTGACACCAAGTAACAAAGACATACACAGACACCCAGTAACAAAGACACACACTGACAGCAAGTAACAAAGACATACACTGATACCCAGTAACACAGACACACACTTACACCATGTAACAAAGACATACACTGATACCGAGGAACACAGACACACACTTACACCCAGTAACAAAGACATACACTAACACCAAGTCACAAAGACATACACTGACACCAAGTAACAAAGACATACACTGATACCAAGTAACAAAGACATACACTGATACCCAGTAACACAGACACACAATGACACCAAGTAACAAAGACATACACTGATAACCAGTAGCACAGACACACAATTACACCAAGTAACAAAGACATACACTGACACCAATTAACAAAGACATACACTGATATCTAGTAACACAGACACACACTTACACCAAGTAACAAAGGCATACACTGACACCATGCAACAAAGACATACACTGACACCAAGTAAAAAATACAAACACTGACACCAAGTAACAAAGACATACACTGATACCCAGGAACACAGACACACACCTACTCAAAGTAACAAAGACATGCACTGATACCCATTTACGCTGACACACACTTACACCAATTAACACAGACACACACAGACACCAAGTAACAAAAACATGCCCTGGGACCCAGTAACACAGACACACACTTACACCAAGTAACAAAGACATACACTGACACCAAGTAACAAATACATACACTTACACCAAGTAACAAAGACATACACTGACACCAAGTAACAAAGGCATACATTGATACCCAGTAACACAGAAACGCACTGACACCCAGTAACAAAGACATACACTGATACCCAGTAACGCAGACACGCACTGACACCCATTAACAAAGACATACCCCGACACCAAGTCACAAAGACATACACTCGCACCAAGTAACAAAGAAATACAATGACACCAAGTAACAAAGACATACACTGATACCAAGTAACACAGACACACACTTAAACCAAGTAACAAAGACAGACACTGATACCCAGTAACACAGACACACACTTACACTAAGTAATAAAGACATACACTGACACAAAGTAACAAAGACATACACTTACACCAAGTAACAAAGACATACACTGACACCAAGTAACAAAGACATACATTGATACCCAGTAACACAGACACACACTTACACCAAGTAACAATGACATACACAGACAACAAAGTAACACAGACACGCACTGACACCCAGTAACAACGACATACACTGGCACCAAGTCACAAAGACATACACTGATACCAAGTAACAAAGACATACAATGATACCCAGTAACACAGACACACAATGACACCAAGTAACAAAGACACACACTGATACCAAGTAACAAAGGCATACACTGATACCCAGTAACACAGACTCACACTTACACCAAGTAACAAAGACATACAAAGATACCCAGTAACCAAGACAAACACTTACACCAAGTAACACAGACATACGCTGACACCAAGTAACAAAGACATTCTCTTACACCAAGTAACAAAGACATTCATTGATACCCATTAACAATGACATAAATTGATACCCAGTCACACAGACAGGGACTGACAGCCAGTAACAAAGACATACACTGATACCCAGTAACACAGACACGCACTGACACCCAGTAACAAAGACATCCACTTACACCAAGTAACAAAGACATTCATTGATACCCATTAACAAAGACATAAATTGATACCCAGTAACACAGACAGGGACTGACACCCACTAACAAAGACATACACTGATACCCAGTAACACAGACACGCACTGACACCCAGCAACAAAGACATACACTGATACACAATAACACAGACACAAAGTTACACCAACTAACACAGATATACACTGACACCAAGTAACGAAGACATACACTGACACCCAGTAACACAGATACACAATGACACCCAGGAACACAGAGAAACACTTACACCAAGTAACAAAGACTGGCACTGATACCCAGTAACACAGACACAAACTTACAGCAAGTCACAAAGACATGCACTGACACCCAGTAACAAAGACACACACTGACACCAAGTAACAAAGACATACACTGATACCCAGTAACACAGACACACACATACACCAAGTAACAAAGAAATACACTGACACCAAGTAACAAAGACATGCACTTACACCAAGTAAAAAAGACACACACTGACACCAAGTAACAAAGACATACACTGATACCCAGTAACACAGACACACACTTACACCAAGTAACAAAGACATACACTGATACCCACTTACACTGACACACACTGACACCAAGTAACAAAGTCTAACACATACACACACTGTCACCAAGTCACAAAGACATACACTGACACCCAGTAACAAAGACAAACACTGACACCAAGTCACAAAGACATGCACTGACACCCAGTAACAAAGACACACACTGACACCAAGTAACAAAGACAAACACTGATACCCAGTAACACAGACACACACTTACACCAAGTAACAAAGACATACACTGATACCCAGGAACACAGACACACACTGACACCAAGTAACAAAGACAGACACTGATACCCAGTAACACAGACACACAGTTGCACCAAGTAACAAGGACATACACTGATACAAAGTAAAAAAGACATACACTTACACCAAGTTACACAGACATACACTGACACCAAGTAACAAAGACATACACTGACACCCAGGAACACAGATACACACTGACACCTGTAACAAAGACATACACTGACACCAAGTAACAAAGACATACACTGATACCCAGTAACATAGACACACACTTACACCAAGTAACAAAGAAAGACACTGATACCCAGTTACACTGTCACAAACTTACACCAAGTAACACAGACACACACAGACATCAAATAACAAAGACATACACTGATACCCAGTAACACAGACACACACTTACACCAAGTAACACAGACTAACACTGACACCAAGTAACAAAGACATACACTTACACCAATTTAAAAAGACATACACAGACACCAAGTAACAAAGGCCTACACTGATACCCAGTAACACAGACACACACTTACACCAAGTAACAAAGACATACAAAGATACCCAGTAACCAAGACATACACTTACACCAAGTAACACAGACATACGCTGACACCAAGTAACAAAGACATCCACTTACACCAAGTAACAAAGACATACATAGATACACAGTAACAAAGACATACATTGATACCCAGTAACACAGACACGCACTGACACCCAGTAACAAAGACATACACTGATACCCAGTAACACAGACACGCACTGACAACCAGTAACAAAGACATACACTGACACCAAGTCACAAAGACATACACTGACACCAAGTAACAAAGACATACACTGATACTAAGTAACACAAACACACACTTACACCAAGTAACAAAGACAGACACTGACACCCAGTAACAAAGACATACACTAACACCAAGTCACAAAGACATACACTGACACCAGGTAACAAAGACAGACACTGATACCCAGTAACACAGACACACACTTACACCAAGTAACAAAGACAGACACTGATACCCAGTAAGACAGACACACCCTTAAACCAAGTCACAATGACATACACTGACACCCAGTAACAAAGACATACACTGATACCCAGTAACACAGACACGCACTGACACCCAGTAACAAAGACATACACTGACACCAAGTAACAAAGAAATACACTGACATTAAGTAACAAAGACATACACTGATACCCAGTAACAAAGACACACACTTACACGAAGTAATAAAGACATACACTGACACAAAGTAACAAAGACATACACTTACACTAAGTAAGAAAGACATACACTGACACCAAGTAACAAAGACATACACTGATACCCAGTAACACAGACACACACTTACACCAAGTAACAATGACATACACAGACACCCAGTAACACAGACACGCACTGACACCCAGTAACAAAGGCATACACTGACACAAAGTCAAAAGACATACACTGATACCCAGTAACACAGACACACACTGACACCAACTAACAAAGACATACACTGATAACCATTAACACAGACACACACTTACATCAAGTAACAAAGACATACACTGACACCAAGTAACAAAGACATACACTTACACCAAGTAAAAAAGACATACACTGACACGAAGTAACAAAGACATACACTGACACCAAGTTACAAAGAAATACACTTACACCAAGTAAAAAAGACATACACTGACACCAAGTAACAAAGACATACACTGATACCCAGTAACACAGACACACACTTACACCAAGTAACAAAGACATACAGAGATACCCAGTTACACTGACAAACACTTACACCAAGTAACACAGACACACACAGACACCAAGTATCAAAGACATACACTGATACCCAGTAACACAGACACACACTTACACCAAGTAACAAAGACAAACACTGACACCAAGTAACAAAGACATACACTTACACCAAGTAACAAAGAAATACACTGACACCAAGTAACAAAGGCATACACTGATACCCAGTAACACAGACACACACTTACACCAAGTAAGAAAGACATCCAAAGATACCCAGTAACCAAGACATACACTTATACCAAGTAACACAGACATACGCTGACACCAAGTAACAAAGACATCCACTTACACCAAGTAACAAAGACATACATTGATACCCAGTAACAAAGACATACACTGATATCCAGTAACACAGTCACGCACTGACACCCATTAACAAAGACATACCCTGACACCAAGTCACAAAGACATACACTGACACCAAGTAACAAAGACAGACACTGATACACAGTAACACAGACACACCCTTAAACCAAGTCACAAAGACATACACTGACACCCAGTAAGAAAGAAATAAACTGATACCCAGTAACGCAGACACGCACTGACACTCAGTAACAAAGACATACACTGACACCAAGTCACAAAGACATACACTGAGACCAAGTAACAAAGAAATACAATGACACCAAGTAACAAAGACATACACTGATACCCAGTAACACAGACACACACTTACATCAAGTAACAAAGACATACACTGATACCCAGTAACACAGACACACACTTACACCAAGTAACAAAGACATACACAGACACCCAGTAACAAAGACACGCACTGACACCCAGTAACAAAGACATACACTGACACCAAGTCACAAAGACATACACTGACACCAAGTAACAAAGACATACACTGATACCAAGTAACAAAGACATACACTGATACCCAGTAACACAGACACACAATGACACCAAGTAACAAAGACATACACTGATAACCAGTAACACAGACACACAATTACACCAAGTAACAAAGACATACACTGACACCAATTAACAAAGACATACACTGATACCCAGTAACACAGACACACACTTACACCAAGTAACAAAGTCATACACTGACACCATGTAACAAAGACATACACTTACACCAAGTAAAAAATACAAACACTGACACCAAGTAACAAAGACATACACTGATACCCAGGAACACAGACACACACCTACTCCAAGTAACAAAGACATGCACTGATAACCATTTACGCTGACACACACTTACACCAATTAACACAGCCACACACAGACACCAAGTAACAAAGACATGCCCTGAGACCCAGTAACACAGACACACACTTACACAAAGTAACAAAGACATACACTGACACCAAGTAACAAATACATACACTTACACCAAGTAACAAAGACATACACTGACACCCAGTAACAAAGGCATACACTGATACCCAGTAACACAGACACACACTTACACCAAGTAACAAAGACATACAAAGATACCCAGTAACCAAGACATACACTTACACCAAGTAACACAGACATAAGCTGACACCAAGTAACAAAGACATCCACTTACACCAAGTAACAAAGACATACATTGATACCCATTAACAAAGACATACATTGATACCCAGTAACACAGACACGCACTGACACCCAGTAACAAAGACATACACTGATACCGAGTAACACAGACACGCACTGACACCCAGTAACAAAGACATACACTGACAGCAAGTAACAAAGACATACACTGATACCCAATAACACAGACACAAACGTACACCAACTAAGACTGACATACACTGACACCAAGTAACAAAGACATGCACTGACAAGTAGGAACACAGATACACACTGACACCCAGTAACACAGAGAAACACTTACACAAAGTAACAAAGACAGGCACTGAATCGAGTAACACAGACACAAACTTACACCAAGTCACAAAGACATGCACTGACACCCAGCAACAAAGACACACACTGACACCAAGTAACAAAGACATACACTGATACCAGTAACACAGACAAACAGTTACACCAAGTAACAAAGACATACACTGACACCAATTAAAAAAGTCATACACTGATACCCTGTAACACAGACACACGCATGCACCAAGTAACAAAGACATACACTGACACCAAGGAACAAAGACATACACTTACACCAAGTACAAAAGACATACACTGACACAAAGTAACAAAGACAAACACTGATACCCAGTCACACATGCACACACTTACACCAAGTAACAAAGACATACACTGATACCCAGTTACACCCACACGCACTGACACCAAGTAACAAAGTCTAACACATACACACACTGTCACCAAGAACAAGGACATACACTGACACCCAGTAACAAAGACATACACTGACACCAAATCACAAAGACATGCACTGACACCCAGTAACAAAGATACACACTGACAGCAAGTAACAAAGACATACACTGATACCCAGTAACACAGACACACACTTACACCAAGTAACAAAGACAGACACTGATACCCAGGAACACAGACAAACAGTTGCACCAAGTAACAAGGACATACACTGATACCAAGTAAAAAAGACATACACTTACACCAAGTTACACAGACATACACTGACACCAAGTAACAAAGACATACACTGACACCCAGGAACACAGATACACACTGACACCAGTAACAAAGACATACACTGACACCAAGTAATAAAGACATACACAGACACCCAGTAACAAAGACACACACTGACAGCAAGTAACAAAGACATACACTGATACCCAGTAACACAGACACACACTTACACCATGTCACAAAGACATACACTGATACCGAGGAACACAGACACACACTTACACCCAGTAACAAAGACATACACTAACACCAAGTCACAAAGACATACACTGACACCAAGTAACAAAGACATACACTGATACCAAGTAACAAAGACATACACTGATACCCAGTAACACAGACACACAATGACACCAAGTAACAAAGACATACACTGATAACCAGTAACACAGACACACAATTACACCAAGTAACAAAGACATACACTGACACCAATTAACAAAGACATACACTGATATCTAGTAACACAGACACACACTTACACCAAGTAACAAAGGCATACACTGACACCATGCAACAAAGACATACACTGACACCAAGTAAAAAATACAAACACTGACACCAAGTAACAAAGACATACACTGATACCCAGGAACACAGACACACACCTACTCAAAGTAACAAAGACATGCACTGATACCCATTTACGCTGACACACACTTACACCAATTAACACAGACACACACAGACACCAAGTAACAAAAACATGCCCTGGGACCCAGTAACACAGACACACAGTTACACCAAGTAACAAAGACATACACTGACACCAAGTAACAAATACATACACTTACACCAAGTAACAAAGACATACACTGACACCAAGTAACAAAGGCATACACTGATACCCAGTAACACAGACACACACTTACACCAAGTAACAAAGACATACAAAGATACCCAGTAACCAAGACATACACTTACACCAAGTAACACAGACATAAGCTGACACCAAGTAACAAAGACATCCACTTACACCAAGTAACAAAGACATACATTGATACCCATTAACAAAGATATACATTGATACCCAGTAACACAGACACGCACTGACACCCAGTAACAAAGGCATACACTGATACCGAGTTACACAGACACGCACTGACACCCAGTAACAAAGACATACACTGACAGCAAGTAACAAATACATGCACTGATACCCAATAACACAGACACAAACGTACACCAACTAACACAGACATACACTGACACCCAGGAACACAGATACACACTGACACCCAGTAACACAGAGAAACACTTACACAAAGTAACAAAGACAGGCACTGAACCGAGTAACACAGACACAAACTTACACCAAGTCACAAAGACATGCACTGACACCCAGCAACAAAGACACACACTGACACCAAGTAACAAAGACATACACTGATACCCAGTAACACAGACAAACAGTTACACCAAGTAACAAAGACATACACTGACACCAATTTAAAAAGTCATACCCTGATACCCTGTAACACAGACACACGCATGCACCAAGTAACAAAGACATACACTGACACCAAGGAACAAAGACATACACTTACACCAAGTACAAAAGACATACACTGACACAAAGTAACAAAGACAAACACTGATACCCAGTCACACATGCACACACTTACACCAAGTAACAAAGACATACACTGATACCCAGTTACACCCACACGCACTGACACCAAGTAACAAAGTCTAACACATACACACACTGTCACCAAGAACAAGGACATACACTGACACCCAGTAACAAAGACATACACTGACACCAAGTCACAAAGACATGCACTGACACCCAGTAACAAAGACACACACAGACAGCACGTAACAAAGACATACACAGATACCCTGAAACACAGACACACACTGACACCATGTAACAAAGACATACACTGATACCAAGGAACACAGACACACACTTACACCAAGTAACAAAGACAGACACTGATACCCAGTAACACAGACACACAATTGCACCAAGTAACAAGGACATGCACTGATACCAAGTAAAAAAGACATACACTGACACCAAGTAACAAAGACATACACTGATACCCAGTAACCAAGACATACACTTACACCATGTAACAGAGACATACACTGACACCCAGTAACAAAGACATACACTGACACAAAGTCATGATGACATACACTGACACCAAGTAACAAAGACAGACACTGATACCCAGTAACACAGACACACACTTACACCAAGTAACAGAGACATACACTGATACCCAGTAACACAGACACACACTTACAGCAAGTAACAAAGACATGCACTGATACCCAGTAACACAGACACACACTGACAACCAGTAACAAAGACATACACTGACACCAAGTCACAAAGACATACACTGACTCCAAGTAACAAAGACATCCACTTGCACCAAGTAACAAAGACATACATTGATACCCAGTAACAAAGACATACATTAGTACCCAGTAACACAGGCACGCACTGACACCCACTAACAATGACATACACTGATACCCAGTAACAAAGACATACACTGACACCAAGTAACAAAGACATACACTGATACCCAGTAACACACACACACACTTACACCAAATAACAAAGACATACACTGATACCCAGTAACACAGACACGCACTGACACCCAGTAACAAAGACATACACTGACACCAAGTAACAAAGACAGACACTGATACCCAGTAACACAGACACACACTTACACCAAGTAACAAAGACATACAGTGATAGCCAGGAACACAGGCTCACACTTACACCAAGTAACAAAGACATACACTGACACATAGTAACAAAGACATACACTTACACCAAGTAACAAAGACATACACTGATACCCAGAACACAGACACACACTTACACCAAGTAACAAAGACATACACTGATAGCCAGTAACTCAGACACACACTTACACCAGGTAACAAAGACATACACTGATACCCAGTAACACAGACTCACGCATACACCAAGTAACAAAGACATACACTGACACCAAGTAACAAAGACATACACTTACACCAAGTAAAAAAGACATACACTGACACCAAATAACAAAGACAAACACTGATACCCAGTAACACAGACACACACTTACACCAAGTAACAAAGACATACACTGATACCC
Source organism: Heterodontus francisci (assembly GCF_036365525.1). Classification (NCBI taxonomy): domain Eukaryota; kingdom Metazoa; phylum Chordata; class Chondrichthyes; order Heterodontiformes; family Heterodontidae; genus Heterodontus; species Heterodontus francisci. The sequence goes on from NW_027140677.1 coordinate 5,160,756, forward strand.
AGTTACACTGACACACACTGACACCAAGTAACAAAGCCTAACACATACACACACTGACACCCAGTAACAAAGACATACACTGACACCAAGTCACAAAGACATGCACTGACACCCAGTAACAAAGACACACAATGACACCAAGTCACAAAGACATACACTGATACCCAGTAACAAAGACAGACAGTTACACCAAGTAACAAAGACATACACTGATACCCAGTAACACAGACACACACTTACACCAAATAACAAAGACATACACTGATACCCAGTAACACAGACACGCACTGACACCCAGTAACAAAGACATACACTGACACCAAGTCACAAAGACATACACTGACACCAAGTAACAAAGACAGACACTGAGACCAAGTCACAAAGACATGCACTGACACCCAGTAACAAAGACACACACTGACACCAAATCACAAAGACATACACTGATACCCAGTAACAAAGACAGACAGTTACACCAAGTAACAAAGACATGCACTGATACCCAGTAACACAGACACACACTTACACCAAATAACAAAGACATACACTGATACCCAGTAACACAGACACACACTTACACCAAGTAACAAAGACATACACTGATAGCCAGGAACACAGGCTCACACTTACACCAAGTAACAAAGACATACACTGACACAAAGTAACAAAGACATACACTTACACCAAGTAACAAAGACATACACTGATCCCCAGTAATACAGACACACACTTACACCAAGTAACAAAGACATACACTGATACACAGTAACACAGACACACACTTACACCAAGTAACAAAGACATACACTGATACCCAGTAACACAGACTCACGCATACACCAAGTAACAAAGACATACACTGACATCAAGTAACAAAGACATACACTTACACCAAGTAAAAAAGACATACACTGACACCAAGTAACAAAGACAATCACTGATACCCAGTAACACAGACACACACTTACTCCAAGTAACAAAGACATACACTGATACCCAGTTGCACTGACACACACATACACCAAGTAACACAGACACACACAGACACCAAGTAACAAAGACATACACTGATACCCAGTAACACAGGCACACACACACCAAGTAACAAAGACATACACTGACACCCAGTAACAGAGACACACACTGACACCATGTAACACAGACATACACTGACACCAAGTAACAGAGACATACACTGACACCCAGTAACACATTCACACACTTACACCAAGTAACAAAGACAAACACTTACACCAAGTAACACAGACATACACAGACACCAAGTAAAAAAGACATACACTGACACCAAGTAACAAAGACAAAAACTGAGACACAGTAACAAAGACATACACTGACACCAAGTCACAAAGACATACACTGACACCAAGTAACAAAGACAGACACTGACACCAAGTCACAAAGACATGCACTGACACCCAGTAACAAAGACACACACTGACACCAAGTCACAAAGACATACACTGATACCCAGTAACAAAGACAGACAGTTGCACCAAGTAACAAAGACATACACTGATACCCAGTAATACAGACACACACTTACACCAAATAACAAAGACATACACTGATACCCAGTAACACAGACACACACTTACACCAAGTAACAAAGACATACACTGATAGCCAGGAACACAGGCTCACACTTACACCAAGTAACAAAGACATACACTGAGACAAAGTAACAAAGACATACACTTACACCAAGTAACAAAGACATACATTGATCCCCAGTAACACAGACACACACTTACACCAAGTAACAAAGACATACACTGATACCCAGTAACACAGACTCACACTTACACCAAGTAACAAAGACATACACTGATACCCAGTAACACAGACTCACGCATACACCAAGTAACAAAGACATCCACTGACACCAAGTAAAAAAGACATACACTGACACCAAGTAACAAAGACAATCACTGATACCCAGTAACACAGACACACACTTACTCCAAGTAACAAAGACATACAGTGTTACCCAGTTGCACTGACACACACATACACCAAGTAACACAGACACACACAGACACCAAATAACAAAGACATACACTGATACCCAGTAACACAGGCACACACACACCAAGTAACAAATACATACACTGACACCCAGTAACAGAGACACACACTGACACCATGTAACACAGACATACACTGACACCAAGTAACAGAGACATACACTGACACCCAGTAACACATTCACACACTTACACCAAGTAACAAAGACAAACACTTACACCAAGTAACACAGACATACACTGACACCAAGTAACAAAGACATACACTGACTCCAAGTAACAAAGACAAAAACTGAGACACAGTAACAAAGACATACACTGACACCAAGTAAAAAAGACATACACTGACACCAAGTAACAAAGACATACACTGATACCCAGTAACACAGACACACACTTGCACCAAGTAACAAACACATACACAGATAGCCAGTTACACTGACACACACTTACACCAAGTAACACAGACACACACAGACACCATGTATCAAAGACATACACTGATACCCAGTAACACAGATACACACTTGCACCTAGTAACAAAGACAAACACTGACACCAAGTAACAAAGACAGACACTTGCACCAAATATCAAAGACATACACTGACACCAAGTAACAAAGACATCCACTTACACCATGTAACAAAGACATACATTGATACCCAGTAACAAAGACATACATTGATACCCAGTAACACAGACACGCACTGACACCAAGTAAGAAAGACATACAAAGATACCCAGTAACCAAGACATACACTTATACTAAGTAACACAGACATACGCTGACACCAACTAATAAAAACATCCACTTACACCATGTAACAAAGAGATACATTGATACCCAGTAACAAAGACATACATTGATACCCAGTAACACAGACACGCACTGACACCCAGTAACAAAGACATACATTGATACCCAGTAACACAGACACGCACTGACACCCAGTAACAAAGACATACACTGATAGCCAGTAACACAGACACGCACTGACTCCCATTAACAAAGACATACCCTGACACCAAGTCACAAAGACATACACAGACACCAAGTAACAAAGACAGACATTGATACACAGTAACACAGACACACACTTACACCAAGTAACAAAGACATACACTGATACCCAGTAACACAGACACGCACTGACACCCAGTAACAAAGACATACACTGACACCAAGTAACAAAGACATACACTGATACCCAGTAACACAGACACACACTTACACCTAGTAACAATGACATACACAGACACCCAGTAACACAGACACGCACTGACACCCAGAAACAATGACATACACAGACACCCAGTAACACAGACACACACTGACACCAAGTCACAATGACATACGCTGATAACCAGTAACACAGACACACATTTACACCAAGTAACAAAGACATACATTGACACCAATTAACAAAGACATAAACTGATACCCAGTAACACAGACACACACTTGCACCAAGTAACAAAGGCATACTCTGACACCAAGTAACAAAGACATACACTTACACCAAATAAAAAATACAAACACTGACCCAAGTAACAAAGACATACACTGATACCCAGTAACACAGACACACACTTACTCCAAGTAACAAAGACATACACTGATACCCAGTTACACTGACACACACTGATACTCAGTAACACAGACACACAATGACACCAAGTAACAAAGACATACACTGATAACCAGTAACACAGACACACATTTACACCAAGTAACAAAGACATACACTGACACCAATTAACAAAGACATAAACTGATACCCAGTAACACAGACACACACTTGCACCAAGTAACAAAGGCATACTCTGACAGCAAGTAACAAAGACATACACTTACACCAAATAAAAAATACAAACACTGACACCAAGTAACAAAGACATACACTGATACCCAGTAGCACAGACACACACTTACTCCAAGTAACAAAGACATACACTGATACCCAGATACACTGACACACACTTACACCAATTATCACAGACACACACAGACACCAAGTAACAAAGACATACACTGACACCCAGTAACACAGAGACACACTTACACCAAGTAACAAAGACATACACTGACACCAAGTAACAAAGACACACACTTACACCAAGTAACAAAGACAAACACTGACACCAAGTAACAAAGGCATACCCTGATACCCAGTAACACAGACACACACTTACACCAAGTAACAAAGTCATACAAAGATACCCAGTAACCAAGACATACACTTACACCAAGTAACACAGACATACGCTGTCACCAAGTAACAAAGACATCCACTTCCACCAACTAACAAAGACATACATTGATACCCATTAACAAAGACATACATTGATCCCCAGTAACACTGACACGCACTGACACCCAGTCACAAAGTCATACACTGATAACCAATAACACAGACAAACACTGACACCAATTAAAAAAGACATACACTGATACCCAGTAACACAGACACACGCATACACCAATTGACAAGGACATACACTGACACCAAGTAACAAAGACATACACTGACACCCAGGAACACAGATACACACTGATACCCAGTAACACAGAGAAACACTTACACCAAGTAACAAAGACAGGCACTGACACCCAGTAACACAGACACACACTTACACCAAGTAACAAAGACATACACTGACACCAAGTAACAAATACATACACTTACACCAAGTAACAAAGACATACACTGACACCAAGTAACAAAGGCATACACTGATACCCAGTAACACAGACACACACTTACACCAAGTAACAAAGACATACAAAGATACCCAGTAACCAAGACATACACTTACACCAAGTAACACAGACATAAGCTGACACCAAGTAACAAAGACATCCACTTACACCAAGTAACAAAGACATACATTGATACCCATTAACAAAGATATACATTGATACCCAGTAAGACAGACACGCACTGACACCCAGTAACAAAGGCATACACTGATACCGAGTTACACAGACACGCACTGACACCCAGTAACAAAGACATACACTGACAGCAAGTAACAAATACATACACTGATACCCAATAACACAGACACAAACGTACACCAACTAACACAGACATACACTGACACCCAGGAACACAGATACACACTGACACCCAGTAACACAGAGAAACACTTACACAAAGTAACAAAGACAGGCACTGAACCGAGTAACACAGACACAAACTTACACCAAGTCACAAAGACATGCACTGACACCCAGCAACAAAGACACACACTGACACCAAGTAACAAAGACATACACTGATACCCAGTAACACAGACAAACAGTTACACCAAGTAACAAAGACATACACTGACACCAATTTAAAAAGTCATACCCTGATACCCTGTAACACAGACACACGCATGCACCAAGTAACAAAGACATACACTGACACCAAGGAACAAAGACATACACTTACACCAAGTACAAAAGACATACACTGACACAAAGTAACAAAGACAAACACTGATACCCAGTCACACATGCACACACTTACACCAAGTAACAAAGACATACACTGATACCCAGTTACACCCACACGCACTGACACCAAGTAACAAAGTCTAACACATACACACACTGTCACCAAGAACAAGGACATACACTGACACCCAGTAACAAAGACATACACTGACACCAAGTCACAAAGACATGCACTGACACCCAGTAACAAAGACACACACAGACAGCAAGTAACAAAGACATACACAGATACCCTGAAACACAGACACACACTGACACCATGTAACAAAGACATACACTGATACCAAGGAACACAGACACACACTTACACCAAGTAACAAAGACAGACACTGATACCCAGTAACACAGACACACAATTGCACCAAGTAACAAGGACATGCACTGATACCAAGTAAAAAAGACATACACTGACACCAAGTAACAAAGACATACACTGATACCCAGTAACCAAGACATACACTTACACCATGTAACAGAGACATACACTGACACCCAGTAACAAAGACATACACTGACACAAAGTCATGATGACATACACTGACACCAAGTAACAAAGACAGACACTGATACCCAGTAACACAGACACACACTTACACCAAGTAACAGAGACATACACTGATACCCAGTAACACAGACACACACTTACAGCAAGTAACAAAGACATGCACTGATACCCAGTAACACAGACACACACTGACAACCAGTAACAAAGACATACACTGACACCAAGTCACAAAGACATACACTGACTCCAAGTAACAAAGACATCCACTTGCACCAAGTAACAAAGACATACATTGATACCCAGTAACAAAGACATACATTAGTACCCAGTAACACAGGCACGCACTGACACCCACTAACAATGACATACACTGATACCCAGTAACAAAGACATACACTGACACCAAGTAACAAAGACATACACTGATACCCAGTAACACACACACACACTTACACCAAATAACAAAGACATACACTGATACCCAGTAACACAGACACGCACTGACACCCAGTAACAAAGACATACACTGACACCAAGTAACAAAGACAGACACTGATACCCAGTAACACAGACACACACTTACACCAAGTAACAAAGACATACAGTGATAGCCAGGAACACAGGCTCACACTTACACCAAGTAACAAAGACATACACTGACACATAGTAACAAAGACATACACTTACACCAAGTAACAAAGACATACACTGATACCCAGAACACAGACACACACTTACACCAAGTAACAAAGACATACACTGATAGCCAGTAACTCAGACACACACTTACACCAGGTAACAAAGACATACACTGATACCCAGTAACACAGACTCACGCATACACCAAGTAACAAAGACATACACTGACACCAAGTAACAAAGACATACACTTACACCAAGTAAAAAAGACATACACTGACACCAAATAACAAAGACAAACACTGATACCCAGTAACACAGACACACACTTACACCAAGTAACAAAGACATACACTGATACCCAGTTACACTGACACACACTGACACCAAGTAACAAAGCCTAACACATACACACACTTACACCCAGTAACAAAGACATACACTGACACCAAGTCACAAAGACATGCACTGACACCCAGTAACAAAGAAACACAATGACACCAAGTCACAAAGACATACACTGATACCCAGTAACAAAGACAGACAGTTACACCAAGTAACAAAGACATACACTGATACCCAGTAACACAGACACACACTTACACCAAATAACAAAGACATACACTGATACCCAGTAACACAGACACGCACTGACACCCAGTAACAAAGACATACACTGACACCAAGTCACAAAGACATACACTGACACCAAGTAACAAAGACAGACACTGAGACCAAGTCACAAAGACATGCACTGACACCCAGTAACAAAGACACACACTGACACCAAATCACAAAGACATACACTGATACCCAGTAACAAAGACAGACAGTTACACCAAGTAACAAAGACATGCACTGATACCCAGTAACACAGACACACACTTACACCAAATAACAAAGACAGACACTGATACCCAGTAACACAGACACACACTTACACCAAGTAACAAAGACATACACTGATAGCCAGGAACACAGGCTCACACTTACACCAAGTAACAAAGACATACACTGACACAAAGTAAAAAAGACATACACTTACACCAAGTAACAAAGACATACACTGATCCCCAGTAATACAGACACACACTTACACCAAGTAACAAAGACATACACTGATACACAGTAACACAGACACACACTTACACCAAGTAACAAAGACATACACTGATACCCAGTAACACAGACTCACGCATACACCAAGTAACAAAGACATACACTGACATCAAGTAACAAAGACATACACTTACACCAAGTAAAAAAGACATACACTGACACCAAGTAACAAAGACAATCACTGATACCCAGTAACACAGACACACACTTACTCCAAGTAACAAAGACATACACTGATACCCAGTTGCACTGACACACACATACACCAAGTAACACAGACACACACAGACACCAAGTAACAAAGACATACACTGATACCCAGTAACACAGGCACACACACACCAAGTAACAAAGACATACACTGACACCCAGTAACAGAGACACACACTGACACCATGTAACACAGACATACACTGACACCAAGTAACAGAGACATACACTGACACCCAGTAACACATTCACACACTTACACCAAGTAACAAAGACAAACACTTACACCAAGTAACACAGACATACACAGACACCAAGTAAAAAAGACATACACTGACACCAAGTAACAAAGACAAAAACTGAGACACAGTAACAAAGACATACACTGACACCAAGTCACAAAGACATACACTGACACCAAGTAACAAAGACAGACACTGACACCAAGTCACAAAGACATGCACTGACACCCAGTAACAAAGACACACACTGACACCAAGTCACAAAGACATACACTGATACCCAGTAACAAAGACAGACAGTTGCACCAAGTAACAAAGACATACACTGATACCCAGTAATACAGACACACACTTACACCAAATAACAAAGACATACACTGATAACCAGTAACACAGACACACACTTACACCAAGTAACAAAGACATACACTGATAGCCAGGAACACAGGCTCACACTTACACCAAGTAACAAAGACATACACTGAGACAAAGTAACAAAGACATACACTTACACCAAGTAACAAAGACATACATTGATCCCCAGTAACACAGACACACACTTACACCAAGTAACAAAGACATACACTGATACCCAGTAACACAGACTCACACTTACACCAAGTAACAAAGACATACACTGATACCCAGTAACACAGACTCACGCATACACCAAGTAACAAAGACATCCACTGACACCAAGTAAAAAAGACATACACTGACACCAAGTAACAAAGACAATCACTGATACCCAGTAACACAGACACACAATTACTCCAAGTAACAAAGACATACAGTGTTACCCAGTTGCACTGACACACACATACACCAAGTAACACAGACACACACAGACACCAAATAACAAAGACATACACTGATACCCAGTAACACAGGCACACACACACCAAGTAACAAATACATACACTGACACCCAGTAACAGAGACACACACTGACACCATGTAACACAGACATACACTGACACCAAGTAACAGAGACATACACTGACACCCAGTAACACATTCACACACTTACACCAAGTAACAAAGACAAACACTTACACCAAGTAACACAGACATACACTGACACCAAGTAACAAAGACATACACTGACTCCAAGTAACAAAGACAAAAACTGAGACACAGTAACAAAGACATACACTGACACCAAGTAAAAAAGACATACACTGACACCAAGTAACAAAGACATACACTGATACCCAGTAACACAGACACACACTTGCACCAAGTAACAAACACATACACAGATACCCAGTTACACTGACACACACTTACACCAAGTAACACAGACACACACAGACACCATGTATCAAAGATATACACTGATACCCAGTAACACAGATACACACTTGCACCTAGTAACAAAGACAAACACTGACACCAAGTAACAAAGACAGACACTTGCACCAAATATCAAAGACATACACTGACACCAAGTAACAAAGACATCCACTTACACCATGTAACAAAGACATACATTGATACCCAGTAACAAAGACATACATTGATACCCAGTAACACAGACACGCACTGACACCAAGTAAGAAAGACAAACAAAGATACCCAGTAACCAAGACATACACTTATACTAAGTAACACAGACATACGCTGACACCAACTAATAAAAACATCCACTTACACCATGTAACAAAGAGATACATTGATACCCAGTAACAAAGACATACATTGATACCCAGTAACACAGACACGCACTGACACCCAGTAACAAAGACATACATTGATACCCAGTAACACAGACACGCACTGACACCCAGTAACAAAGACATACACTGATAGCCAGTAACACAGACACGCACTGACTCCCATTAACAAAGACATACCCTGACACCAAGTCACAAAGACATACACAGACACCAAGTAACAAAGACAGACATTGATACACAGTAACACAGACACACACTTACACCAAGTAACAAAGACATACACTGATACCCAGTAACACAGACACGCACTGACACCCAGTAACAAAGACATACACTGACACCAAGTAACAAAGACATACACTGATACCCAGTAACACAGACACACACTTACACCTAGTAACAATGACATACACAGACACCCAGTAACACAGACACGCACTGACACCCAGAAACAATGACATACACAGACACCCAGTAACACAGACACACACTGACACCAAGTCACAATGACATACGCTGATAACCAGTAACACAGACACACATTTACACCAAGTAACAAAGACATACATTGACACCAATTAACAAAGACATAAACTGATACCCAGTAACACAGACACACACTTGCACCAAGTAACAAAGGCATACTCTGACACCAAGTAACAAAGACATACACTTACACCAAATAAAAAATACAAACACTGACCCAAGTAACAAAGACATACACTGATACCCAGTAACACAGACACACACTTACTCCAAGTAACAAAGACATACACTGATACCCAGTTACACTGACACACACTGATACTCAGTAACACAGACACACAATGACACCAAGTAACAAAGACATACACTGATAACCAGTAACACAGACACACATTTACACCAAGTAACAAAGACATACACTGACACCAATTAACAAAGACATAAACTGATACCCAGTAACACAGACACACACTTGCACCAAGTAACAAAGGCATACTCTGACAGCAAGTAACAAAGACATACACTTACACCAAATAAAAAATACAAACACTGACACCAAGTAACAAAGACATACACTGATACCCAGTAGCACAGACACACACTTACTCCAAGTAACAAAGACATACACTGATACCCAGATACACTGACACACACTTACACCAAGTAACAAAGACATACACTGACACCAAGTAACAAAGACACACACTTACACCAAGTAACAAAGACAAACACTGACACCAAGTAACAAAGGCATACCCTGATACCCAGTAACACAGACACACACTTACACCAAGTAACAAAGTCATACAAAGATACCCAGTAACCAAGACATACACTTACACCAAGTAACACAGACTTACGCTGTCACCAAGTAACAAAGACATCCACTTCCACCAACTAACAAAGACATACATTGATACCCATTAACAAAGACATACATTGATCCCCAGTAACACTGACACGCACTGACACCCAGTCACAAAGTCATACACTGATAACCAATAACACAGACAAACACTGACACCAATTAAAAAAGACATACACTGATACCCAGTAACACAGACACACGCATACACCAATTGACAAGGACATACACTGACACCAAGTAACAAAGACATACACTGACACCCAGGAACACAGATACACACTGATACCCAGTAACACAGAGAAACACTTACACCAAGTAACAAAGACAGGCACTGACACCCAGTAACACAGACACAAACTTACACCAAGTCACAAAGACATGCACTGACACCCAGTAACAAAGACACACACTGACACCAAATAACAAAGACATACTCTGATACCCAGTAATACAGGCACACACAAACACCAAGTAACAAAGACAAACACTTACACCAAGTAAAAAAGACGTACACTGACACCAAGAAACAAAGACAATCGCTGATACCCATTAACACAGACACACACTTACACCAAGTAACAAAGACATACACTGATACCCAGTTACACTGACACACACTGACACCAAGTAACAAAGTCTAACACATGCACGCACTGTCACCAAGTAACAAAGACATACACTGACACCAAGTCACAAAGACATGCACTGACACCCAGTTAAAAAGACACACACTGACACCAAGTAACAAAGACATACACTGATACCCAGTAACAAAGACAAACACTGACACCAAGTAACAAAGACATACACTGATACCCAGTAACACAGACACACACTTACTCCAAGTAACAAAGAAATGCACTGATACCCAGTTACACTGACATACACTCAGACCAAGTGACACAGACACACACAGACACCAAGTAACAAAGACATGCACTGATACCCAGTAACACAGACACGCACTTACACCAAGTAACAAAGACATACACTGACACCAAGTCACAAAGACATACACTTACACCAAGTAACAAAGACATACACTGATACCCAATAACACAGACACACACTTACACCAACTAACACAGACATACACTGACACCAAGTAACAAAGACATACACTGACACCCAGGAACACAGATACACACTGACACCCAGGAACACAGAGAAACACTTACACCAAGTAACAAAGTCATGCACTGACACCCAGTACCAAAGGCACACACTGACACCAAGTAACAAATACATACCCTGATACCCAGTAACACAGACACACACTTACACCAAGTAACCAAGACATACACTTGCACCAAGTAAAAAAGACATACACTGACACCAAGTAACAAAGAAAATCACTGATAGCCATTAACACAGACACACACTTACACCAAGTAGCAAAGACATACACTGATACCGAGTAACACAGACACACACTTGCACCAAGTAACAAGGACATACACTGATACCAAGTAAAAAAGACATACACTTACACCAAGTAACACAGACATACACTGACACCAAGTAACAAAGACTGGCACTGATACCCAGTAACACAGACACAAACTTACACCAAGTCACAAAGACATGCACTGACACCCAGTAACAAAGACACACACTGACACCAAGTAACAAAGACATACACTGATACCCAGTATCACAGACACACACTTACACCAAGTAACAAAGACATACACTGACACCAATTAAAAAAGACATACACTTACACCAAGTAAAAAAGACATACACTGACACCAAGTAACAAAGACAAACACTGATACCCATTAACACAGACACACACTTACACCAAGTAACAAAGACATACACTTACACCAAGTAAAAAAGACATACACTGACACCAAGTAACAAAGACAAACACTGATACCCAGTTACACTGACACACACTGACACCTATTAACAAAGTCTAACACATACACACACTGTCACCAAGTAACAAAGACATGCACTGACACCCAGATAAAAAGACACACACTGACACCAAGTACCAAAGACATACACTGATACCCTGTAACACAGACACACACTTACACCAAGGAACAAAGAAATACACTGATACCCAGGAACACAGACACACACTTACACCAAGTAACAAAGACAGACACTGATACCCAGTAACACAGACATACACTTGCACCAAGTAACAAGGACATACACTGATACCAAGAAAAAAAGACAAACACTTACACCAAGTAACACAGACATGCACTGACACCAAGTAACAAAGACATACACTGACACCCAGGAACACAGATACACACTGACTCCAGTAACAAAGACATACACTGACACCAAGTAACAAAGACATACACTTACACCAAGTAAAAAAGACATACACTGACACCAAGTAACAAAGACATACACTGATACCCAGTTACACTGACACAAACTTACACCAAGTAACACAGACACACACAGACATCAAGTAACAAAGACATACACTGATACCTAGTAACACAGACACACACTGACACCAAGTAACAAAGACAAACACTGACACCAAGTAACAAAGACATACACTTACACCAAGTAACTAAGACAGACACTGATACCCAGTAACACAGACACACACTTGCACCAAGTAACAAGGACATACACTGATACCAGGAAAAAAAGACATACACTTACACCAAGTAACACAGACATACACTGACACCAAGTAACAAAGACATACACTGACACCCAGGAACACAGATACACACTGACACCAGTAACAAAGACATACACTGACACCAAGTAACAAAGACATACACTTACACCAAGTAAAAAAGACATACACTGACACCAAGTAACAAAGACATACACTGATACCCAGTTACACTGACACACAATGACACCAAGTAACAAAGACAAACACTGACACCAAGTAACAAAGACATACACTTACACCAAGTAACAAAGACATACACTGACACCAAGTAACAAAGGCATACACTGATACCCAGTAACACAGACACACACTTACACCAAGTAACAAAGACATACAAAGATACCCAGTAACCAAGACATCCACTTACACCAAGTAACAAAGACATACATTGATACCCAGTAACAAAGACATACATTGATACACAGTAACACAGACACTCACTGACACCCAGTAACAAAGACATACACTGATCCCCAGTAACACAGACACGCACTGACACCCAGTAACAAAGACATACACTTACACCAAGTAACACAGACATACACTGACACCAAGTAACAAAGACAGGCACTGATACCCAGTAACACAGACACAAACTTACACCAAGTCACAAAGACATGCACTGACACCCAGTAACAAAGACACACACTGACACCAAGTAACAAAGACATACACTGATACCCAGTATCACAGACACACACTTACACCAAGTAACAAAGACATACACTGACACCAATTAAAAAAGACATACACTTACACCAAGTAAAAAAGACATACACTGACACCAAGTAACAAAGACAAACACTGATACCCATTAACACAGACACACACTTACACCAAGTAACAAAGACATACACTTACACCAAGTAAAAAAGACATACACTGACACCAAGTAACAAAGACAAACACTGATACCCAGTTACACTGACACACACTGACACCTATTAACAAAGTCTAACACATACACACACTGTCACCAAGTAACAAAGACATGCACTGACACCCAGATAAAAAGACACACACTGACACCAAGTACCAAAGACATACACTGATACCCTGTAACACAGACACACACTTACACCAAGGAACAAAGAAATACACTGATACCCAGGAACACAGACACACACTTACACCAAGTAACAAAGACAGACACTGATACCCAGTAACACAGACATACACTTGCACCAAGTAACAAGGACATACACTGATACCAAGAAAAAAAGACATACACTTACACCAAGTAACACAGACATGCACTGACACCAAGTAACAAAGACATACACTGACACCCAGGAACACAGATACACACTGACTCCAGTAACAAAGACATACACTGACACCAAGTAACAAAGACATACACTTACACCAAGTAAAAAAGACATACACTGACACCAAGTAACAAAGACATACACTGATACCCAGTTACACTGACACAAACTTACACCAAGTAACACAGACACACACAGACATCAAGTAACAAAGACATACACTGATACCTAGTAACACAGACACACACTGACACCAAGTAACAAAGACAAACACTGACACCAAGTAACAAAGACATACACTTACACCAAGTAACTAAGACAGACACTGATACCCAGTAACACAGACACACACTTGCACCAAGTAACAAGGACATACACTGATACCAGGAAAAAAAGACATACACTTACACCAAGTAACACAGACATACACTGACACCAAGTAACAAAGACATACACTGACACCCAGGAACACAGATACACACTGACACCAGTAACAAAGACATACACTGACACCAAGTAACAAAGACATACACTTACACCAAGTAAAAAAGACATACACTGACACCAAGTAACAAAGACATACACTGATACCCAGTTACACTGACACACAATGACACCAAGTAACAAAGACAAACACTGACACCAAGTAACAAAGACATACACTTACACCAAGTAACAAAGACATACACTGACACCAAGTAACAAAGGCATACACTGATACCCAGTAACACAGACACACACTTACACCAAGTAACAAAGACATACAAAGATACCCAGTAACCAAGACATCCACTTACACCAAGTAACAAAGACATACATTGATACCCAGTAACAAAGACATACATTGATACACAGTAACACAGACACTCACTGACACCCAGTAACAAAGACATACACTGATCCCCAGTAACACAGACACGCACTGACACCCAGTAACAAAGACATACACTTACACCAAGTAACACAGACATACACTGACACCAAGTAACAAAGACAGGCACTGATACCCAGTAACACAGACACAAACTTACACCAAGTCACAAAGACATGCACTGACACCCAGTAACAAAGACACACACTGACACCAAGTAACAAAGACATACACTGATACCCAGTATCACAGACACAAACTTACACCAAGTAACAAAGACATACACTTACACCAAGTAAAAAAGACATACACTGACACCAAGTAACAAAGACAAACACTGATACCCAGTTACACTGACACACACTGACACCTATTAACAAAGTCTAACACATACACACACTGTCGCCAAGTAACAAAGACATGCACTGACACCCAGTTAAAAAGACACACACTGACACCAAGTAACAAAGACATACACTGATACCCTGTAACACAGACACACACTTACACCAAGTAACAAAGAAATACACTGATACCCAGGAACACAGACACACACTTACACCAAGTAACAAAGACAGACACTGATACCCAGTAACACAGACATACACTTGCACCAAGTAACAAGGACATACACTGATACCAAGAAAAAAAGACATACACTTACACCAAGTAACACAGACATGCACTGACACCAAGTAACAATGACATACACTGACACCCAGGAACACAGATACACACTGACTCCAGTAACAAAGACATACACTGACACCAAGTAACAAAGACATACACTTACACCAAGTAAAAAAGACATACACTGACACCAAGTAACAAAGACATACACTGATACCCAGTTACACTGACACAAACTTACACCAAGTAACACAGACACACACAGACATCAAGTAACAAAGACAAACACTGACACCAAGTAACAAAGACATACACTTACACCAAGTAACTAAGACAGACACTGATACCCAGTAACACAGACACACACTTGCACCAAGTAACAAGGACATACACTGATACCTAGTAACACAGACACACACTGACACCAAGTAACAAAGACAAACACTGACACCAAGTAACAAAGACATACACTTACACCAAGTAACTAAGACAGACACTGATACCCAGTAACACAGACACACACTTGCACCAAGTAACAAGGACATACACTGATACCAGGAAAAAAAGACATACACTTACAACAAGTAACACAGACATACACTGACACCAAGTAACAAAGACATACACTGACACCCAGGAACACAGATACACACTGACACCAGTAACAAAGACATACACTGACACCAAGTAACAAAGACATACACTTACACCAAGTAAAAAATACATACACTGACACCAAGTAACAAAGACATACACTGATACCCAGTTACACTGACACACAATGACACCAAGTAACAAAGACAAACACTGACACCAAGTAACAAAGACATACACTTACACCAAGTAACAAAGACATACACTGACACCAAGTAACAAAGGCATACACTGATACCCAGTAACACAGACACACACTTACACCAAGTAACAAAGACATACAAAGATACCCAGTAACCAAGACATCCACTTACACCAAGTAACAAAGACATACATTGATACCCAGTAACAAAGACATACATTGATACACAGTAACACAGACACTCACTGACACCCAGTAACAAAGACATACACTGATCCCCAGTAACACAGACACGCACTGACACCCAGTAACAAAGACATAATCTGACACCAAGTCACAAAGACATACACTGACACCAGGTAACACAGACATACACTGATACCCAGTAACACAGACACACACTTACACAAAGTAACAAAGACAGACACTGATACCCAGTAACACAGACACACCCTTAAACCAAGTCACAACGACATACACTGACAACCAGTAACAAAGAAACACAATGATACCCAGTAACACAGCCAAGCACTGACACCCCGTAACAAAGACATACACTGACACCAAGTCACAAAGACATACACTGACACCCAGTAACAAAGACATACACTGATGACCAGTAACACAGACACACACTTACATCAAGTAACAAAGACATACACTGACACCAATTAACAAAGACATACACTGATACCAAGTAACACAGACACACACTTACACCTAGTAACAAAGGCATACACTGACACCAAGTAACAAAGACATACACTTACACCAATTAAAAAAGACATACACTGACACCAAGTAACAAAGACATACACTGACACAAAGCAACAAAGACATACACTTACACCAAGTAACAAAGACAGACACTGACACCAAGTAACAAAGACATACACTGCTACCCAGTATCACAGACACACACTTACACCAAGTAACAAAGACATACACAGATACCCAGTTACACTAACACACTTTCACCAAGTAACACAGACACACACAGACACCAATTATCAAAGACATACACTGATACCCAGTAACACAGACACACACTTACACCAAGTAACAAAGACAAACACTGACACCAAGCAACAAAGACATACACTTACACCAAGTAACAAAGACATACACTGACACCAAGTAACAAAGGCATACACTGATACCCAGTAACACAGACACACACTTACACCAAGTAACAAAGACATACAAAGATACCCAGTAACCAAGACATACACTTATACCAAGTAACACAGACATACGCTGACACCAAGTAACAAAGACATCCACTTACACCAAGTAACAAAGTCATACACTGACACCCAGAAAAAAAGACATACACTGATACCCAGTAACACAGACACGCACTGACACCCAGTAACAAAGACATACACTGACACCAAGTCACAAAGACATACACTGACACCAAGTAACAAAGAAATACAATGACACCAAGTAACAAAGACATACACTGATACCCAGTAACACAGACACACACTTACACCAAGTAACAAAGACATACACTGATACCCAGTAACACAGACACAAACGTACACTAAGTAATAAAGACATACACTGACACAAAGTAACAAAGACATACACTTACACCAAGTAACAAAGTCATACACTGACACCAAGTAACAAAGACATACACTGATACCCAGTAACACAGACACACACTTACACCAAGTAACAATGACATCCACTGACACCCAGTAACACAGACACGCACTGACAACCAGTAACAAAGACAAACACTGACACCAAGTCACAAAGACATACACTGACACAAAGTAACAAAGACATACAGTGATACCAAGTAACAAAGACATACACTGATACCCAGTAACACAGACACACAATGACACCAAGTAACAAAGACAGACACTGATACCCAGTAACACAGACACACATTTGCACCAAGTAACAAGGACATACACTGATACCAAGTAAAAAAGACATACACTGACACCACGTAACAAAGACATACACTGATACCCAGTAACACAGACACACACTTACACCAAGTAACAATGACATACACAGACACCCAGTAACACAGACACGCACTGACACCCAGTAACAAAGACATACACTGAACCAAGTCACAAAGACATACACTGACACCAAGTAACAAAGACATGCACTGATACCAAGTAACAAAGACATACACTGATACCCAGTAACACAGACACACAATGACACCAAGTAACAAAGGCATACACTGATACCAATAACACAGACACACACTTACACCAAGTAACACAGACATACACTGACACCAAGTCATAAAGACATACACTGACACCAAGTAACAAAGTCATACACTGATACCCAGTAACACAGACACACACTTACACCAAGTAACAAAGACATACACTTACATCACGTAACACAGACATACAATGATACCCAGTAACAAAGACATACACTTACAACAAGTAACACAGACATACACTGACACCAAGTAACAAAGACATTCACTTACATCAAGTACAAAGACATACACTGGCACCAAGTAACAAATAAATACACTGACACCAAGTAACAATGACATACACTGATAACCAGTAACACAGACACGCACTGACACCCAGCAACAAAGTCATGTACTGATACCCAGTAACACAGACACACACTGACACCCAGTAACACAAACAAACACACACTGACACCCAGTAACACAGAGAACCACTGATACACAGTAACAAAGACATACACTGACACGAAGTAACACAGACACACACTGACACCCAGTAATAAAGACATACAATGACAACAAGTAACAAAGACATACACTGATACCAAGTCGCAAAGACATACACTGATACCCAGTAACAACGACACACACTGACACCAAGTAACAAAGACATACACTGACACCAAGTAACAAAGGCATTTGCTTACACCAAGTAACAAAGACACACACTTACACCAATTAACACAGACATACACTGACACCAAGTAACAAAGACATACACTGACACCAAGTAATAAAGACATACACTGATACCCAGTAACACATACACACACTCACACCAAGTAACAAAGACATACACTGATACCCAGTAGCACAAACACACACTTACACCAAGTAACACAGACATACACTGACACCAAGTAACAAAGACATACACTGACACCCAGTAACACAGGCACACACTGACACCAAGTCACAAAGTCATACACTGACACCAAGTAACAAAGAAATACACTGGCACCAAGTAACAAAGACATACACTGATACCCAGGAACACAGAGACACACTTACACCAAGTAGCAAAGACATACACCGATACCCAGTAACACAGACACACACATACACTAAGTAATGAAGACATACACTGACACAAAGTAACAAAGACATACACTGACACAAAGTAACAAAGACATACACTGATACCCAGTAACACAGACACACACTTACACCAAGTAACAATGACATACACAGACACCCAGTAACACAGACACGCACTGACACCCAGTAACAAACACATACACTGACACCAAGTCAAAAGACATACACTGATACCCAGTAACACAGGCACACACTGACACCCAGTAACAAAGACATACACTGATGACCAGTAACACAGACACACACTTACATCAAGTAACAAAGACATACACTGACACCAATTAACAAAGACATACACTGAGACCAAGTAACACAGACACACACTTACACCTAGTAACAAAGGCATACACTGACACCAAGTAACAAAGACATACACTTACACCAATTAAAAAAGACATACACTGACACCAAGTAACAAAGACATACACTGACACAAAGCAACAAAGACATACACTTACACCAAGTAACAAAGACATACACTGACACCAAGTAACAAAGACATACACTGCTACCCAGTATCACAGACACACACTTACACCAAGTAACAAAGACATACACAGATACCCAGTTACACTAACACACTTTCACCAAGTAACACAGACACACACAGACACCAAGTATCAAAGACATACACTGATACCCAGTAACACAGACACACACTTACACCAAGTAACAAAGACAAACACTGACACCAAGTAACAAAGACATACACTTACACCAAGTAACAAAGACATACACTGACACCAAGTAACAAAGGCATACACTGATACCCAGTAACACAGACACACACTTACACCAAGTAACAAAGACATACAAAGATACCCAGTAACCAAGACATACACTTATACCAAGTAACACAGACATACGCTGACACCAAGTAACAAAGACATCCACTTACACCAAGTAACAAAGTCATACACTGACACCCAGAAAAAAAGACATACACTGATACCCAGTAACACAGACACGCACTGACACCCAGTAACAAAGACATACACTGACACCAAGTAACAAAGAAATACAATGACACCAAGTAACAAAGACATACACTGATACCCAGTAACACAGACACACACTTACACCAAGTAACAAAGACATACACTGATACCCAGTAACACAGACACAAACGTACACTAAGTAATAAAGACATACACTGACACAAAGTAACAAAGACATACACTTACACCAAGTAACAAAGTCATACACTGACACCAAGTAACAAAGACATACACTGATACCCAGTAACACAGACACACACTTACACCAAGTAACAATGACATCCACTGACACCCAGTAACACAGACACGCACTGACAACCAGTAACAAAGACATACACTGACACCAAGTCACAAAGACATACACTGACACCAAGTAACAAAGACATACAGTGATACCAAGTAACAAAGACATACACTGATACCCAGTAACACAGACACACAATGACACCAAGTAACAAAGACAGACACTGATACCCAGTAACACAGACACACATTTGCACCAAGTAACAAGGACATACACTGATACCAAGTAAAAAAGACATACACTGACACCACGTAACAAAGACATACACTGATACCCAGTAACACAGACACACACTTACACCAAGTAACAATGACATACACAGACACCCAGTAACACAGACACGCACTGACACCCAGTAACAAAGACATACACTGAACCAAGTCACAAAGACATACACTGACACCAAGTAACAAAGACATGCACTGATACCAAGTAACAAAGACATACACTGATACCCAGTAACACAGACACACAATGACACCAAGTAACAAAGGCATACACTGATACCAATAACACAGACACACACTTACACCAAGTAACACAGACATACACTGACACCAAGTCATAAAGACATACACTGACACCAAGTAACAAAGTCATACACTGATACCCAGTAACACAGACACACACTTACACCAAGTAACAAAGACATACACTTACATCACGGAACACAGACATACAATGATACCCAGTAACAAAGACATACACTTACAACAAGTAACACAGACATACACTGACACCAAGTAACAAAGACATTCACTTACATCAAGTACAAAGACATACACTGGCACCAAGTAACAAATAAATACACTGACACCAAGTAACAATGACATACACTGATAACCAGTAACACAGACACGCACTGACACCCAGCAACAAAGTCATGTACTGATACCCAGTAACACAGACACACACTGACACCCAGTAACACAAACAAACACACACTGACACCCAGTAACACAGAGAACCACTGATACACAGTAACAAAGACATACACTGACACGAAGTAACACAGACACACACTGACACCCAGTAATAAAGACATACAATGACAACAAGTAACAAAGACATACACTGATACCAAGTCGCAAAGACATACACTGATACCCAGTAACAACGACACACACTGACACCAAGTAACAAAGACATACACTGACACCAAGTAACAAAGGCATCCGCTTACACCAAGTAACAAAGACACACACTTACACCAAGTAACACAGACATACACTGACACCAAGTAACAAAGACATGCACTGACACCAAGTAATAAAGACATACACTGATACCCAGTAACACATACACACACTCACACCAAGTAACAAAGACATACACTGATACCCAGTAGCACAAACACACACCTACACCAAGTAACACAGACATACACTGACACCAAGTAACAAAGACATACACTGACACCCAGTAACACAGGCACACACTGACACCAAGTAACAAAGACATACACTGACACCAAGTGACAAAGACAGACACTTACACCAAGTAACAAAGACTCACACTGACACCAAGTAACACAGACATACACTGACACCAAGTAACAAAGACAGACAATTACACCAAGTAACAAAGACATACACTGACACCAAGTATTTTGACATACACTGACAGCAAGTAACAAAGACATACACTGACACCAAGTAACAAAGACATACACTGATGCCAAGTAACACAGACACACACTCACACCAAGTAACAAAGACATACACTGATACCCAGGAACACAGACACGCACTGACACCCAGTGACAAAGACATACACAGACACCAAGTCACAAAGACATACACTGACACCAAGTAACAAAGAAATACAATGACACCAAGTAACAAAGACATACACTGATACCCAGTAACACAGACACACACTTACACCAAGTAACAAAGACATACACTGATACCCAGTAACACAGACACAAACTTACACTAAGTAATAAAGACATACACTGACACAAAGTAACAAAGACATACACTTACACCAAGTAACAGAGACATACACTGACACCCAGTAACAAAGACACACACTGACACCATGTAACACAGACATACACTGACACCAAGTAACAAAGACATACACTGACACCCAGTAACACAGCCACACACTTACACCAAGTAACAAAGACATACACTGACACCAAGTAACAAAAACATACACTGACACCCAGTAACACAGATACACACTTACACCAAGTAACAAAGACACACACTTACACCAAGTAACACAGACATGCACTGACAACAAGTAACAAAGACATACACTGACACCAAGTAACAAAGACATAAACTGAGACACAGAAACAAAGACATACACTGACACCAAGTAAAAAAGACAGACACTGATACCCAGTAACACAGACACACACTTACACCAAGTAACAAAGACATACACAGATACCCAGTTACACTGACACACACTTACACCAAGTAACAAAGACACACACAGAGACCAAGTATCAAAGACATACACTGATACCCAGTAACACAGATACACACTTACACCAAGTAACAAAGACAAACACTGACACCAAGTTACAAAGACATACACATACACCAAGTAACAAAGACATACACTGACACCAAGTAACAAAGGCATACACTGATACCCAGTAACACAGACAAACACTTACACCAAGTAACAAAGACATACAAAGATACCCAGTAACCAAGACAAACACTTATACCAAGTAACACAGACATACGCTGACACCAAGTAACAAAGACATCCACTTACACCAACTAACAAAGACATACATTGATACCCACTAACAAAGACATACATTGATACCCAGTAACACAGACACGCACTGACACCCAGTAACAAAGACATACCCTGACACCAAGTCACAAAGACATACACTGACACCAAGTAACAAAGACAGACACTGATACACAGTAACACAGACACACCCTGAAACCAAGTCTCAAAGACATACACTGACACCAAGTCACAAAGACACACACTGACAGCAAGTAACAAAGAAATACAATGACACCAAGTAACAAAGACATACACTGATACCCAGTAACACAGACACACACTTACACCAAGAAACAAAGACATACACTGATACCCAGTAACACAGACACACACTTACACTAAGTAATAAAGACATACACTGACACAAAGTAACAAAGACATACACTTACACCAAGTAACAAAGACATACACTGACACCAAGTAACAAAGACATACACTGATACCCAGTAACACAGACACACACTTACACCAAGTATCAATGACATACACAGACACCCAGTAACACAGACACGCACTGACACCCAGTAACAAAGACATACACTGACACCAAGTCACAAAGACATACACTGACGCCAAGTAACAAAGACATACACTGACACCAAGTAACAAAGACATACACTGATACCCAGTAACACAGACACACAATGACACCAAGTAACAAAGACATACACTTACTCCAAGTAAAAAATACAAACACTGACACCAAGTAACAAAGACATACACTGACACCAAGTAACAAAGACATACACTGATACCATTAACAAAAACATACACTGATACCCAGTAACACAGACACACAATTACACCAAGTAACAATGACATACACAGACACCCAGTAACACAGACACGCACTGACACCCAGTAACAAAGACATACACTGACACCAAGTAACAAAGACATACAATGATACCAAGTAACAAAGACATACACTGATACCCTGTAACACAGACACACAATGACACCAAGTAACAAAGACATACACTGTTAACCAGTAACACAGACACACACTTACAGCAAGTAACAAAGACATACACTAACACCAATTATCAAAGACATACACTGATACCCAATAACACAGACACACACTTACACCAAGTAACAAAGACATACACTGACACCAAGTAACAAAGAAATACACTTACACCAAGTAACAAAGACATACATTGACACCAAGTAACAAAGGCATACACTGATAACCAGTAACACAGACACACACTTACACCAAGTAACAAAGTCATACAAAGATACCCAGTAACCAAGACATACACTTACACCAAGTAACACAGACATACGCGGACACCAAGTAACAAGGACATCCACTTACACCAAGTAACAAAGACATACATTGATACCCAGTAACACAGACACGCACTGACACCCAGTAACAAAGACATACACTGATACCCAGTAACACAGACACGCACTGACACCCAGTAACAAAGGCATACACTGACACCAAGTCACAAAGACATACACTTACACCAAGTAACAAAGACATACACTGACACCAAGTATTTTGACATACACTGATACCAAGTAACACAGACACACACTCACACCAAGTAACAAAGACATACACTGATACCCAGCAACACAGACACACACTTACACCAAGTAACAGAGACATACACTGACACCCAGTAACAAAGACACACACTGACACCATGTAACACAGACATACACTCACACCAAGTAACAAAGACATACACTGACACCCCGGAACACAGCCACACACTTACACCAAGTAACAAAGACATACACTGACACCAAGTAACAAAAACATACACTGATACCCAGTAACACAGATACACACTTACACCAAGTAACAAAGACACACACTGACACCAAGTAACACAGACATACACTGACAACAAGTAACAAAGACATACACTGACACCAAGTAACAAAGACATAAACTGAGACACAGTAACAAAGACATACACTGACACCAAGTAAAAATGACATACACTGATACCCAGTAACACAGACACACGCTTACACCAAGTAACAAAGACATACACAGATACCCAGTTACACTGACACACACTTACACCAAGTAACAAAGACACACACAGACACCAAGTATCAAAGACATACACTGATACCCAGTAACACAGAGACACACTTACACCAAGTAACAAATCAAACACTGACACCAAGTAACAAAGACATACACATACACCAAGTAACAAAGACATACACTGACACAAAGTAACAAAGGCATACACTGATACCCAGTAACACAGACAAACACTTACACCAAGTAACAAAGACATACAAAGATACCCAGTAACCAAGACATACACTTATGCCACGTAACACAGACATACGCTGACACCAAGTAACAAAGACATCGACTTACACCAAGTAACAAAGACATAAATTGATACCCACTAACAAAGACATACATTGATACCCAGTAACACAGAGACACACTTACACCAAGTAACAAATCAAACACTGACACCAAGTAACAAAGACATACACATACACCAAGTAACAAAGACATACACTGACACCAAGTAACAAAGACATACACTGA
Organism: Heterodontus francisci; assembly: GCF_036365525.1. Lineage (NCBI taxonomy): Eukaryota > Metazoa > Chordata > Chondrichthyes > Heterodontiformes > Heterodontidae > Heterodontus > Heterodontus francisci. Next base: position 5,188,250 of record NW_027140677.1, read on the forward strand.
TACCCAGTAACACAGACAAACACTTACACCAAGTAACAAAGAAATACAAAGATACCCAGTAACCAAGACATACACTTATGCCACGTAACACAGACATACACTGACACCAAGTAACAAAGACAGACACTGATACTCAGTAACACAGACACACCCTTAAACCAAGTCACAAAGACACACACTGACACCAAGTAACAAAGAAATACAATGACACCAAGTAACAAAGACATACACTGATACCCAGTAACACAGACACACACTTACACCAAGTAACAAAGACACGCACTGACACCCAGTAACAAAGACATACACTGACACCAAGTCACAAAGACATACACTGACACCAAGTAACAAAGACATACACTGTTACCAAGTAACAAAGACATACATTGATACCCAGTAACACAGACACACACTGACACCAAGTAACAAAGACATACACTGACACCAAGTGACAAAGACAGACACTTACACCAAGTAACACAGACATACACTGACACCAAGTAACAAAGACATGCACTGACACCAAGTAATAAAGACATACACTGATACCCAGTAACACATACACACACTCACACCAAGTAACAAAGACATACACTGATACCCAGTAGCACAAACACACACTTACACCAAGTAACACAGACATACACTGACACCAAGTAACAAAGACATACACTGACACCCAGTAACACAGGCACACACTGACACCAAGTAACAAAGACATACACTGACACCAAGTGACAAAGACAGACACTTACACCAAGTAACAAAGACTCACACTGACACCAAGTAACACAGACATACACTGACACCAAGTAACAAAGACAGACAATTACACCAAGTAACAAAGACATACACTGACACCAAGTATTTTGACATACACTGACAGCAAGTAACAAAGACATACACTGACACCAAGTAACAAAGACATACACTGATGCCAAGTAACACAGACACACACTCACACCAAGTAACAAAGACATACACTGATACCCAGGAACACAGACACGCACTGACACCCAGTGACAAAGACATACACAGACACCAAGTCACAAAGACATACACTGACACCAAGTAACAAAGAAATACAATGACACCAAGTAACAAAGACATACACTGATACCCAGTAACACAGACACACACTTACACCAAGTAACAAAGACATACACTGATACCCAGTAACACAGACACAAACTTACACTAAGTAATAAAGACATACACTGACACAAAGTAACAAAGACATACACTTACACCAAGTAACAGAGACATACACTGACACCCAGTAACAAAGACACACACTGACACCATGTAACACAGACATACACTGACACCAAGTAACAAAGACATACACTGACACCCAGTAACACAGCCACACACTTACACCAAGTAACAAAGACATACACTGACACCAAGTAACAAAAACATACACTGACACCCAGTAACACAGATACACACTTACACCAAGTAACAAAGACACACACTTACACCAAGTAACACAGACATGCACTGACAACAAGTAACAAAGACATACACTGACACCAAGTAACAAAGACATAAACTGAGACACAGAAACAAAGACATACACTGACACCAAGTAAAAAAGACAGACACTGATACCCAGTAACACAGACACACACTTACACCAAGTAACAAAGACATACACAGATACCCAGTTACACTGACATACACATACACCAAGTAACAAAGACATACACTGACACCAAGTAACAAAGGCATACACTGATACCCAGTAACACGGACAAACACTTACACCAAGTAACAAAGACATACAAAGATACCCAGTAACCAAGACAAACACTTATACCAAGTAACACAGACATACGCTGACACCAAGTAACAAAGACATCCACTTACACCAACTAACAAAGACATACATTGATACCCACTAACAAAGACATACATTGATACCCAGTAACACAGACACGCACTGACACCCAGTAACAAAGACATACCCTGACACCAAGTCACAAAGACATACACTGACACCAAGTAACAAAGACAGACACTGATACACAGTAACACAGACACACCCTGAAACCAAGTCTCAAAGACATACACTGACACCAAGTCACAAAGACACACACTGACAGCAAGTAACAAAGAAATACAATGACACCAAGTAACAAAGACATACACTGATACCCAGTAACACAGACACACACTTACACCAAGAAACAAAGACATACACTGATACCCAGTAACACAGACACACACTTACACTAAGTAATAAAGACATACACTGACACAAAGTAACAAAGACATACACTTACACCAAGTAACAAAGACATACACTGACACCAAGTAACAAAGACATACACTGATACCCAGTAACACAGACACACACTTACACCAAGTATCAATGACATACACAGACACCCAGTAACACAGACACGCACTGACACCCAGTAACAAAGACATACACTGACACCAAGTCACAAAGACATACACTGACGCCAAGTAACAAAGACATACACTGACACCAAGTAACAAAGACATACACTGATACCCAGTAACACAGACACACAATGACACCAAGTAACAAAGACATACACTTACTCCAAGTAAAAAATACAAACACTGACACCAAGTAACAAAGACATACACTGACACCAAGTAACAAAGACATACACTGATACCATTAACAAAAACATACACTGATACCCAGTAACACAGACACACAATTACACCAAGTAACAATGACATACACAGACACCCAGTAACACAGACACGCACTGACACCCAGTAACAAAGACATACACTGACACCAAGTAACAAAGACATACAATGATACCAAGTAACAAAGACATACACTGATACCCTGTAACACAGACACACAATGACACCAAGTAACAAAGACATACACTGTTAACCAGTAACACAGACACACACTTACAGCAAGTAACAAAGACATACACTAACACCAATTATCAAAGACATACACTGATACCCAATAACACAGACACACACTTACACCAAGTAACAAAGACATACACTGACACCAAGTAACAAAGAAATACACTTACACCAAGTAACAAAGACATACATTGACACCAAGTAACAAAGGCATACACTGATAACCAGTAACACAGACACACACTTACACCAAGTAACAAAGTCATACAAAGATACCCAGTAACCAAGACATACACTTACACCAAGTAACACAGACATACGCGGACACCAAGTAACAAGGACATCCACTTACACCAAGTAACAAAGACATACATTGATACCCAGTAACACAGACACGCACTGACACCCAGTAACAAAGACATACACTGATACCCAGTAACACAGACACGCACTGACACCCAGTAACAAAGGCATACACTGACACCAAGTCACAAAGACATACACTTACACCAAGTAACAAAGACTTACACTGACACCAAGTATTTTGACATACACTGATACCAAGTAACACAGACACACACTCACACCAAGTAACAAAGACATACACTGATACCCAGCAACACAGACACACACTTACACCAAGTAACAGAGACATACACTGACACCCAGTAACAAAGACACACACTGACACCATGTAACACAGACATACACTCACACCAAGTAACAAAGACATACACTGACACCCCGGAACACAGCCACACACTTACACCAAGTAACAAAGACATACACTGACACCAAGTAACAAAAACATACACTGATACCCAGTAACACAGATACACACTTACACCAAGTAACAAAGACACACACTGACACCAAGTAACACAGACATACACTGACAACAAGTAACAAAGACATACACTGACACCAAGTAACAAAGACATAAACTGAGACACAGTAACAAAGACATACACTGACACCAAGTAAAAATGACATACACTGATACCCAGTAACACAGACACACGCTTACACCAAGTAACAAAGACATACACAGATACCCAGTTACACTGACACACACTTACACCAAGTAACAAAGACACACACAGACACCAAGTATCAAAGACATACACTGATACCCAGTAACACAGAGACACACTTACACCAAGTAACAAATCAAACACTGACACCAAGTAACAAAGACATACACATACACCAAGTAACAAAGACATACACTGACACAAAGTAACAAAGGCATACACTGATACCCAGTAACACAGACAAACACTTACACCAAGTAACAAAGACATACAAAGATACCCAGTAACCAAGACATACACTTATGCCACGTAACACAGACATACGCTGACACCAAGTAACAAAGACATCGACTTACACCAAGTAACAAAGACATAAATTGATACCCACTAACAAAGACATACATTGATACCCAGTAACACAGAGACACACTTACACCAAGTAACAAATCAAACACTGACACCAAGTAACAAAGACATACACATACACCAAGTAACAAAGACATACACTGACACCAAGTAACAAAGACATACACTGATACCCAGTAACACAGACAAACACTTACACCAAGTAACAAAGAAATACAAAGATACCCAGTAACCAAGACATACACTTATGCCACGTAACACAGACATACACTGACACCAAGTAACAAAGACAGACACTGATACTCAGTAACACAGACACACCCTTAAACCAAGTCACAAAGACACACACTGACACCAAGTAACAAAGAAATACAATGACACCAAGTAACAAAGACATACACTGATACCCAGTAACACAGACACACACTTACACCAAGTAACAAAGACATGCACTGATACCCAGTAACACAGACACACACTTACACTAAGTAATAAAGACATACACTGACACAAAGTAACAAAGACATACACTTACACCAAGTAACAAAGACTTACACTGACACCAAGTAACAAAGACATACACTGATACCCAGTAACACAGACACACACTTACACCAAGTAACAATGACATACACAGACACCCAGTAACACAGACACGCACTGACACCCAGTAACAAAGACATACACTGACACCAAGTCACAAAGACATACACTGACACCAAGTAACAAAGACATACACTGTTACCAAGTAACAAAGACATACATTGATACCCAGTAACACAGACACACAATGACACCAAGTAACAAAGACATACACTTACACCAAGTTAAAAAAGAAACACTGACAACAAGTAACAAAGACATACACTGACACCAAGTAAAAAAGACATACACTGATACCATTAACAAAAACATACACTGATACCCAGTAACACAGACACACAATTACACCAAGTAACAATGACATACACAGACACCCAGTAACACAGACACGCACTGACACCCAGTAACAAAGTCATACACTGACACCAAGTCACAAAGTCATACACTGACACCAAGTCACAAAGACATACACTGACACCAAGTAACAAAGACATACACTGATACCAAGTAACAAAGACATACACTGATACCCAGTAACACAGACACACAATGACACCAAGTAACAAAGACATACACTGTCAACCAGTAACACAGACACACACTTACACCAAGAAACAAAGAGATACACTGACACCAATTAACAAAGACATACACTGATACCCAATAACACAGACACACACTTACTCCAAGTAACAAAGACATACACTGATACCCAGTTACACTGACACACACTTACACCAATTAACGCAGACACACACAGACACCAAGTAACAAAGACATACACTGATACCCAAGTAACACAGACACACACTTACACCAAGTAACAAAGACATACACTGACACCAAGTAACAAAGACATACACTTACACCAAGTAACAAAGACATACATTGACACCAAGTAACAACGGCATATACTGATACCCAGTAACACAGACACACACTTACACCAAGTAACAAAGTCATACAAAGATACCCAGTAACAAAGACATACACTTACACCAAGTAACACAGACATACGCTGACACCAAGTAACAAAGACATACACTGACACCCAGTAACAAAGACACACACTGACACCATGTAACACAGACATACACTGACATCAAGTAACAAAGACATACACTGATACCCAGGAACACAGCCACACACTTACACCAAGTAACAAAGACATACACTGACACCAAGTAACAAAAACATACACTGATCCCCAGGAAAACAGATACACTTTTTACACCAAGTCACAAAGACACACACTTACACCAAGTAACACAGACATACACTGACAACAAGTAACAATGACATACACTGACACCAAGTAACAAAGACATAAACTGAGACACAGTAACAAAGACATACACTGACACCAAGTAAAAAAGACATACACTGATACCCAGTAACACAGACACACGCTTACACCAAGTAACAAAGACATACACAGACACCCAGTTACACTGACACACACTTACACCAAGTAACAAAGACACACACAGACACCAAGTATCAAAGACATACACTGATACCCAGTAACACAGATACACACTTACACCAAGTAACAAAGACAAACACTGACACCAAGTAACAAAGACATATACTATACCCAGTAACACAGACAAACACTTACACCAAGTAACAATGACCTACACAGACACCCAGTAACACAGACACGCACTGACACCCAGTAACAAAGGCATACACTGACACCAAGTCACAAAGACATACACTGACACCAAGTAACAAAGACATACACTGTTACCAAGTAACAAAGACATACATTGATACCCAGTAACACAGACACACAATGACACCAAGTAACAAAGACATACACTTACACCAAGTTAAAAAAAGAAACACTGACACCAAGTAACAAAAACATACACTGACACCAAGTAACAAAGACATACACTGATACCATTAGCAAAAACATACACTGATACCCAGTAACACAGACACACAATTACACCAAGTAACAATGACATACACAGACACCCAGTAACACAGACACGCACTGACACCCAGTAACAAAGTCATACACTGACACCAAGTCACAAAGACATACACTGACACCAAGTAACAAAGACATACACTGATACCAAGTAACAAAGACATACACTGATACCCAGTAACACAGACACACAATGACACCAAGTTACAAAGACATACACTGTCAACCAGTAACACAGACACACACTTACACCAAGAAACAAAGAGATACACTGACACCAATTAACAAAGACATACACTGATACCCAATAACACAGACACACACTTACTCCAAGTAACAAAGACATACACTGATACCCAGTTACACTGACACACACTTACACCAATTAACGCAGACACACACAGACACCAAGTAACAAAGACATACACTGATACCCAAGTAACACAGACACACACTTACACCAAGTAACAAAGACATACACTGACACCAAGTAACAAAGACATACACTTACACCAAGTAACAAAGACATACATTGACACCAAGTAACAACGGCATATACTGATACCCAGTAACACAGACACACACTTACACCAAGTAACAAAGTCATACAAAGATACCCAGTAACAAAGACATACACTTACACCAAGTAACACAGACATACGCTGACACCAAGTAACAAAGACATACACTGACACCCAGTAACAAAGACACACACTGACACCATGTAACACAGACATACACTGACACCAAGTAACAAAGACATACACTGATACCCAGGAACACAGCCACACACTTACACCAAGTAACAAAGACATACACTGACACCAAGTAACAAAAACATACACTGATCCCCAGGAACACAGATACACTTTTTACACCAAGTCACAAAGACACACACTTACACCAAGTAACACAGACATACACTGACAACAAGTAACAATGACATACACTGACACCAAGTAACAAAGACATAAACTGAGACACAGTAACAAAGACATACACTGACACCAAGTAAAAAAGACATACACTGATACCCAGTAACACAGACACACGCTTACACCAAGTAACAAAGACATACACAGACACCCAGTTACACTGACACACACTTACACCAAGTAACAAAGACACACACAGACACCAAGTATCAAAGACATACACTGATACCCAGTAACACAGATACACACTTACACCAAGTAACAAAGACAAACACTGACACCAAGTAACAAAGACATATACTATACCCAGTAACACAGACAAACACTTACACCAAGTAACAAAGACATACAAAGATACCCAGTAACCAAGACATACACTTATACCAAGTAACACAGACATACGCTGACACCAAGTAACAAAGACATCCACTTCCACCAAGTAACAAAGACATAATTTGATACCCACTAACAAAGACATACATTGATACCCAGTAACACAGACACGCACTGACACCCAGTAACAAAGACATACACTGACACCAAGTAACAAAGACATACACTGACACCCAGGAACACAGCCACACACTTACACCAAGTAACAAAGACATACACTGACACCAAGTAACAAAAACATACACTGATCCCCAGTAACACAGATACACTTTTTACACCAAGTCACAAAGACACACACTGAGACCAAGTAACACAGACATACACTGACAACAAGTAACAACGACATACACTGACACCAAGTAACAAAGACATAAACTGAGACACAGTAACAAAGACATACACTGACACCAAGTAAAAAAGACATACACTGATACCCAGTAACACAGACACACGCTTACACCAAGTAACAAAGACATACACAGACACCCAGTTACACTGACACACACTTACACCAAGTAACAAAGACACACACAGACACCAAGTACCAAAGACATACACTGATACCCAGTAACACAGATACACACTTACAACAAGTAACAAAGACAAACACTGACACCAAGTAACAAAGACATATACTATACCCAGTAACACAGACAAACACTTACACCAAGTAACAAAGACATACAAAGATACCCAGTAACCAAGACATACACTTATACCAAGTAACACAGACATACGCTGACACCAAGTAACAAAGACATCCACTTCCACCAAGTAACAAATACATAATTTGATACCCACTAACAAAGACATACATTGATACCCAGTAACACAGACACGCACTGACACCCAGTAACAAAGACATACACTGATACCCAGTAACACAGACACGCACTGACACCCATTAACAAAGACATACCCTGACACCAAGTCACAAAGACATACACTGACACCAAGTAACAAAGACAGACACTGATACACAGAAACACAGACACACCCTTAAACCAAGTCACAAAGACATACACTGACACCAAGTCACAAAGACACACACTGACACCAAGTAAAAAAGAAAAACAATGACACCAAGTAACAAAGACATACACTGATACCCAGTAACACAGACGCACACTTACACCAAGTAACAAAGACATGCACTGATACCCAGTAACACAGACACACACTTACACTAAGTAATAAAGACATACACTGAAACAAAGTAACAAAGACATACACTTACACAAAGTAACAAAGACATACACTGACACCAAGTAGCAAAGACATACACTGATACCCAGTAACACAGACACACACTAACACCAAGTAACAATGACATACACAGACACCCAGTAACACAGACACGCACTGACACCCAGTAACAAAGACATACACTGACACCAAGTCACAAAGACATACACTGACACCAATTAACAAAGACATACACTGATACCAAGTAACAAAGACATACACTGATACCCAGTAACACAGACACACAATGACACCAAGAAACAAAGACATACACTTACACCAAGTAAAAAATACAAACACTGACACCAAGTAACAAAGACATACACTGACACCAAGTAACAAAGACATACACTGATACCATTAACAAAAACATACACTGATACCCAGTGACACAGACACACAATTACACCAAGTAACAATGACATACACAGACACCCAGTAACACAGACACGCACTGACACCCAGTAACAAAGTCATACACTGACACCAAGTCACAAAGACATACACTGACACCAAGTAACAAAGACATACACTGATACCAAGTAACAAAGACATACACTGATACCCAGTAACACAGACACACAATGACACCACGTAACAAAGACATACACTGTTAACCAGTAACACAGACACACACTTACACCAAGTAACAAAGACATTCACTGACACCAATTAACAAAGACATACACTGATACCCAATAACACAGACACTCACTTACTCCAAGTAACAAAGACATACACTGATACCCAGTTACACTGACACACACTTACACCAATTAACACAGACACACACAGACACCAAGTAACAAAGACATACACTGATACCCAAGTAACACAGACACACACTTACACCAAGTAACAAAGACATACACTGACAACAAGTAACAAAGACATACACTTACACCAAGTAACAAAGACATACATGGACACCAAGTAACAAAGGCATACACTGAACCACAGTAACACAGACACACACTTACACCAAGTAACAAAGTCATACAAAGATACCCAGTAACCAAGACATACACTTACACCAAGTAACACAGACATACGCTGACACCAAGTAACAAAGACATCGACTTACACCAAGTAACAAATACATACATTGATACCCATTAACAAAGACATACATTGATACCCAGTAACGCAGACACGTACTGACACCCAGTAACAAAGACATACACTGATACCCAGTAACACAGACACGCACTGACACCCAGTAACAAAGACATACACTGATACCCAATAACACAGACACACACTTACACCAACTAACACAGACATACACTGACACCAAGTAACAAAGACATCCACTTGCACCAAGTAACAAAGACATACATTGATACCCAGTAACACAGACACGCACTGACACCCAGTAACAAAGACATACACTGATACCCAGTAACACCGACACGCACTGACACCCAGTAACACAGACATACACTGACACCAAGTCACAAAGACATCCACTTGCACCAAGTAACAAAGACATACATTGATACCCAGTAACAAAGACATACATTGATACCCAGTAACACAGACACGCACTGACACCCAGAAACAAAGACATACACTGATACCCAGTAACACCGACACGCACTGACACCCAGTAACACAGACATACACTGACACCAAGTCACAAAGACATACACTGACACCAAGTAAAAAATACAAACACTGACACCAAGAAACAAAGACATACACTGATACCAAGTAACAAAGACATACACTGATACCCAGTAACACAGACACACAATGACACCAAGTAACAAAGACATACACTGACACCAATTAACAAAGACATACACTGATACACAGTTACACTGACACACACTTACACCAATTAACACAGACACACACAGACACCAAGTAACAAAGACATACACTGATACCCAAGTAACACAGACACACTCTTACACCAAGTAACAAAGACATACACTGACACCAAGTCACAAAGACATACACTTACACCAAGTAACAAAGACATACATTGACACAAAGTAACAAAGGCATACACTGATACCCAGTAACACAGACACACACGTACACCAAGTAACAAAGTCATACAAAGATACCCAATAACCAAGACATACACTTACACCAAGTAACACAGACATACGCTGACACCAAGTAACAAAGACATCCACTTACACCAAGTAACAAAGACATACATTTATACCCATTAACAAAGACATACATTGATACCCAGTAACACAGACACGCACTGACACCCAGTAACAAAGACATACACTGATACCCAGTAACACAGACACGCACTGACACCCAGTAACAAAGACATACACTGACACCAAGTAACAAAGACATACACTGATACCCAATAACACAGACACACACTTACACCAACTAACACAGACATACACTGACGCCAAGTAGCAAAGACATATACTCACACCCAGGAACACAGATACACACTGACACCCAGTAACACAGAGAAACACTTACACCAAGTAACAAAGACAGGCACTGATATCCAGTAACACAGACACAAACTTACACCAAGTCACAAAGACATGCACTGACACCCAGTAACAAAGACACACACTCACACCAAGTAACAAAGACATACACTGATACCCAGTAACACTGACACACACTTACACCAAGTAACAAATACAGACACTGATACTCAGTAACACAGACACACACTTGCACCAAGTAACAAGGACATACACTGATACCAAGTGAAACAGACATACACTGACACCAAGTAACAAAGACATACACTGACACCTAGGAACACAGATACACACTGACACCATTAACAAAGACATACACTGACACTAAGTAACAAAGACATACATTTACACCAAGTAAGAAAGACATACACTGACACCAAGTAACAAAGACATACACTGATACCCAGTAACACAGACACACACTTACACCAAGCAACAAAGACATACACTGATACCCAGTTACACTGACACAAACTTACACCAAGTAGCACAGACACACACAGACATCAAGTAACAAAGACATACACTGATACCCAGTAACACAGACACACACGTACACCAAGTAACAAAGACAAACACTGACACCAAGTAACAAAGACATACACTGACACCAAGTAGCAAAGGCATACGCTGATACCCAGTAACACAGACACACACTTACACCAAGTAACAAAGACATACACTTACACCAAGTAACAAAGACATACAAAGATATCCAGTAACCAAGACATACACTTACACCAAGTAACACAGACATACGCTGACACCAAGTAACAAAGACATCCACTTACACCAAGTAACAAAGACATACATTGACACCCAGTAACAAAGACATACATTGATACCCAGTAACACAGACACGCACTGACACCTAGTAACAAAGACATACACTGATACCCAGTAACACAGACACGCACTGACACCCAGTAACAAAGACATACACTGACACCCAGTAACAAAGACATACACTGACACCAAGTCACAAAGACATGCACTGACACCAAGTAAAAAATACAAACACTGACACCAAAAAACAAAGACATACACTGATACCCAGTAACACAGACACACACTTACACCAAGTAACAAAGACATACACTGATACCCAGTTACACTGACACCCACTTACACCAATTAACACAGACACACACAGACACCAAGTAACAAAGACATACACTGATCCCCAGTAACACAGACACACACTTACACCAAGTAACAATGACATACACTGACACCAAGTAACAAAGACATACACTGACACCAAGTAACAAAGACACACACTTACACCAAGTAACAAAGACATACACTGACACCAAGTAACAAAGGCATACACTGATACCCAGTAACACAGACACACACTTACACCAATTAACACAGACACACACAGACACCAAGTAACAAAGACATATACTGATACCAGTAACACAGACACACACTTACACCAATTAACACAGACACACACAGACACCAAGTAACAAAGACATACACTGATACCCAGTAACACAGACACACACTTACACCAAGTAACACAGACATACGCTGACACCAAGTAACAAAGACATCCACTTACACCAAGTAACAAAGGTGGGTGAGCTTGCAGCATGGGTTGGTACCTGGGATCTCGATGTAGTGGCCATTTCGGAGACATGGGTAGAGCAGGGGCAGGAATGGATGTTGCAGATTCCGGGATTCAGATGTTTCAGTAAGAACAGAGAAGATGGTAAAAGAGGGGGTGGGGTGTGGCATTGTTAATCAAGGAGAGTATTACAGCGACAGAAAGGACGTTTGAGGACTCGGCTACTGAGGTAGTATGGGCTGAGGTTAGAAACAGAAGAGGTGAGGTTACCCTGTTGGGAGTCTTTTATAGACCTCCGAATAGTTCCAGAGATGTAGAGGAAAGGATAGCGAAGATGATTCTCGACAGGGGCGAGAGTAACAGGGTAGTTGTTATGGGGGACTTTAACTTTCCAAATATCGACTGGAAATACTATAGTTCGAGTACTTTAGATGGGTCAGTTTTTGTCCAGTGTGTGCAGGAGGGTTTTCTGACACAGTATGTAGACAGGCCAACCAGGGGCGATGCCACATTGGATTTGGTACTGGGAAATGAACCCGGCCAGGTGTTAGATTTAGATGTAGGTGAGCACTTTGGTGACAGTGATCACAATTCGGTTAGGTTTACCTTAGCGATGGGCAGGGACAGGTATATACCGCAGGGCAAGAATTATAACTGGGGGAAAGGAAATTATGATGCGATTAGGCAAGATTTAGGATGCATAGGAGGGAAACTGCAGGGGATGGGAACAATCGAAATGTGGAGCTTATTCAAGGAGCAGCTACTGCGTGTCCTTGATAAGTATGTACCTGTGAGGCAGGGAGGAAGTTGTCGTGCGAGGGAGCCGTGGTTTACTAAAGAAGTTGAAGCGCTTGTCAAGAGGAAGAAGAAGGCTTATGTTAGGATGAGACGTGAAGGCTCAGTTAGGGCGCTTGAGAGCGACAAGCTCGCCAGGAAGGATCTAAAGGGAGAGCTAAGAAGAGCAAGGAGAGGACACGAGAAGTCATTGGTGGATCGGATCAGGGAAAACCCTAAGGCTTTCTATAGGTATATCAGGAATAAAAGAATGACTAGAGTTAGATTAGGGCCAATCAAGGATAGTAGTGGGAAGTTGTGTGTGGAATCAGAGGAGATAGGGGAAGTGTTAAATGAATATTTTGCGTCAGTATTTACAGTCGAGAAAGAAAATGTTGTTGAGAATACTGAGATTCAGGCTACGAGGCTCGATGGGATTGAGGTTCACAAGGAGGAGGTGTTAGCAATTTTGGAAAGTGTGAAAATAGATAAGTCCCCTGGGCCAGATGGGATTTATCCTAGGATTCTCTGGGAAGCTAGGGAAGAGATTGCAGAGCCTTTGTCCTTGATCTTTATGTCGTCATTGTCGACAGGTATAGTGCCGGAAGACTGGAGGATTGCAAATGTTGTCCCCTTGTTCAAGAAGGGGAGTAGAGACAGCCCTGGTAATTATAGACCTGTGAGCCTTACTTCGGTTGTGGGTAAAATGTTGGAAAAGGTTATAAGAGACAGGATTTATAATCATCTTGAAAAGAATAAGTACATTAGAGATAGTCAGCACGGTTTTGTGACGGGTAGGTCGTGCCTCACAAACCTTATTGAGTTTTTCGAGAAGGTGACCAAACAGGTGGATGAGGGTAAAGCAGTGGATGTGGTGTATATGGATTTCAGTAAGGCGTTTGATAAGGTTCCCCACGGTAGGCTATTGCAGAAAATACGGAAATATGGGGTTGAAGGTGATTTAGAGCTTTGGATCAGAAATTGGCTAGCTGAAAGAAGACAGAGGGTGGTGGTTGATGGCAAATGTTCATCCTGGAGTTTAGTTACTAGTGGTGTAGCGCAAGGATCTGTTTTGGGGCCATTGCTGTTTGTCATTTTTATAAATGACCTGGAAGAGGGTGTAGAAGGGTGGGTTAGTAAATTTGCAGATGACACTAAGGTCGGTGGAGTTGTGGATAGTGCCGAAGGATGTTGTAGGGTACAGAGAGACATAGATAGGCTGCAGAGCTGGGCTGAGAGATGGCAAATGGAGTTTAATGCGGAAAAGTGTGAGGTGATTCACTTTGGAAGGAGTAACAGGAATGCAGAGTACTGGGCTAATGGGAAGATTCTTGTTAGTGTAGATGAGCAGAGAGATCTTGGTGTCCAGGTGCATAAATCCCTGAAGGTTGCTAACAAGGTTAATAGGGCTGTCAAGAAGGCATATGGTGTGTTAGCTTTTATTAGTAGGGGGGTCGAGTTTCGGAGCCACGAGGTCATGCTGCAGCTGTACAAGACTCTGGTGAGACCGCACCTGGAGTATTGCGTGCAGTTCTGGTCACCGCATTATAGAAAGGATGTGGAAGCTATGGAAAGGGTGAGAGGAGATTTACTAGGTTGTTGCCTGGTATGGAGGGAAGGTCTTACGAGGAAAGGCTGAGGGACTTGAGGTTGTTTTCGTTGGAGAGAAGGAGGAGGAGAGGTGACTTAATAGAGACATATAAGATAATCAGAGGGTTAGATAGGGTGGATAGTGAGCGTCTTTTTCCACGGATGGTGATGGCAAACACGAGGGGACATAGCTTCAAGTTGAGGGGTGATAGATATAGGACAGATGTGAGAGGTAGTTTCTTTACTCAGAGAGTAGTAAGGGCGTGGAATGCCCTGCCTGCAGCAGTAGTAGATTCGCCAACTTTAAGGGCATTTAAGTGGACATTGGATAGACACATGGATGAAAATGGAGTAGTGTAGGTCAGATGGTTTCACAGCTCGGCGCAACATCGAGGGCCGAAGGGCCTGTACAGCGCTGTAATATTCTAATTCTAATACATTGATACCCAGTAACAAAGACATACACTGACACCAAGTCACAAAGACATACACTGACACCAGGTAACGCAGACATACACTGATACCCAGTAACACAGACACACACTTACGCCAAGTAACAAAGACAGACACTGATACCTAGTAACACAGACACACCCTTATACCAAGTCACAAAGACATACACTGACACCCAGTAACAAAGACATACACTGATACCCAGTAACACAGACAAGCACTGACACCCAGTAACAAAGACATACACTGACACCAAGTCACAAAGACATACACTGACACCAAGTAACAAAGAAATACACTGACACCAAGTTACAAAGACATATACTGATACCCAGTAACACAGACATACACTTACACCAAGTAACAAAGACATACACTGATACCCAGTAACACAGACACACACATACACTCAGTAATAAAGACATACACTGACACAAAGTAACAAAGACATACACTTACACCAAGTAAGAAAGACATACACTGACACCAAGTAACAAAGACATACACTTACACCAAGTAAAAAACACATACACTGACACCCAGTAACACAGACACGCACTGACACCCAGTAACAAAGACATACACTGACACCAAGTCAAAAGACATACACTGATACACAGTAACACAGGCACACACTGATAAAAAGTAACAAAGACATACACTGATAACCAGTAACACAGACACACACTTACATCAAGTAACAAAGACATACACTGACACCAATTAACAAAGACATACACTGACACCAAGTAACACAGACACACACTTGCACCAAGTAACAAAGGCATACACTGACACCAAGTAAAAAAGACATACACTTGCACCAAGTAAAAAAGACATACACTGACACCAAGTAACAAAGACATACACTGACACCAAGTAACAAAGTCATACACTTACACCAAGTAAAAAATACAAACACTGACACCAAGTAACAAAGACATACACTGAGACGCAGTATCACAGACGCACACTTGCACCAAGTAACAAAGACATACACAGATACCCAGTTACACTGACACACACTTACACCAAGTAACACAGAAACACACAGACACCAAGTATCAAAGACATACACTGATACCCAGTAACACAGACACACACTTGCACGAAGTAACAAAGACAAACACTGACAGGAAGTAACAAAGACATACACTTACACCAAGTAACAAAGACATACACTGACACCAATTAACAAAGGCATACACTGATACCCAGTAACACAGACACACACTTATACCAAGTAACACAGACATACGCTGACACCAAGTAACAAAGACATCCACTTTCACCAAGTAACAAAGACATACATTGATACCCAGTAACAAAGACATATTCTGATACCCAGTAACACAGACACGCACTGACACCCAGTAACAAAGACATAAACTGGTACCCAGTAACACAGACACGCACTGACACCCATTCACAAAGACATACCCTGACACCAAGTCACAAAGACATACACTGACACCAAGTCACAAAGACAGACACTGATACACAGTAACACAGACACACCCTTAAACCAAGTCACAAAGACATACACTGACACCCAGTAAGAAAGACATACACTGATACCCAGTAACACAGACACGCACTGACACCCAGTAACAAAGACATACACTGACACCAAGTCACAAAGACAAACACTGACACCAAGGAACAAAGAAATACAATGAGACCAATTAACAAAGACATACAAAGATACCCAGTAACACAGGCACACACTTACACAAAGTAACAAAGACATACACTGATACCCAAATACACAGACACAAACTTACACTAAGTAATAAAGACATACACTGATACCAAGTCACAAAGACATACACTGATACCCAGTAACACAGACACACAATGACACCAAGTAACAAAGACATACACTGTTTATCAGTAACAGACACACACTTATACCAAGTAACAAAGACATACACTGACACCAATTAACAAAGACATACACTGATACCCAGTAACACAGGCACACACTTACACCAAGTAACAAAGGCATACACTGACACCAAGTAACAAAGACATCCACTTACACCAAGTAAAAAATACAAACACTGACACCAAGTAACAAAGACATACACTGATACCCAGTAACACAGACACACACTTACTCCAAGTAACAAAGACATACACTGATACCCAGTAACACTGACACACACTTACACCAATTAACACAGACACACACAGACACCAAGTAACAAAGACATACACTGATACCCAGTAACACAGACACACACTTACACCAAGTAACAAAGACATACACTGATACCGAGGAACACAGACACTCACTTACACCAAGTAACAATGACAGACACTGATACCCAGTAACACAGACACACATTTGCACCAAGTAACAAGGACATACACTGACACCAAGTAACAAAGACATACACTGACACCAAGTAACAAAGACATACACTGATACCCAGTAACACAGACACACACTTACACCAAGTAACAAAGACATACACTGATACCCAGTAACACAGACACACACTTATACCAAGTAACACAGACATACGCTGACACCAAGTAACAAAGACATACACTTTCACCAAGTAACAAAGACATACATTGATACCCAGTAACAAAGACATATTCTGATACCCAGTAACACAGACACGCACTTTCAGTGCAGCAGCTTTTTCGGGAGCAGCGTGTGAGCGAGTGAGCAGCTGGGAAAGTCCGTTTGAAAGTAAATTTAATTTCCTTCTGTTTTTCGGCGGAGGCCAGGGGGCTGCTGGGTAAGTAAAACACTATATATTTGGGCGGTTTCTGAACCCGAGACACCACACTTGTAGTGTCTCCCACCCGCCCTCCTCCTCTAACCAAAAAAAAGGACTCGGTGGGGTGTTTATAAGGTAAGGCTTTTTCGATTTCTCTGGTTTTATTGTGATTGGTAAAAACTTTTCGTTCCTTTTTCATTTAACTAAGTTTAAACTTAAGATTCAAAATGGCAGGAGATCTCAGACCCGTATCATGCTCCTCTTGCTCAATGTGGGAGCTCAGGGACATGGCTGATGACCCTGACTCCTTCACGTGCAGGAAGTGTGTCCAGCTGCAGCTCTTGTTAGACCGCATGACGGCTCTCGAGCTGCGGATGGACTCACTTTGGAGCATGCGCGATGCTGAGGAGGTCGTGGATAGCACGTTTAGTGAATTGGTCACACCGCAGATTAGGATTGCTGAGGGAGAAAGGGAATGGGTGACCAAAAGGCAGAGAAAGAGCAGGAAGGCAGCGCAGGAGTCCCCTGCGGTCATCTCCCTCCAAAACAAGTATACCGTTTTGGATACTGTTGAGGGAGATGGCTCACCAGGGGAAGGCAGCAGTAGCCAGGTCCATGGCACCGTGGCTGGCTCTGCTGTTCCGAAGGGCGGGAAAAAGAGTGGAAGGGCTATAGTCGTAGGGGATTCGATTGTAAGGGGAGTAGATAGGCGGTTCTGTGGTCGAAAACGAGGCTCCCGAATGGTATGTTGCCTCCCAGGTGCACGGGTCAGGGACGTCTCAGATCGGCTGCAGAACATTCTAAAGGGGGAGGGTGAACAGCCAGTTGTCATTGTGCACATAGGCACTAATGATATAGGTAAAAAACGGGATGAGGTCCTACATGCAGAGTTTAGGGAGTTAGGAGCCAAGTTAAAAAGTAGGACCTCAAAGGTAGTAATCTCAGGATTACTACCAGTGCCACGTGATAGTCAGAGTAAAAATGAAAGAATAGTCAGGATGAATGCGTGGCTTGAGAGATGGTGCAGGAAGCAGGGGTTCAGATTTTTGGGACATTGGGACCGGTTCTGGGGGAGGTGGGACTATTACAAATTGGACGGTCTACACCTGGGCCGGACTGGAACCAATGTCCTTGGAGGTGCTTTTGCTAACGCTGTTGGGGAGGGTTTAAACTAATGTGGCAGGGGGATGGGAACCAATTGAGGTCAGTTGACAGTAAGGAGGTAGTAACAAAAGCCTGTAAGGAACTAGATAATGAAGTCAGTGTGACTAAGGGGAAGAGCAGGCAGGGAGCAGATGATGAATATAAAGGGACTGGTGGTCTGAGGTGCATTTGTTTTAATGCAAGAAGTGTAGTCGGTAAGGCAGATGAACTTAGGGCTTGGATTAGTACCTGGGAGTATGATGTTATTGCTATTACTGAGACTTGGTTGAGGGAAGGGCATGATTGGCAACTGAATATCCCAGGATATCGATGCTTCAGGCGGGATAGAGAGGGAGGTAAAAGGGGTGGAGGAGTTGCATTACTGGTCAAAGAGGATATCACAGCTGTGCTGAAGGAGGGCACTATGGAGGACTCGAGCAGTGAGGCAATATGGACAGAACTCAGAAATAGGAAGGGTGCGGTAACAATGTTGGGGCTGTACTACAGGCCTCCCAACAGCGAGCGTGAGATCGAGGTACAAATATGTAAACAGATTATGGAAAGATGTAGGAGCAACAGGGTGGTGGTGATAGGAGATTTTAATTTTCCCAACATTGACTGGGATTCGCTTAGTGTTAGAGGTCCAGATGGAGCAGAATTTGTAAGGAGCATCCAGGAGGGTTTTCTAGAGCAGTATGTAAATAGTCCAACTCGGGAAGGGGCCATACTGGACCTGGTGTTGGGGAATGAGCCCGGCCAGGTTGTTGAAGTTTCAGTAGGGGACTACTTTGGGAATAGTGATCACAATTCCGTAAGCTTTAAAATACTCATGGACAAAGACGAGAGTGGTCCAAAAGGGAGAGTGCTAAATTGGGGGAAGGCCAACTACACCAAAATTCGGCAGGAGCTGGGAAATGTAGATTGGGAGCAGCTGTTTGAAGGTAAATCCATATGTGATATGTGGGAGGCTTTTAAAGAGAGGTTGATTAGCGTGCAGGAGAGACATGTTCCTGTGAAAATGAGGGATAGAAATGGCAAGATTAGGGAACCATGGATGACAGGTGAAATTGTGAGACTAGCTAAGAGGAAAAAGGAAGCATACATAAGGTCTCGGCGGCTGATGAAAGACGAAGCTTTGAAAGAATATCGGGAATGTAGGACCAATCTGAAACGAGGAATTAAGTGGGCTAAAAGGAGTCATGAAATATCTTTAGCAAACAGGGTTAAGGAAAATCCCAAAGCCTTTTATTCATATATAAGGAGAAAGAGGGTAACTAGAGAAAGGATTGGCCCACTAAAGGACAAAGGAGGAATGTTATGCTTGGACTCAGAGAAAATGGGTGAGATTCTAAACGAGTACTTTGCATCGGTATTCACCGAGGAGAGGGACATGACGGATGTTGAGGTTAGGAACAGATGTTTGATTACTCTAGGTCAAGTCGGCATAAGGAGGGAGGAAGTGTTGGGTATTCTAAAGGGCATTAAGGTGGACAGGTCCCCAGGTCCGGATGGGATCTATCCCAGGTTACTGAGGGAAGCGAGAGAGGAAATAGCTGGGGCCTTAACAGATATCTTTGCAGCATCCTTAAACACGGGTGAGGTCCCGGAGGACTGGAGAATTGCTAATGTTGTCCCCTTGTTTAAGAAGGGTAGCAGGGATAATCCAGGTAATTATAGACCGGTGAGCCTGACGTCAGTGGTAGGGAAGCTGCTGGAGAAGATACTGAGGGATAGGATCTATTCCCATTTGGAAGAAAATGGGCTCATCAGTGATAGGCAACATGGTTTTGTGCAGGGAAGGTCATGTCTTACCAACTTAATAGAATTCTTTGAGGAAGTGACAAAGTTGATTGATGAGGGAAGGGCTGTCGATGTCATATACATGGACTTCAGTAAGGCATTTGATAAAGTTCCCCATGGCAGGCTGATGGAGAAAGTGAAGGCGCTTGGGGTCCAAGGTGTACTAGCTAGATGGATAAAGAACTGGCTGGGCAACAGGAGACAGAAAGTAGCAGTAGAAGGGAGTTTCTCAAAATGGAGATGTGTGACCAGTGGTGTTCCACAGGGATCCGTGCTGGGACCACTGTTGTTTGTGATATACATTAATGATTTGGAAGAAAGTATAGGTGGACTGATTAGCAAATTTGCAGACGACACTAAGATTGGTGGAGTAGCAGATAGTGAAGGGGACTGTCAGAGAATACAGCAGAATATAGATAGATTGGAGAGTTGGGCAGAGAAATGGCAGATGGAGTTCAATCAGGGCAAATGCGAGGTGATGCATTTTGGAAGATCCAATTCAAGAGTGAACTATACAGTAAATGGAAAAGTCCTGGGGAAAATTGATGTCCAGAGAGATTTGGGTGTTCAGGTCCACTGTTCCCTGAAGGTGGCAACGCAGGTAAATAGAGTGGTCAAGAAGGCATACGGCATGCTTTCCTTCATCGGACGGCGCATTGAGTACAAGAGTTGGCAGGTCATGTTACAGTTGTATAGGACTTTGGTTCGGCCACATTTGGAATACTGCGTACAGTTCTGGTCGCCACATTATCAAAAGGATGTGGATGCTTTGTAGAGGGTGCAGAGGAGGTTCACCAGGATGTTGCCTGGTATGGAGGGCGCTAGCTATGAAGAGAGGTTGAGCAGATTCGGATTATTTTCATTAGAAAGACGGAGGTTGAGGGGGGACCTGATTGAGGTGTACAAAATCATGAGAGGTATAGACAGGGTGGATAGCAAGAGGCTTTTTCCCAGAGTGGGTGTTTCAATTACTAGAGGACACGAGTTCAAAGTGAAAGGGGAAAAGTTTAGGGGGGATATGCGTGGAAAGTTCTTTACGCAGAGGGTGGTGGGCACCTGGAACGCATTGCCAGCGGAGGTGGTAGATGCGGGCACGATGGAGTCTTTTAAGATGTATCTAGACAGATACATGAATGGGCAGGAAGAAAAGAGATACAGAACCATAGAAAATAGGCGACATGTTTAGAGAGAGGATCTGGATCGGCGCAGGCTTGGAGGGCCGAAGGGCCTGTTCCTGTGCTGTAATTATCTTTGTTCTTTGTTCTTTGTTCACACTTACACTACGTAACAATGACATACCCAGACACCCAGTAACACAGACACGCACTGACACCCAGTAACAAAGACATACACTGACACCAAGTCACAAAGACATACACTGACACCAAGTAACAAAGACATACATTGATACCAAGTAACAAAGACATACACTGATACCCAGTAACACAGACACACACTTACACCAAGTAACAAAGACATACACTGATACCCAGTAACACAGACCCACACATACACTAAGTAATAAAGACATACACTGACACAAAGTAACAATGACATACACTTACACCAAGTAAGAATAACATACACTAACACCAAGTAACAAAGACATACACTTACACCAAGTAAAAAACACATACACTGACACCCAGTAACACAGACACGCACTGACACTCAGTAACAAAGACATACACTGACACCAAGTCAAAAGACATACACTGAAACACAGTAACACAGGCACACACTGACAAAAAGTAACAAAGACATACACTGATAACCAGTAACACAGACACACACTTACATCAAGTAACAAAGACATACACTGACACCAATTAACAAAGACATACACTGATACCAAATAACAAAGACACACACTTACACCAAGTAACAAAGGCATACACTGACACCAAGTAAAAAAGACATACACTTACACCAAGTAAAAAAGACATACACTGACACCAAGTAACAAAGACATACACTGACACCAAGTAACAAAGTCATACACTTACACCAAGTAAAAAAGACATACACTGACACCAAGTAACAAAGACATACACTGATACGCAGTATCACAGACGCACACATGCAACAAGTAACAAAGACATACACAGATACCCAGTTACACTGACACACACTTACACCAAGTAACACAGACACACACAGACACCAAGTATCAAAGACATACACTGATACCCAGTAACACAGACACACACTTACACGAATTAACAAAGACAGACACTGACACCAAGTAAGAAAGACATACACTTACACCAAGTAACAAAGACATAGACTGACACCAAGTAACAAAGGCATACACAGATAGCCAGTAACACAGACACACACTTATACCAAGTAACACAGACATACGCTGACACCAAGTAACTAAGACATCCACTTTCACCAAGTAACAAAGACATACATTGATACCCAGTAACAAAGACATATTCTGATACCCAGTAACACAGACACGCACTGACACCCAGTAACAAAGACATAAACTGGTACCCAGTAACACAGACACGCACTGACACCCATTCACAAAGAACTACCCTGACACCAAGTCACAAAGACATACACTGACACCAAGTAACAAAGACAGACACTGATACACAGTAACACAGACACACCCTTAAACCAAGTCACAAAGTCATACACTGACACCCAGTAAGAAAGACATACACTGATACCTCGTAACACAGACACGCACTGACACCCAGTAACAAAGACATACACTGACACCTAGTCACAAAGACATACACTGACACCAAGTAACAAAGAAATACAATGACACCAATTAACAAAGACATACACTTATACCAAGTCACAAAGACATACACTGATACCAAGTAACAAAGACATACACTGATACCCAGTAACACAGACACACACTTACACAAAGAAACAAGGACATACACAGACTCCCAGTAACACAGACACGCACTGACACCCAGTAACAAAGACATACACTGACACCAAGTCACAAAGACATACACTGACACCAAGTCACAAAGACATACACTGATACCAAGTAACAAAGACATACACTGATACCCAGTAACACAGACACACAATGACAGCAAGTAACAAAGACATACACTGTTTACCAGTAACACAGACACACACTTATACCAAGTAACAAAAACATACACTGACACCAATTAACAAAGACATACACTGAAGCCCAGTAACACAGGCAAACACTTACACCAAGTAACAAAGGCATACACTGATACCGAGGAACACAGACACTCACTTACACCAAGTAACAAAGACAGACACTGATACCCAGAAATACAGACACACATTTGCACCAAGTAACAAGGACATACACTGATACCAAGTAACACAGGCACACACTTACACCAAGTATTAAAGGCATACACTGATACCGAGGAACACAGACACACATTTGCACCAAGTAACAAGGACATACACTGATAACAAGTAAAAAAGACATACACTGACACCAAGCAACAAAGACATACACTGATACCCAGTAACACAGACACACACTTACACCAAGTAACAATGACATACACAGACACCCAGTAACACAGACACGCACTGACACCCAGTAACAAAGACATACACTGACAGCAAGTCACAAAGACATACACTGACACCAAGTAACAAAGACATACATTGACACCAAGTAACAAAGACATACACTGACACCCAGTAACACAGACACACAATGACACCAAGTAACAAGACATACACTGATAACCAGTAACACAGACACACACTTACACCAAGTAACAAAGACATACACTGACACCAATTAACAAAGACATACACTGATACCCAGTAACACAGACACACACTTACACCAAGTAACAAGGACATACACAGACACCCGGTAACACAGACACGCACTGACACCCAGTAACAAAGACATACACTGACACCAAGTCACAAAGACATACACTGATACCAAGTAACAAAGACATACACTGATGCCCAGTAACACAGGCACACACTTACACCAAGTATTAAAGGCATACACTGATACCGAGGAACACAGACACACATTTGCACCAAGTAACAAGGACATACACTGATAACAAGTAAAAAAGACATACACTGACACCAAGCAACAAAGACATACACTGATACCCAGTAACACAGGCACACACTTACACCAAGTAACAATGACATACACAGACACCCAGTAACACAGACACGCACTGACACCCAGTAACAAAGACATACACTGACAGCAAGTCACAAAGACATACACTGACACCAAGTAACAAAGACATACATTTATACCAAGTAACAAAGACATACACAGATACCCAGTAACACAGACACACAATGACACCAAGTAACAAAGACATACACTGATAACCAGTAACACAGACACACACTTACACCAAGTAACAAAGACATACACTGACACCAATTAACAAAGACATACACTGATACCCAGTAACACAGACACACACTTACACCAAGTAACAAAGGCATACACTGACACCAAGTAACAAAGACATACACTTACACCAAGTAAAAAATACAAACACTAACACCGAGTAACAAAGACATACACTGATACCCAGTAACACAGACACAGACTTACACCAAGTAACAAGGACATACACAGACACCCGGTAACACAGACACGCACTGACACCCAGTAACAAAGACATACAATGACACCAAGTCACAAAGACATACACTGATACCAAGTAACAAAGACATACACTGATGCCCAGTAACACAGGCACACACTTACACCAAGTAACAAAGGCATACACTGATACCGAGGAACACAGACACACATTTGCACCAAGTAACAAGGACATACACTGATAACAATTAAAAAAGACATACACTGACACCAAGCAACAAAGACATACACTGATACCCAGTAACACAGACACACACTTACACCAAGTAACAATGACATACACAGACACCCAGTAACACAGACACGCACTGACACCCAGTAACAAAGACATACACTGACAGCAAGTCACAAAGACATACACTGACACCAAGTAACAAAGAGATACATTTATACCAAGTAACAAAGACATGCACAGATACCCAGTAACACAGACACACAATGACACCAAGTAACAAAGACATACACTGATAACCAGTAACACAGACACACACTTACACCAAGTAACAAAGACATACACTGACACCAATTAACAAAGACATACACAGATACCCAGTAACACAGACACACAATGACACCAAGTAACAAAGACATACACTGATAACCAGTAACACAGACACACATTTGCACCAAGTAACAAGGACATACACTGATAACAAGTAAAAAAGACATACACTGACACCAAGCAACAAAGACATACACTGATACCCAGTAACACAGACACACACTTACACCAAGTAACAATGACATACACAGACACCCAGTAACACAGACACGCACTGACACCCAGTAACAAAGACATACACTGACAGCAAGTCAGAAAGACATACACTGACACCAAGTAACTAAGACATACATTTATACCAAGTAACACAGACATACACAGATACCCAGGAACACAGATACACACTGACACCCAGTAACACAGAGAAGCACTTACACCAAGTAACAAAGACAGGCACTGATACCCAGTAACACAGACACAAACTTACACCAAGTCACAAAGACATGCACTGACACCCAGTAACAAAGACACACACTGACACCAAGTAACAAAGACATACACTGTTACCCAGTAACACAGAGACACACTTACACCAAGTAACAAAGACATACACTGACACCAATTAAAAAAGACATACACTGATGCCCAGTAACACAGACACACACATACACCAAGTAACAAAGACATTCACTGACACCAAGTAATAAAGACATACACTTACACCAAGTAAAAAAGACATACACTGACACCAAGTAACAAAGACATACACTGATACCCAAATACACTGACACACACTGACACCAAGTAACAAAGTCTAACACATACACACACTGTCACCAAGTAACAAAGACATACACTGACACCCAGTCACAAAGACATACACTTACACCAAGTAAAAAATACAAACACTGACACCAAGTAACAAAGACATACACTGATACCCAGTCACACAGACACACACTTACTCCAAGTAACAAAGACATACACTGATACCCAGTTACACTGACACACACTTACACCAATTAACACAGACACACACAGACACCAAGTAACAAAGACATACACTGATACCCAGGAACTCAGACACACACTTACACCAAGTAACAAAGACATACAAAGATACCCAGTAACCAAGACATACACTTACACCCAGAAACACAGACATACGCTGACACCAAGTAACAAAGACATCCACATACATCAAGTAACAAAGACATACATTGATACCCATTAACAAAGACATACATTGATACCCAGTAACACAGACACGCACTGACACCCAGTAACAAAGACATACACTGATACCCAGTAACACAAACACGCACTGACACCCAGTAACAAAGGCATACACTGACACCAATTTAAAAAGACATACACTGATGCCCAGTAACTCAGACACACACATACACCAAGTAACAAAGACATACACTGACACCAAGTAATAAAGACATACACTTACACCAAGTAAAAAAGACATACACTGTCACCAAGTAACAAATACAAACACTGATACCCAGTAACACAGACACACACTGACACCAAGTAACAAAGTCTAACACATACACACACTGTCACCAAGTAACAAAGACATACACTGACACCCAGTAACAAAGACATACACTTACACCAAGTAAAAAATACAAACACTGACACCAAGTAACAAAGACATACACTGATACCCAGTAACACAGACACACACTTACTCCAAGTAACAAAGACATACACTGATACCCAGTTACACTGACACACACTTACACCAATTAACACAGACACACACAGACACCAAGTAACAAAGACATACACTGATACCCAGGAACACAGACACACACTTACACCAAGTAACAAAGACATACAAAGATACCCAGTAACCAAGACATACAATTACACCAAGTAACACAGACATACGCTGACATCAAGTAACAAAGACATCCACATACACCAAGTAACAAAGACATACATTGATACCCATTAACAAAGACATACATTGATACCCAGTAACACAGACACGCACTGACACCCAGTAACAAAGAAATACACTGATACCCAGTAACACAGACACGCACTGACACCCAGTAACAAAGACATACACTGACACCAAGTCACAAAGACATACACTTACATCAAGTAACGAAGACATACACTGATACCCAATAACACAGACACACACTTACACCAACTAACACAGACATACACTGACACCAAGTAACAAAGATATACACTGACACCCAGGAACACAGATACACACTGACACCCAGTAACACAGAGAAGCACTTGCACCAAGTAACAAAGACAGGCACTGATACCCAGTAACACAGACACAAACTTACACCAAGTAACAAAGACATACACTGACACCAAGTAATAAAGACATACACTTACACCAAGTGAAAAAGAAAAACACTGACACCTAGTAACAAAGACAACCACTGATACCCAGTCACACAGACACACACTTACACCAAGTAACAAAGACATACACTGATACCCAAATACACTGACACACACTGACACCAAGTAACAAAGTCTAACACATACACACACTGTCACCAAGTAACAAAGACATACACTGACACCCAGTAACAAAGACATACATTGACACCAAGTCACAAAGACATGCACTGACACCCAGTAACAAAGACACACACTGACACCAAGTAACAAAGACAGACACTGATACCGAGGAACACAGACACACACTTACACCAAGTAACAAAGACAGACACTGATACCCAGGAACACAGACACTCATTTGCAGCACGTAACAAGGACATACACTGATACCAAGTAACAAAGACATACACTGACACCAAGTAACAAAGACATACACTGATACCCAGGAACACAGACACACACTTACACCAAGTAACAAAGACAAACACTTACACCAAGTAGCAAAGACATACACTGACACCTAGTAACAAAGGCATACACTGATACCCAGTCACACAGACACACACTTACACCAAGTAACAAAGACATACACTGATACCCAAATACACTGACACACACTGACACCAAGTAACAAAGTCTAACACATACACACACTGTCACCAAGTAACAAAGACATACACTGACACCCAGTAACAAAGACATACACTGACACCAAGTCACAAAGACATGCACTGACACCCAGTAACAAAGACACACACTGACACCAAGTAACAAAGACAGACACTGATACCGAGGAACACAGACACACACTTACACCAAGTAACAAAGACAGACACTGATACCCAGGAACACAGACACTCATTTGCAGCACGTAACAAGGACATACACTGATACCAAGTAACAAAGACATACACTGACACCAAGTAACAAAGACATACACTGATACCCAGGAACACAGACACACACTTACACCAAGTAACAAAGACAAACACTTACACCAAGTAGCAAAGACATACACTGACACGAAGTAACAAAGGCATACACTGATACCCAGTAACACAGACACACACTTACACCAAGTAACAAAGACATACAAAGATACCCAGTAACCAAGACATACACATACACCAAGTAAAAAAAGACATACATTGATACCCAGTAACAAAGACGTACATTGATACCCAGTAGCACAGACACGCACTGACACCCAGTATCAAAGACATACACTGATACCCAGTAACACAGACACGCACTGACACCCAGTAACAACGACATACACTGACACCAAGTCACAAAGACATACACTGACACCAAGTCACAAAAACCGACACTGACACCAAGTAACAAAGACATACACTGATGCCCAGTAACACAGACACACACTGACACCAACTAACAAAGACATACACTGACACCAAGTAGCAAAGGCATATGCTTACACCAAGTAACAAAGACGCACACTTACACCAAGTAACACAGACATAAACTGACACCAAGTAACAAAGACATACACTGACACCAAGAAACAAAGACATACACTGATACCCAGTAACACAGACACACACTTACACCAAGTAACACAGACATACACTGAAAGCAAGTAACAAAGACATACACTGATACCCAGTAACACAGGCACACACTGACACCAAGTAACAAAGACATACACTGACACCAAGTAACACAGACATACACTTACACCAAATAACAAAGACACACACTGACACCAAGTAACACAGACATACACTGACACCAAGTAACAAAGACAGACAATTACACCATGTAAAAAAGACATACACTTACACCAAGTATTTTGACATACACTGACACCAAGTAACAAAGACATACACTGACACCAAATAACAAAGACATACACTGATACCCAGTAACAGAGACACACACTCACACCAAGTAACAAAGACATACACTGATACCCAGTAACACAGACACACACTTACACCAAGTAACAAAGACATACACTGACACCCAGTAACAAAGTCATACACTGACACCAAGTAACAAAGACATAAACTGAGACACAGTAACAAAGACATACACTGACACCAAGTCACAAAGACATCCACTGACACCCATTAAAAAAGACATACACTGACACCAAGTCACAAAGACACACACTGACACAAAGTAACAAAGACATACACTGATACCCAGTAGCACAGACACAAACATACACCAAGTAACGAAGACATACACTGACACCAAGTAACAAAGACATACAATTACACCAAGTAACACAGACATACACTTACACCAAGTTACAAGGACATACAGTGCCACCAAGTAACAAAGACATACACTGACACCAAGTAACAAAGTCATACACTTACACCAAGTAACACAGACATACGCTGACACCAAGTAACAAAGACATGCACTGATACCCAGTAACACTGACACGCACTTACACCAAGTAACAAAGATATACACTGATACCCTGTAAAACAGACACACACTTACACCAAGTAACAAAGACATTCACTGACACCAAGTAACAAGGGCATACACTCACACCAAGTCACAAAGACAGACACTGACACCCAGTAACAAAGACAAACACTGACACCAAGTAACGAAGCAGACACTGACACCCAGTAACAAAGACGTACACTTACACCAAGTAACACAGACATACACTGACACCATGTAACAAGGACATGCAGTGATACCCAGTAACACAGACATACACTGACACCAAGTAGCAAAGACACACACTTACACCAAGTAACACAGACATACACTGACACCAAGTAACAAAGACATACACTGACACCAAGTAACACAGACATACACTGACACCATGTAACAAAGAAATGCACTGATACCCAGTAACACAGACATACACTGACACCATGTAACAAGGACATGCAGTGATACCCAGTAACACAGACATACACTGACACCAAGTAGCAAAGACACACACTTACACCAAGTAACACAGACATACACTGACACCAAGTAACAAAGACATACACTGACACCAAGTAACACAGACATACACTGACACCATGTAACAAAGAAATGCACTGATACCCAGTAACACAGACATACACTGACACCAAGTAACAAAGACATACACTGACACCAACAAACCAAGACATACGCTGATACCCAGTAACACAGACACAGACTTACACCAAGTCACAAAGACATACACTGATACCCAGTAACACAGACACACACTTACACCAGGTAACACAGACATACACTGACACCAAGTAACAAAGACATACACTGATACCCAGTAACACAGGCAAACACTGACACCAAGGAACAAAGAAATGCACTGACACCAAGTAACAAAGACATACACTTACACCAAGTAACAAAGACATACACTTACACCAAGTAACAAAGACATACACTGACACCCAGTAACACAGACACCCACATACACCAAGTAACAAAGAAACACAATTACACCAAGTAACACAGACATACACTGACACCAAGTAACAAAGACATACACTGACACCAAGTCACAAAGACATCCACTGACACCCAGTAAAAACACATACACTGACACCAAGTCACAAAGACACACACTGACACCAAGTAACAAAGACATACACTGATACCCAGTAGCACATACACACACATACACCAAGTAACTAAGACAGACAGTGACACCAAGTAACAAAGACATACAATTACACCAAGTAACACAGACATACACTTACACCAAGTTACAAGGACATACACTGCCACCAAGTAACAAAGACATACACTGATACCAAGTAACACAGACACACACTTACACCAAGTAACACGGACACAAACTTACACCAAGTAACAAAGTCATACAATTACACCAAGTAACACAGACATACGCTGACACCAAGTAACAAAGACATACAATTACACCAAGTAACAAAGACATACACTTACACCAAGTAACACAGACATACACTGACACCATGTAACAAGGACATGCAGTGATACCCAGTAATACAGACATACACTGACACCAAGTAGCAAAGACACACACTTACACCAAGTAACACAGACATACACTGACACCAAGTAACAAAGACATACACTGACACCAAGTAACACAGACATACACTGACACCATGTAACAAAGAATTGCACTGATTCCAGTAACACAGACATACACTGACACCAAGTAACAAAGACATACACTGACACCAACAAACAAAGACATACGCTGATACCCAGTAACACAGACACAGACTTACACCAAGTCACAAAGACATACACTGATAGCCAGTAACACAGACACACACTTACACCAAGTAACACAGACATACACTGACACCAAGTAACAAAGACATACACTGATACCCAGTAACACAGGCAAACACTGACACCAAGGAACAAAGAAATGCACTGACACCAAGTAACAAAGACATACACTTACACCAAGTAACAAAGACACACACTGACACCAAGTAACACAGACATACACAGACACCAAGTAACAAAGACAGACAATTACACCAAGTAACAAAGACATACACTTGCACCAAGTATTTTGACATACACTGACACCAAGTAACAAAGACATACACTGACACCAAATAACAAAGACATGCATTGATACCCAGTAACACAGACAAACACTCACACCAGGTAACAAAGACATACACTGATACCCAGTAACACAGACACACACTTACACCAAGTAACAAAGACGTACACTGACACCCAGGAACAAAGACACACACTGACACCATGTAACACAGACATACACTGACACCAAGTAACAAAGACATACACTGACACCCAGTAACACAGACACACACATACACCAAGTAACAAAGAAACACACTTACACCAAGTAACACAGACATACACTGACACCAAGTAACAAAGACATACACTGACACCAAGTCACAAAGACATCCACTGACACCCAGTAAAAACACATACACTGACACCAAGTCACAAAGACACACACTGACACCAAGTAACAAAGACATACACTGATACCCAGTAGCACAAACACACACATACACCAAGTAACTAAGACAGACAGTGACACCAAGTAACAAAGACATACAATTACACCAAGTAACACAGACATACACTTACACCAAGTTACAAGGACATACACTGCCACCAAGTAACAAAGACATACACTGATACCAAGTAACACAGACACACACTTACACCAAGTAACACAGACACAAACTTACATCAAGTAACAAAGACATACACTGACACCAAGTAACAAAGTCATACACTTACACCAAGTAACACAGACATACGCTGACACCAAGTAACAAAGACATACAATTACACCACGTAGCAAAGACACACACTTACACCAAGTAACACAGACATGCACTGACACCATGTAACAAAGACATGCACTGATACCCAGTAACACTGACACGCACTTACACCAAGTAACAAAGATATACACTGATACCCAGTAAAACAGACACAAAATTACACCAAGTAACAAAGACATACACTGACACCAAGTAACAAGGACATACACTGAAACCAAGTCACAAAGACAGACACTGACACCCAGGAAAAAAGACATACACTGACACCAAGTCACAAAGACACACACTGACACCAAGTAACAAAGACAGACACTAATACCCAGTAACACAGACACACACTTGCACCAAGTAACAAGGACATACACTGATAACCAGTAACAAAGACATACATTTACAACAATTAACAAAGACACACAATTACACCAAGTAACAAAGACATATACTGACACCAAGTAGCAAAGACATACACTGATACCCAGTAACACAGACACATACTTAGACCAATGAACAAAGACAGATACTGATACCAAGTAACACAGACATACACTGACACCAAGTAACAAAGACATACACTGACACCAAGTAACAAAGACATACACTGACACCAAGTAATGAAGACATACACTGATACCCAGTAACACAGACACACACGTAAACCAAGTAACTAAGACATGCACTGATACCCAAAAACATAGACACACACTTACACCAAGTAACACAGACATACACTGACAACAAGTAACAAAGTCATACACTGATACCCAGTAAAACAGACACACACTTACACCAATTAACAAAGACATACACTTACACCAAGTAACACAGACATACAATGATACCCAGTAACAAAGGCATACACTTACATCAAGCACAAAGACATACAAAGACACCAAGTAACAAATAAATACACTTACACCAAGTAACAAAGACATACACTGATACCCAGTAACACAGACACGCACTGACACCCAGCAACAAATTTATACACTGATACCCATAACACAGACACACACTGACACCCAGTAACACAAACAAACACACACTGACACCCAGTAGCACAGAGAACCACTGATACACAGTAACAAAGACATACACTGACACGAAGTAACACAGACACACAATGACACCCAGTAATAAAGACATACAATGTCACCAAGTCACAAAGACATACACTGATACCAAGTCGCAAAGACATACACCGATACCCAGTAACAACGACACACACTGACACCAAGTAACAAAGACATACACTGACACCAAGTATCAAAGGCATACGCTTACACCAAGTAACAAAGACGCACAAATACACCAAGTAACACAGACATACACTGACACCAAGTAACAAAGACAAACACTGACACCAAGTAACAAAGACATACACTGATACCCAGTAACACAGACACACACTCACACCACGTAACACAGACATACAATGATACACAGTAACAAAGGCATACACTTACATCAAGCACAAAGACATACAAAGACACCAAGTAACAAATAAATACACTTACACCAAGTAACAAAGACATACACTGATACCCAGTAAAACAGACACGCACTGACACCCAGCAACAAATATATACACTGATACCCATAACACTGACACACACTGACACCCAGTAACACAAACAAACACACACTGACACCCAGTAGCACAGAGAACCACTGATACACAGTAACAAAGACATACACTGACACGAAGTAACACAGACACACAATGACACCCAGTAATAAAGACATACAATGTCACCAAGTCACAAAGACATACACTGATACCAAGTCACAAAGACATACACCGATACCCAGTAACAACGACACACACTGACACCAAGTAACAAAGACATACACTGACACCAAGTATCAAAGGCATACGCTTACACCAAGTAACAAAGACGCACAAATACACCAAGTAACACAGACATACACTGACACCAAGTAACAAAGACAAACACTGACACCAAGTAACAAAGACATACACTGATACCCAGTAACACAGACACACACTCACACCAAGTAACAAAGACATACACTGATACCCAGTAACACAGACACACACTTACACCAAGTAACACATACATACACTGACACCAAGTAACAAAGACATACACTGATACCCAGTAACACAGGCACACACTGACACCAAGTAACAAAGACATACACTGACACCAAGTAAGAAAGAGATACACTGAAACCAAATAACAAAGACATACACTGATACCCAGTAACACAGACACACACTCACACCAAGTAACAAAGACATTACTGATACCCAGTAACACAGACACACACTTACACCAAGTGACAAAGACATACACTGACACCCAGTAACAAAGACACACACTGACACCATGTAACACAGACAGACACTGACACCATGTAACAAAGACATACACTGACACCCAGTAACACAGACACACACTTACACCAAGTAACAAAGACATACACTGACACCAAGTAACAAAAACATACACTGATACCCAGTAACACAGATACACACGGACACCAAGTAACAAAGACACACACTTACACCAAGTAACAAAGACATACACTGACACCAAGTAACAAAGTCATAAACTGAGACACAGTAACAAAGACATACACTGACACCAAGTCACAAAGTCATCCACTGACACCCAGTAAAAAAGACATACACTGACACCAAGTCACAAAGACACACACTGACACCAAGTAACAAAGACATACACTGATACCCAGTAGCACAGACACACACATACACCAAGTAACGAAGATATACACTGACAACAAGTAACAAAGACATACGATTACACCAAGTAACACAGACATACACTTACTCCAAGTAACAAAGACATACACTGCCACCAAGTAACAAATACATACAATTACACCAAGTAACAAAGACACACACTTACACCAAGTAACAAAGACATACAATTACACCAAGTAACAAAGACACACACTGACACCAAGTAAAAAAGACATACACTGACACCAAGTAACAAAGACATACACTGTCACCCAGTAACACAGACACACACTTACACCAAGTAACAAAGATATACACTGATTCCCAGTAAAACAGACACACACTTACACCAAGTAACAAAGACATACACTGACACCAAGTAACAAAGACATACACTGACACCAAGCCACAAAGACAGACACTGACACCCAGTAACAAAGACAAACACTGACACCAAGTAACGAAGCAGACACTGACACCCAGTAACAAATACATACACTTACACCAAGTAACACAGTCATACACTGACACCAAGTAACAAAGACATACACTTCCACCCAGTAACAAAGACACACACTTACACGAAGTAACACAGACATACACTGACACCAAGTAACGAAGACATACACTGACACCCAGCAACACAGACACACACTTACACCAAGTAACAAAGACAGACACTGATACCCAGTAACACAGACACACACTTGCACCAAGTAACAAGGACATACACTGATACCCTGTAACAAAGACATACATTTACAACAATTAACAAAGACACACAATTACACCAAGTTACAAAGACATACACTGACACCAAGTAGCAAAGACATACACTGATACCGAGTAACACAGACACATACTTAGACCAATGAACAAAGACAGATACTGATACCAAGTAACACAGACATACACTGACACCAAGTAACAAAGACATACACTGACACCAAGTAACAAAGACATACACTTACACCAAGTAACAAAGTCATACACTGACACCAAGTAACGAAGACATACACTGATACCCAGTAACACAGACACACACTTACACCAAGTAACACAGACACACACTGACACCAAGTAACAAAGACATACACTGATACCCAGTAACACAGACAAACACTTACACCAAGTAACAAAGACATACACTGACACCAAGTAACAAAGACATACACTGATACCAAAAACATAGACACACACTTACACCAAATAACAAAGACATACACTGACACCAAGTAACAAAGACATGCACTGATACCCAGTAACACAGACAAACACTTACAAGAAGTAACCAGGACATACACTGATACCAATAACACAGACACACACTTACACCAAGTAACACAGACATACACTGACACCAAGTCACAAAGTCATACACTGATACCCAGTAACACAGACATACACTGACACCAAGTAACAAAGACATACATTGATACCCAGTAACACAGGCACACCCTGACACCAAGTAACAAAGACATACACTGACACCAAGTAAGAAAGACATACGCTGACACCAAATAACAAAGACATACACTGATACCCAGCAACACAGACACACACTCACACCAAGTAACAAAGACATAGACTGATACCCAGTAACACAGACACACACTTACACCAAGAAACAATGACATACACTGACACCCAGTAACAAAGACACACACTGACACCATGTAACACAGACATACACTGACACCATGTAACAAAGACAGACACTGACACCCAGTAACACAGACACACACTTACACCAAGTAACAAAGACATACACTGACACCAAGTAACAAAAACATACACTGATACCCAGTAACACAGATACACACTTACACCAAGTAACAAAGACACACACTTACACCAAGTAACACAGACATACACTGGCACCAAGTAACAAAGACATACACTGACACCAAGTAACAAAGACATAAACTGAGACACAGTAACAAAGACATACACTGACACCAAGTCACAAAGACATCCACTAACACCCAGTAAAAAAGACATACACTGACACCAAGTCACAAAGACACACACTGACACCAAGTAACAAAGACATACACTGATACCCAGTAGCACAGACACACACATACACCAAGTAACGAAGACATACACTGACACCAAGTAACAAAGACATACAATTACACCAAGTAACACAGACATACACTTACACCAAGTAACAAAGACATACACTGCCACCAAGTAACAAAGACATACAATTACACCAAGTAACAAAGACACACACTTACACCAAGTAACAAAGACATACAATTACACCAAGTAACAAAGACACACACTGACACCAAGTAACAAACACATACACTGACACCAAGTAACAAAGACATACATTGTTACCCAGTAACACAGACACACACTTCCACCAAGTAACAAAGACATACAATGACACCAAGTAACAAAGACATGCACTGACACCAAGTAACAAAGACATACACTGTCACCCAGTAACACAGACACACACTTACACCAAGTAACAAAGATATACACTGATTCCCAGTAAAACAGACACACACTTACACCAAGTAACAAAGACATACACTGACACCAAGTAACAAAGACATACACTGACACCAAGTCACAAAGACAGACACTGACACCCAGTAACAAAGACAAACACTGACACCAAGTAACGAAGCAGACACTGACACCCAGTAACAAATACATACACTTACACCAAGTAACACAGACATACACTGACACCAAGTAACAAAGACATACACTTCCACCCAGTAACAAAGACACACACTTACACGAAGTAACACAGACATACACTGACACCAAGTAACGAAGACATACACTGACACCCAGCAACACAGACACACACTTACACCAAGTAACAAAGACAGACACTGATACCCAGTAACACAGACACACACTTGCACCAAGTAACAAGGACATACACTGATACCCAGTAACAAAGACATACATTTACAACAATTAACAAAGACACACAATTACACCCAGTAACAAAGACATACACTGACACCAAGTAGCAATGACATACACTGATACCGAGTAACACAGACACATACTTAGACCAATGAACAAAGACAGATACTGATACCAAGTAACACAGACATACACTGACACCAAGTAACAAAGACATACACTGACACCAAGTAACAAAGACATACACTTACACCAAGTAACAAAGTCATACACTGACACCAAGTAACGAAGACATACACTGATACCCAGTAACACAGACACACACGTACACCAAGTAACACAGACACACACTGACACCAAGTAACAAAGACATACACTGATACCCAGTAACACAGACAAACACTTACACCAAGTAACAAAGACATACACTGACACCAAGTAACAAAGACATACACTGATACCCAAAAACATAGACACACACTTACACCAAGTAACAAAGACATACACTGACACCAAGTAACAAAGACATACACTGATACCCAGTAACACAGATAAAAACTTACACCAAGTAACCAGGACATACACTGATACCAATAACACAGACACACACTTACACCAAGTAACACAGACATACACTGACACCAAGTAACAAAGACATACATTGATACCCAGTAACACAGGCACACCCTGACACCAAGTAACAAAGACATACACTGACACCAAGTAAGAAAGACATACGCTGACACCAAATAACAAAGACATACACTGATACCCAGTAACACAGACACACACTCACACCAAGTAACAAAGACATAGACTGATACCCAGTAACACAGACACACACTTACACCAAGAAACAAAGACATACACTGACACCCAGTAACAAAGACAAACACTTACACCAAGTAACAAAGACATACACTGACACCAAGTAACAAAAACATACACTGATACCCAGTAACACAGATACACACTTACACCAAGTAACAAAGACACACACTTACACCAAGTAACACAGACATACACTGGCACCAAGTAACAAAGACATACACTGACACCAAGTAACAAAGACATAAACTGAGACACAGTAACAAAGACATACACTGACACCAAGTCACAAAGACATCCACTGACACCCAGTAAAAAAGACATACACTGACACCAAGTCACAAAGACACACACTGACACCAAGTAACAAAGACATACACTGATACCCAGTAGCACAGACACACACATACACCAAGTAACGAAGACATACACTGACACCAAGTAACAAAGACATACAATTACACCAAGTAACACAGACATACACTTACACCAAGTAACAAAGACATACACTGCCACCAAGTAACAAAGACATACAATTACACCAAGTAACAAAGACACACTCTTACACCAAGTAACAAAGACATACAATTACACCAAGTAACAAAGACACACACTGACACCAAGTAACAAACACATACACTGACACCAAGTAACAAAGACATACATTGTTACCCAGTAACACAGACACACACTTCCACCAAGTAACAAAGACATACATTGATACCCAGTAACACAGACTCACACTTACACCAAGTAACAAAGACATCCACTGACACCAAGTAAAAAAGACATACACTGACACCAAGTAACAAAGACAATCACTGATACCATGTAACACAGACATACACTGACACCATGTAACAAAGACAGACACTGACACCCAGTAACACAGACACACACTTACACCAAGTAACAAAGACACACTCTTACACCAAGTAACAAAGACATACAATTACACCAAGTAACAAAGACACACACTGACACCAAGTAACAAACACATACACTGACACCAAGTAACAAAGACATACATTGTTACCCAGTAACACAGACACACACTTCCACCAAGTAACAAAGACATACACTGATACCCAGTAACACAGACTCACGCATACACCAAGTAACAAAGACATCCACTGACACCAAGTAAAAAAGACATACACTGACACCAAGTAACAAAGACAATCACTGATACCATGTAACACAGACATACACTGACACCATGTAACAAAGACAGACACTGACACCCAGTAACACAGACACACACTTACACCAAGTAACAAAGACATACACTGACACCAAGTAACAAAAACTTACACTGATACCCAGTAACACAGATACACACTTACACCAAGTAACAAAGACACACACTTACACCAAGTAACACAGACATACACTGGCACCAAGTAACAAAGACATACACTGACACCAAGTAACAAAGACATAAACTGAGACACAGTAACAAAGACATACACTGACACCAAGTCACAAAGACATCCACTAACACCCAGTAAAAAAGACATACACTGACACCAAGTCACAAAGACACACACTGACACCAAGTAACAAAGACATACACTGATACCCAGTAGCACAGACACACACATACACCAAGTAACGAAGACATACAGTGACACCAAGTAACAAAGACATACAATTACACCAAGTAACACAGACATACACTTACACCAAGTAACAAAGACATACACTGCCACCAAGTAACAAAGACATACAATTACACCAAGTAACGAAGACACACACTTACACCAAGTAACAAAGACATACAATTACACCAAGTAACAAAGACACACACTGACACCAAGTAACAAACACATACACTGACACCAAGTAACAAAGACATACATTGTTACCCAGTAACACAGACACACACTTCCACCAAGTAACAAAGACATACAATGACACCAAGTAACAAAGACATGCACTGACACCAAGTAACAAAGACATACACTGTCACCCAGTAACACAGACACACACTTACACCAAGTAACAAAGATATACACTGATTCCCAGTAAAACAGACACACACTTACACCAAGTAACAAAGACATACACTGACACCAAGTAACAAAGACATACACTGACACCAAGTCACAAAGACAGACACTGACACCCAGTAACAAAGACAAACACTGACACCAAGTAACGAAGCAGACACTGACACCCAGTAACAAATACATACACTTACACCAAGTAACACAGACATAAACTGACACCAAGTAACAAAGACATACACTTCCACCCAGTAACAAAGACACACACTTACACGAAGTAACACAGACATACACTGACACCAAGTAACGAAGACATACACTGACACCCAGCAACACAGACACACACTTACACCAAGTAACAAAGACAGACACTGATACCCAGTAACACAGACACACACTTGAACCAAGTAACAAGGACATACACTGATACCCAGTAACAAAGACATACATTTACAACAATTAACACAGACACACAATTACACCAAGTTACAAAGACATACACTGACACCAAGTAGCAAAGACATACACTGATTCCGAGTAACACAGACACATACTTAGACCAATGAACAAGACAGATACTGATACCAAGTAACACAGACATACACTGACACCAAGTAACAAAGACATACACTGACACCAAGTAACAAAGACATACGCTTACACCAAGTAACAAAGTCATACACTGACACCAAGTAACGAAGACATACACTGATACCCAGTAACACAGACACACACTTACACCAAGTAACACAGACACACACTGACACCAAGTAACAAAGACATACACTGATACACAGTAACACAGACAAACACTTACACCAAGTAACAAAGACATACACTGACACCAAGTAACAAAGACATACACTGATACCCAAAAACATAGACACACACTTACACCAAGTAACAAAGACATACACTGACACCAAGTAACAAAGACATACACTGATACCCAGTAACACAGACAAACACTTACACCAAGTAACCAGGACATACACTGATACCAATAACACAGACACACACTTACACCAAGTAACACAGACATACACTGACACCAAGTCACAAAGTCATACACTGATACCCAGTAACACAGACATACACTGACACCAAGTAACAAAGACATACATTGATACCCAGTAACACAGGCACACCCTGACACCAAGTAACAAAGACATACACTGACACCAAGTAAGAAAGACATACGCTGACACCAAATAACAAAGACATACACTGATACCCAGTAACACAGACACACACTCACACCAAGTAACAAAGACATAGACTGATACCCAGTAACACAGACACACACTTACACCAAGAAACAAAGACATACACTGACACCCAGTAACAAAGACACACACTGACACCATGTAACACAGACATACACTGACACTATGTAACAAAGACAGACACTGACACCCAGTAACACAGACACACACTTACACCAAGTAACAAAGACATACACTGACACCAAGTAACAAAAACATACACTGATTCCCAGTAACACA
This sequence comes from Heterodontus francisci, assembly GCF_036365525.1. NCBI lineage: Eukaryota > Metazoa > Chordata > Chondrichthyes > Heterodontiformes > Heterodontidae > Heterodontus > Heterodontus francisci. Next base: position 5,232,957 of record NW_027140677.1, read on the forward strand.
GATACACACTTACACCAAGTAACAAAGACACACACTTACACCAAGTAACACAGACATACACTGGCACCAAGTAACAAAGACATACACTGACACCAAGTAACAAAGACATAAACTGAGACACAGTAACAAAGACATACACTGACACCAAGTCACAAAGACATCCACTGACACCCAGTAAAAAAGACATACACTGACACCAAGTCACAAAGACACACACTGACACAAAGTAACAAAGACATACACTGATACCCAGTAGCACAGACACACACATACACCAAGTAACGAAGACATACACTGACACCAAGTAACAAAGACATACAATTACACCAAGTAACACAGACATACACTTACACCAAGTAACAAAGACATACACTGCCACCAAGTAACAAAGACATACAATTACACCAAGTAACAAAGACACACTCTTACACCAAGTAACAAAGACATACAATTACACCAAGTAACAAAGACACACACTGACACCAAGTAACAAACACATACACTGACACCAAGTAACAAAGACATACATTGTTACCCAGTAACACAGACACACACTTCCACCAAGTAACAAAGACATACAATGACACCAAGTAACAAAGACATACACTGACACCAAGTCACAGAGACAGACACTGACACCCAGTAACAAAGACAAACACTGACACCAAGTAACGAAGCAGACACTGACACCCAGTAACAAAGACATACACTTACACACAGTAACAAAGACAAACACTGACACCAAGTAACGAAGCAGACACTGACATCCAGTAACAAAGACATGCAGTGATACCCAGTAACACAGACATACACTGACACCAAGTAGCAAAGACACACACTTACACCAAGTAACAAAGACAAACACTGACACCAAGTAACAAATTTACATACACTGACACGAAGTAACACATACATACACTGACACCATGTAACAAAGACATGCACTGATACCCAGTAACACAGACATACACTGACACCAAGTAACAAAGACATACACTGACACCAAATCACAAAGACATACCCTGATACCCAGTAACACAGACACACACTTACACCAAGTAACAAAGACAAACACTGACACCAAGTAACAAAGACATACACTGACACCAAGAAACAAAGACATACACTTACACCAAGTAACACGGACACACACTGACACCCAGTAACACAAACACTGTCACCCAGTAACATAGAGAAAGTCAGACACACAGTAACAAAGACACACACAGAAAAACACTGACACCAAGTAACAAAGACTAACACAGACACACACTGTCAGCATGTAACAAAGACGTACACTGACACCAAGTAACAAAGACATAGACTGACACCAAGTCACAAAGACATACACTGATACCCAGTAACACAGACATATACTTCCACCAAGTAACACAGACATACACTGACACCAAGTAACAAAGACATCTTCTTCCACCAAGAAACACAGACATACACTGAAACCAAGGAACAAAGACATACACTTACACCAAGTAACAAAGACACACACTTACACGAAGTAACACAGACATACACTGACACCAAGTAACAAAGACATACACTGATACACAGTAACACAGACACACTTACAACAAGTAACAAAGACATACACTGACACCCAGTAACAAAGACACACACTGACACCATGTAACACAGACATACACTGACACCAAATAACAAAGACATACACTGACACCCAGTAAGACAGACACACACTTACACCAAGTCACAAATACATACACTGACACCAAGTAACAAAGACATACACTGATACCCCGTAACACAGACACACACTTACACCAAGTAACACAGACATACACTGACACCAAGTAACAAAGACATACACTGACACCAAGTAACAAAGACATAAACTGAGACACAGTAACAAAGACATACACTGACACCAAGTCACAAAGACATACACTGACACCCAGTAACAAAGACATACACTGACACCAAGTCACAAAGACATACACTGACACCAAGTAACAAATTTACATACACTGATACCCAGTAACACAGACACACACTTACACCAAGTAACAAAGACATACACTCACACCCAGTAACAAAGACACACACTGACACCATGTAACACAGACATGCACTGACACAAAGTAACAAAGACATACACTGAAACCAAGTAACAAAGACATAAACTGACACACAGTAACAAAGAAATACACTGACACCAAGTCACAAATACATCCACTGACACCCAGTTAAAAAGACATACATTGACACCAAGTCACAAAGACATACACTGACACCAAGTCACAAAGACATACACTGATACCCAGTTGCACAGACACACACTTACACCAAGTAACGAAGACATACACTGACACCAAGTAACAAAGACATACAATTACAAAAAGTAACAAAGACAAACACTTATACCAAGTAACACAGACATACACTGACACCAAGTAACAAAGACATACACTGTTACCCAGTAACACAGACACACACTTACACCAAGTAACAAAGACATACACTGATACCAAGTAACACAGACACACAATTACAACAAGTAACACAAATACACACTTGCACCAAGTGACAAAGACATACACTGACACCAAGTAACAAAGACTTACAATTACACCAAATCACAAATACATACCCTGATACCCAGTAACACAGACACAAACTTACACCAAGTAACAAAGACAAACACTGACACCAAGTAACAAAGACATACACTGACACCAAGAAACAAAGACATACACTTACACCAAGTAACACGGACACACACTGACACCCAGTAACACAAACAAAAACACACTGTCACCCAGTAACATAGGGAAAGTCAGACACACAGTAACAAAGACATACACAGAAAAACACTGACACCAAGTAACAAAGCCTAACACAGACACACACTGTCAGAATCTAAGAAAGACATACACTGACACCAAGTAACAAAGACATAGACTGACACCAAGTCACAAAGACATACACTGATACCCAGTAACACAGACACACACTTCCACCAAGTAACAAAGACAAGCACTGACACCAAGTAACAAAGACATATACTTCCACCAAGTAACACAGACATACACTGACACCAAGGAACAAAGACATACACTTACACCAAGTAACAAAGACACACACTTACACGAAGTAACACAGACATACACTGACACCCAGAAAGTCAGACAAACACTTACACCAAGTAACAAAGACATACACTGACACCAAGTAACAAAGACATACACTGATACCCCGTAACACAAACACACACTTACACCAAGTAACACAGACATACACTGACACCAAGTAACAAAGACATACACTGACACCAAGTAACACAGACATAAACTGAGACACAGTAACAAAGACATACACTGACACCAAGTCACAAAGACATACACTGATACCCAGTAACAAAGACATACACTGACACCAAGTCACAAAGACATACACTGACACCAAGTAACAAATACATACACTGATACCCAGTAACACAGACACACACTTACACCAAGTAACAAAGACATACACTGACACCCAGTAACAAAGACACACATTGACACCATGTAACGCAGACATACACAGACACAAAGTAACAAAGACAAACACTGATACCCTGTAACACAGACACACACTTACACCAACTAACACAGACATACACTGACACCAAGTTACAAAGAGAAACAATTACACCAAGTCACAAAAACATGCACTGACACCCAGTAACAAAGACACACACTGACACCAAGGAACAAAGATATACACTGATACCCAGTAACACAGACACACACTTACACCAAGTAGCAAGGCATACACTGACACCAATTAAAAAAGACATACACTGATACCCAGTAACACAGACACACACATACACCAAGTAACAAAGACATACACTGACACCAAGTAACAAAGACATACACTTACACCAAGTAAAAAAGACATACACTGACACCAAGTAACAAAGACAAACACTGATACCCAGTAACACAGACACACACTTACACCAAGTAACAAAGTCTAACACATACACACACAGTCACCAAGTAACAAAGACATAAACTGACACCCAGGAACAAAGACATACACTGACACCAAGTCACAGAGACACGCACTGACACCCAGTAACAAAGACACACACTGACACCATGTAACACAGACATACACTGACACCAAATAACAAAGACATACACTGACACCCAGTAAGACAGACACACACTTACACCAAGTCACAAATACATACACTGACACCAAGTAACAAAGACATACACTGATACCCCGTAACACAGACACACACTTACACCAAGTAACACAGACATACACTGACACCAAGTAACAAAGACATACACTGACACCAAGTAACAAAGACATAAACTGAGACACAGTAACAAAGACATACACTGACACCAAGTCACAAAGACATACACTGACACCCAGTAACAAAGACATACACTGACACCAAGTCACAAAGACATACACTGGCACCAAGTAACAAATTTACATACACTGATACCCAGTAACACAGACACACACTTACACCAAGTAACAAAGACATACACTGACACCCAGTAACAAAGACACACACTGACACCATGTAACACAGACATGCACAGACACAAAGTAACAAAGACATACACTGATACCCAGTAACACAGACACACACTTACACCAAGTAATACAGACATACACTGACACAAAGTAACAAAGACATACACTGAAACCAAGTAACAAAGACATAAACTGACACACAGTAACAAAGAAATACACTGACACCAAGTCACAAATACATCCACTGACACCCAGTTAAAAAGACATACATTGACACCAAGTCACAAAGACATACACTGACACCAAGTCACAAAGACATACACTGATACCCAGTTGCACAGACACACACTTACACCAAGTAACGAAGACATACACTGACACCAAGTAACAAAGACATACAATTACAAAAAGTAACAAAGACAAACACTTATACCAAGTGACACAGACATACACTGACACCAAGTAACAAAGACATACACTGTTACCCAGTAACACAGACACACACTTACACCAAGTAACAAAGACATACACTGATACCAAGTAACACAGACACACAATTACAACAAGTAACACAAATACACACTTGCACCAAGTGACAAAGACATACACTGACACCAAGTAACAAAGACTTACAATTACACCAAATCACAAATACATACCCTGATACCCAGTAACACAGACACAAACTTACACCAAGTAACAAAGACAAACACTGACACCAAGTAACAAAGACACACACTGACACCCAGTAACACAAACAAAAACACACTGTCACCCAGTAACATAGGGAAAGTCAGACACACAGTAACAAAGACATACACAGAAAAACACTGACACCAAGTAACAAAGCCTAAAACAGACACACACTGTCAGAATCTAAGAAAGACATACACTGACACCAAGTAACAAAGACATAGACTGACACCAAGTCACAAAGACATACACTGATACCCAGTAACATAGACACACACTTCCACCAAGTAACAAAGACAAGCACTGACACCAAGTAACAAAGACATATACTTCCACCAAGTAACACAGACATACACTGACACCAAGGAACAAAGACATACACTTACACCAAGTAACAAAGACACACACTTACACGAAGTAACACAGACATACACTGACACCAAGGAACAAAGACATACACTGACACCCAGAAAGTCAGACAAACACTTACACCAAGTAACAAAGACATACACTGACACCAAGTAACAAAGACATACACTGATACCCCGTAACACAAACACACACTTACACCAAGTAACACAGACATACACTGACACCAAGTAACAAAGACATACACTGACACCAAGTAACACAGACATAAACTGAGACACAGTAACAAAGACATACACTGACACCAAGTCACAAAGACATACACTGACACCCAGTAACAAAGACATACACTGACACCAAGTCACAAAGACATACACTGACACCAAGTAACAAATACATACACTGATACCCAGTAACACAGACACACACTTACACCAAGTAACAAAGACATACACTGACACCCAGTAACAAAGACACACATTGACACCATGTAACGCAGACATACACAGACACAAAGTAACAAAGACAAACACTGATACCCTGTAACACAGACACACACTTACACCATCTAACACAGACATACACTGACACCAAGTTACAAAGAGAAACAATTACACCAAGTCACAAAAACATGCACTGACACCCAGTAACAAAGACACACACTGACACCAAGGAACAAAGATATACACTGATACCCAGTAACACAGACACACACTTACACCAAGTAGCAAGGCATACACTGACACCAATTAAAAAAGACATACACTGATACCCAGTAACACAGACACACACATACACCAAGTAACAAAGACATACACTGACACCAAGTAACAAAGACATACACTTACACCAAGTAAAAAAGACATACACTGACACCAAGTAACAAAGACAAACACTGATACCCAGTAACACAGACACACACTTACACCAAGTAACAAAGACATACACTGATACCCAGTTACACTGACACACACTGACACCAAGTAACAAAGTCTAACACATACACACACAGTCACCAAGTAACAAAGACATAAACTGACACCCAGGAACAAAGACATACACTGACACCAAGTCACAGAGACACGCACTGACACCCAGTAACAAAGACACACAATGACACCAAGTAACAAAGACATACACTGATACCCAATAACACAGACACACACTTACACCAAGTAACAAAGACATACACTGATACCGAGGAACACAGACACACACTTGCACCAAGTAACAAGGACATAAACTGAAACCAAGTAAAAAAGACATACACTGACACCAAGTAACAAAGACATACACTGACACCCAGTAACACAGACACACACTTACACCGAGTAACAAAGTCAAACACTGATACCCAATTACACTGACACACACTTACACCAAGTAACACAGACACACACAGACACCAAGTAACAAAGACATACACTGATACCCAGTAACACAGACACACACTTACACCAAGTATCAAAGACATACACTGACACCAAGTAACAAAGACATACACTGATACCCTGTAAGACAGACACAAAATTACACCAAGTAACAAAGACATGCACTGATACCGAGGAACGCAGACACACTCTTACACCAAGTATCAAAGACATACACTGACACCAAGTAACAAAGACATACACTGATACCCTGTAAGACAGACACAAAATTACACCAAGTAACAAAGACAGACACTGATACGCAGTAACACAGACACACATTTGCATCAAGTAACAAGGACTTACACTGATACCAAGTAAAAAAGACCGACACTTACACCAAGTAACAATGACATACACAGACACCCAGTAACACAGACACACACTGACACCCAGTAACAAAGACATACACTGACACCAAGTCACAAAGACATACACTGACACCAAGGAACAAAGACATACACTGATACCCAGTAACACAGACTCACAATGACACCAAGTAACAAAGACATACACTGATAACCAGTAACACAGACACACACTTACACCAAATAACAAAGACATACACTGACACCAATTAACAAAGACATACACTGATACCCAGTAACACAGACACACACTGACACCAAGTAATAAAGGCATACACTGACACCAAGTAACAAAGACATACACTTACACCAAGTAAAAAATACAAACACTGACACCAAGTAACAAAGACATACACTGATACCCAGTAACACAGACACACACTTACTCCAAGTAACCAAGACATACACTGATACCCAGTTACACTGACACACACTTACACCAATTAACACAGACACACACAGACACCAAGTAACAAGGACAAACACTGATACCCAGTAACACAGACACACACTTACACAAAGTAACAAAGACATACACTGACACCAAGTAACAAAGACATACACTGACACAAAGTAACAAAGGCATACACTGATACCCAGTAACACAGACACACACTTACACCAAGTAACAAAGACATACAAAGATACCCAGTAACCAAGACATACACTTACAGCAAGTAACAAAGACATACGCTGACACCAAGTAACAAAGACATCCACATACACCAAGTAACAAAGACATACATTGATACCCATTAACAAAGACATACATTGATAACCAGTAACACAGACACGCACTGACACCCAGTAACAAAGACATGCACTGATACCCAGTAACACAGACACGCACTGACACCCAGTAACAAAGACATACACTGACACCAAGTCACAAAGACATCCACTTACACCAAGTAACAAAGACATACACTGATACCCAATAAAACAGACAAACACTTAAACCAACTAACACAGACATACACTGACACCAAGTAACAAAGACTTACACTGACACCCAGGAACACAGATACACACTGACACCCAGTAACACAGAGAAACACTTACACCAAGTAACAAAGACAGGCACTGATACCCAGTAATACAGACACAAACCTACACCAAGTCACAAAGACATGCACTGACACCCAGAAACAAAGATATACACTGACACCAAGTAACAAAGACACACACTTACACCAAGTAACAAAGACACACACTTACACCAAGTAACACAGACACACACTGACACCAAGTAACAAAGACATACACTGTTACCCAGTAACACAGACACACACTTACACCAAGTAACAAAGACATACACTGATACCAAGTAACACAGACACACACTTACACCAAGTAACACAGACACAAACTTACACCCAGTAACAAAGACATACACTGACACCAAGTCACAAAGACGAACACTGATACCAAGTAACAAAGACATACTATTACACCAAGTAACAAAGACACACACTTACACCAAGTAACACAGACATACACTGACACCAAGTAACAAAGACATACACTGTTACCCAGTTATACAGACACACACTTCCACCAAGTAACAAAGACATACACTGATACCAAGTAACACAGACACACACTTTCACCAAGTAACACAGACACACACTTACACCAAGTAAAAAAGACATACACTTGCACCAAGTTACAAAGACATACACTGATACCCAGTAACAAAGACATACATTGATACCCAGTAACACAGACACGCACTGACACCCAGTAACAAAGACATACATTGATACCCAGTAACACAGACACGCACTGACACCCATTAACAAAGACATACCCTGACACCAAATCACAAAGACATACACTGACACCAAGTAACAAAGACAGACACTGATACACAGTAACACAGACACACCCTTAAACCAAGTCACAAAGACATACACTGACACCCAGGAAGAAAGACATACACTGATACCCAGTAACACAGACACGCACTGACACCCAGTAACAAAGACATACACTGACACCAAGTCACAAAGACATACACTGACAGCAAGTAACAAAGAAATACAATGACACCAAGTAACAAAGACATACACTGATGCCCAGTAACACACACACACTTACACCAAGTAACAAAGACATACACTGATACCCAGTAACACAGACACACACTTACACTAAGTAATAAAGTCATACACTGACACAAAGTAACAAAGACATACACTTACACCAAGTAACAAACACATACACTGACACCAAGTCACAAAGACATACACTGACACCAAGTAACAAAGACATACACTGATACCAAGTAAGAAAGACAGACACTGATACCCAGTAACACAGACACACAATGACACCAAGTAACAAAGACATACACTGATAACCAGTAACACAGGCACACACTTACACCAAGTAACACAGACATACGCTGACACCAAGTAAAAAAGACATCCAATGACATACACTGATAACCAGTAACACATACACACACTTACACCATGTAACACAGACACACACTTACACCTAGTAACAATGACATACACAGACACCCAGTAACACAGACATGCACTGACACCCAGCAAGAAAGACATACACTGACACCAAGTCACAAAGCCATACACTGACACCAAGTCACAAAGCCATACACTGACACCAAGTAACAAAGACATACACTGATAACCAGTAACACATACACACACTTACACCATGTAACACAGACATACGCTGACACCAAGTAACAAAGACATACACTGATACCCAGTAACACAGACACACACTGACACCAAGTAATAAAGGCATACACTGACACCAAGTAACAAAGACATACACTTACACCAAGTAAAAAATACAAACACTGACACCAAGTAACAAAGACATACACTGATACCCAGTAACACAGACACACACTTACTCCAAGTAACAAAGACATACACTGATACCCAGTTACACTGACACACACTTACAACAATTAACACAGACACACACAGACACCAAGTAACAAAGACAAACACTGATACCCAGTAACACAGACACACACTTACACCAAGTAACAAAGACATACACTGACACCAAGTAACAAAGATTTACACTTACACCAAGTAACAAAGACATACACTGACACCAAGTAACAAAGGCATACACTGATACCCAGTAACACAGACACACACGGACACCAAGTAACAAAGACATACAAAGATACCCAGTAACCAAGACATACACTTACAGCAAGTAACAAAGACATACGCTGACACCAAGTAACAAAGACATCCACATACACCAAGTAACAAAGACATACATTGATACCCATTAACAAAGACATACATTGATACCCAGTAACACAGACACGCACTGACACCCAGTAACAAAGACATGCACTGATACCCAGTAACACAGACACGCACTGACACCCAGTAACAAAGACATACACTGACACCAAGTCACACAGACATACACTTACACCAAGTAACAAAGACATACACTGATACCCAATAAAACAGACAAACACTTACACCAACTAACAAAGACATACACTGACACCAAGTAACAAAGACTTACACTGACACCCAGGAACACAGATACACACTGACACCCAGTAACACAGAGAAACACTTACACCAAGTAACAAGAACAGGCACTGATACCCAGTAATACAGACACAAACCTACACCAAGTCACAAAGACATGCACTGACACCCAGTAACAAAGATATACACTGACACCAAGGAACAAAGACATACAATTACACCAAGTAACAAAGACAAACACTTATACCACGTAACACAGACATACACTGACACCAAGTAACAAAGACATACACTGTTACCCAGTAACACAGACACACACTTACACCAAGTAACAAAGACATACACTGATACCAAGTAACACAGACACACAATTACAACAAGTAACACAAATACACACTTACACCAAGTAACAAAGACATACACTGACACCAAGTAACAAAGACATACAATTACACCAAGTAACAAAGACACACACTTACACCAAGTAACACAGACATACACTGACACCAAGTAACAAAGACATACACTGTTACCCAGTAACACAGACACACACTTACACCAAGTAACAAAGACATACACTGATACCAAGTAACACAGACACACACTTACACCAAGTAACACAGACACAAACTTACACCCAGTAACAAAGACATACACTGACACCAAGTCACAAAGACGAACACTGATACCAAGTAACAAAGACATACTATTACACCAAGTAACAAAGACACACACTTACACCAAGTAACACAGACATACACTGACACCAAGTAACAAAGACATACACTGTTACCCAGTTACACAGACACACACTTCCACCAAGTAACAAAGACATGCACTGATACCAAGTAACACAGACACACACTTTCACCAAGTAGCACAGACACACACTTACACCAAGTAACAAAGCCATACACTGACACCAAGTAAAAAAGACATACACTTGCACCAAGTAACAAAGACATACACTGATACCCAGTAACAAAGACCTACATTGATACCCAGTAACACAGACAAGCACTGACACCCAGTAACAAAGACATACACTGACACAGAGTAAAAAAGACATACACTTACACCAAGTAACAAAGACATACACTGATACCCAGTAACAAAGAATTACATTGATACCCAGTAACACAGACACGCACTGACACCCAGTAACAAAGACATACATTGATACCCAGTAACACAGACACGCACTGACACCCATTAACAAAGACATACCCTGACACCAAATCACAAAGACATACACTGACACTAAGTAACAAAGACAGACACTGATACACAGTAACACAGACACACCCTTAAACCAAGTCACAAAGACATACCCTGACACCAAATCACAAAGACATACACTGACACCTAGTAACAAAGACATACACTGATACCCAGTAACACAGACACGCACTGACACCCAGTAACAAAGACATACACTGACACCAAGTCACAAAGACATACACTGACAGCAAGTAACAAAGAAATACAATGACACCAAGTAACAAAGACATACACTGATGCCCAGTAACACACACACACGTGCACCAAGTAACAAAGACATACACTGATACCCAGTAACACAGACACACACTTACACTAAGTAATAAAGTCATACACTGACACAAAGTAACAAAGACATACACTTACACCAAGTAACAAACACATACACTGACACCAAGTCACAAAGACATACACTGACACCAAGTAACAAAGACATACACTGATCCCAAGTAAGAAAGACAGACACTGATACCCAGTAACACAGACACACAATGACACAAAGTAACAAAGACATACACTGATACCCAGTAACACAGACACACACTGACACCAAGTAATAAAGGCATACACTGACACCAAGTAACAAAGACATACACTTACACCAAGTAAAAAATACAAACACTGACACCAAGTAACAAAGACATACACTGATACCCAGTAACACAGACACACACTTACTCCAAGTAACAAAGACATACACTGATACCCAGTTACACTGACACACACTTACAACAATTAACACAGACACACACAGACACCAAGTAACAAGGACAAACACTGATACCCAGTAACACAGACACACACTTACACCAAGTAACAAAGACATACACTGACACCAAGTAACAAAGATTTACACTTACACCAAGTAACAAAGACATACACTGACACCAAGTAACAAAGGCATACACTGATACCCAGTAACACAGACACACACGGACACCAAGTAACAAAGACATACAAAGATACCCAGTAACCAAGACATACACTTACAGCAAGTAGCAAAGACATACGCTGACACCAAGTAACAAAGACATCCACATACACCAAGTAACAAAGACATACATTGATACCCATTAACAAAGACATACATTGATACCCAGTAACACAGACACGCACTGACACCCAGTAACAAAGACATGCACTGATACCCAGTAACACAGACACGCACTGACACCCAGTAACAAAGACATACACTGACACCAAGTCACACAGACATACACTTACACCAAGTAACAAAGACATACACTGATACCCAATAAAACAGACAAACACTTACACCAACTAACAAAGACATACACTGACACCAAGTAACAAAGACTTACACTGACACCCAGGAACACAGATACACACTGACACCCAGTAACACAGAGAAACACTTACACCAAGTAACAAAAACAGGCACTGATACCCAGTAATACAGACACAAACCTACACCAAGTCACAAAGACATGCACTGACACCCAGTAACAAAGATATACACTGACACCAAGTAACAAAGACATACAATTACACCAAGTAACAAAGACAAACACTTATACCACGTAACACAGACATACACTGACACCAAGTAACAAAGACATACACTGTTACCCAGTAACACAGACACACACTTACACCAAGTAACAAAGACATACACTGATACCAAGTAACACAGACACACAATTACAACAAGTAACACAAATACACACTTACACCAAGTAACAAAGACATACACTGACACCAAGTAACAAAGACATACAATTACACCAAGTAACAAAGACATACACTGACACCAAGTCGCAAAGACGAACACTGATACCAAGTAACAAAGACATACTATTACACCAAGTAACAAAGACACACACTTACACCAAGTAACACAGACATACACTGACACCAAGTAACAAAGACATACACTGTTACCCAGTTACACAGACACACACTTCCCCCAAGTAACAAAGACATACACTGATACCAAGTAACACAGACACACACTTTCACCAAGTAGCACAGACACACACTTACACCAAGTAACAAAGACATACACTGACACCAAGTAAAAAAGACATACACTTGCACCAAGTAACAAAGACATACACTGATACCCAGTAACAAAGACCTACATTGATACCCAGTAACACAGACAAGCACTGACACCCAGTAACAAAGACATACACTGACACCAAGTAAAAAAGACATACACTTACACCAAGTAACAAAGACATACACTGATACCCAGTAACAAAGAATTACATTGATACCCAGTAACACAGACACGCACTGACACCCAGTAACAAAGACATACATTGATACCCAGTAACACAGACACGCACTGACACCCATTAACAAAGACATACCCTGACACCAAATCACAAAGACATACACTGACACTAAGTAACAAAGACAGACACTGATACACAGTAACACAGACACACCCTTAAACCAAGTCACAAAGACATACACTGACAGCAAGTAACAAAGACATACACTGACACCTAGTAACAAAGACATACACTGATACCCAGTAACACAGACACGCACTGACACCCAGTAACAAAGACATACACTGATACCCAGTAACACAGACACACACTTACACTAAGTAATAAAGTCATACACTGACACAAAGTAACAAAGACATACACTTACACCAAGTAACAAACACATACACTGACACCAAGTCACAAAGACATACACTGACACCAAGTAACAAAGACATACACTGATCCCAAGTAAGAAAGACAGACACTGATACCCAGTAACACAGACACACAATGACACCAAGTAACAAAGACATACACTGATAACCAGTAACACAGACACACACTTACACCAAGTAACAAAGACATACGCTGACACCAAGTAACAAAGACATCCACTGACACCAAGTAGCAAAGACATACACTGATACCAAGTAACACAGACACACACTTACACCTAGTAACAATGACATACACAGACACCCAGTAACACAGACACGCACTGACACCCAGTAAGAAAGACATACACTGACACCAAGTCACAAAGCCATACACTGACACCAAGTCACAAAGCCATACACTGACACCAAGTAACAAAGACATACACTGATAACCAGTAACACATACACACACTTACACCATGTAACACAGACATACGCTGACACCAAGTAACAAAGACATCCACTGACACCAAGTAGCAAAGACATACACTGATAACCAGTAACACAGACACACACTTACACCAAGTAACAAAGACATGCACTGACACCAATTAACAAAGACATACACTGATACCCAGTAATACAGACATACTCTTACACCAAGTAACAAAGGCATACACTGACACCAAGTAACAAAGACGTACACTTAAGCCAAGAAACAAAGACACACACTTACACCAAGTAACAAAGACATACACTGATACCCAGTAGCACAGGCACACACTGGCGCGGGGGGTGGGTGGTGGGGCGGGGGCACATTGGCGCAGTTGTTAGCACCGCAGCCTCAGAGCTCCAGGGACCCGGGTTCGATTCTGGGTACTGCCTGTGCGGAGTTTGCAAGTTCTCCCTGTGCCTTCGTGGGTTTCATCCCGGTGCTCCGGTTTCCTCCCACATGCCAAAGACTTGCAGGTTGATAGGTTAATTGGCCATCATAAATTGCCCCAGGTTTAGGTAGGTGGTCGGGAAATATATAGGGATAGGTGGGGATGTGATAGGAATACGGGATTAGTGTAGGATTAGTGTAAATGGGTGGTTGATGGTCGGCACATACTCGGTGGGCCGAAGGGCCTGTTTAAGTGCTGTATCTCGAAACTAAACTAAATGCTGACACCTAGTGTCACAGACACACACTGACACCCAGTACCACAAACAAACACACACTGACACCCAGTAACACAGAGAAACACTGATACACCGGAACAAAGACATACACTGACACCAAGTAACACAGACACACACTGACACCCTGTAAAAAAGACGTACACTGACACCAAGTCACAAAGACATACACTGATACCAAGTCACAAAGACATACACTGATGCCCAGTAACAAAGACACAAACTTACACCAAGTAACACAGACATACACTGACACCAAGTAACAAAGACAGACAATAACACCAAGTAACAAAGACATACACTGACACCAAGTATTTTGACATACACTGACATCAAGTAAAAAAGACATACACTGATACCCAGTAACGCAGACACACACTTACACCCAGTAACACAGACACACACTGACACCAAGTCACAAAGACATACACTTACACCAAGGAACAAAGACACATACATACACCAAGTAACACAGACCTACACTGACACCAAGTAACAAAGACATACAATTACACCAAGTAACAAAGACATACATTTACACCAAGTATTTTGACATACACTGACACCAAGTAACAAAGACATGCACTGATACCCAGTAACACAGACACACACTTACACCAAGTAACACAGACATACACTGACACCAAGTAACAAAGACATGCACTGATACCCAGTAACACAGACATACACTTACACCAAGTAAAAAACACAGACACTGATACCCAGTAACACAGACACACACTTGCACCAAGTAACAAAGACATACACTGACACCCAATAACAAAGACATACATTGACCCCCAGTAACATAGACACACACGGACACCCAGTAAAAAAGACATACACTGACACCAAGTCACAAAGACATACACTGATACCAAGTCACAAAGACAAACACTGATGCCCAGGAACACAGACACACACTGACACCAAGTAACAAAGTCATGCACTGATACCCATAACACAGACACACAATTACACCAAGTAACAAAGACATACATTTAAACCAAATATTTTGACATACACTGACACCAAGTAACACAGACACACACTTACACCAAATAACACAGACATACACTGACACCAAGTAACAAAGTCATGCACTGATACCCAGTAACACAGCCACACACTTACACCAAGTAAAAAAGACAGACACTGATACCCAGTACCACAGACACACACTTACAGCAAGTAACAAAGACATACACTGACACCCAGTAACAAAGACATACACTGACACCCAGGAAGACAGACACACACGGACACCAAGTAACTAAGACACACACTTACACCAAGTAACACACACACACACTGACACCCAGTAACACAAACAAACACACTGACACCAAGTTACACAGACATACACAGCCACCAAGTAACAAAGACATACACTGATACCAAGTAACAAAGACATACACTGACACCAAGTAACACAGACACACACTGACACAAAGTAACAAAGACATACACTTACACCAAGTAACAAAGACAGACAATTACACCAAGTAACAAAGACATGCACTTACATCAAGTATTTTGACATACACTGACACCAAGTAAAAAGACATACACTGATACCCAGAAACTCAGACATACACTTACAGCAAGTAAAAAAGACAGACACTGATACGCATTAACACAGACACACACTTACACCAAGTAACAAAGACACACACTGACACCCAGTAACAAACACATACTCTGACACCCAGTAACACAGACACACACGGACACCAAGTAACAAAGACACACTCTTGCACCAAGTAACACAGACACACACTGACACCCAGTAACACAGACACACACTTGCAACAAGTAACACAGACATACACTGATACCCAGTAACGCAGACACACACTTACACCCTGTAACACAGACACACACTGACACCAATTACCAAAACATACACTGACACCAAGTATCAAAGACATACACTTACACCAAGTAACAACGACATACACTGATGCCCAGTAACACAGACAGACACTTACACCAAGTAACACAGACATACACTGACACCAAGTAACACAGACACACACTGACACCCAGTAACAAAGACATACACTGAAACCAAGTCACAAAGACATAGACTGATACCAAGTCACAAAGACATACACTGATGCCCAGTAACACAGACACTCACTGACACCAAGTAACAAAGACATACACTGACACCAAGTAACAAAGACGTACACTTAAGCCAAGAAACAAAGACACACACTTACACCAAGTAACACACACACACACTGACACCCAGTAACACAAACAAACACACTGACACCAAGTTACACAGACATACACAGACACCAAGTAACAAAGACATACACTGATACCAAGTAACAAAGACATACACTTACAACAAGTAACAAAGACACACACTTACACCAAGTAACACAGTCACACACTTACACCAAGTAAAAAAGACCGACACTGATACCCAGTAACACAGACACACACTTACACCAAGTAGCAAAGACATACACTGACACCCAGTAACACAGACACACACGGACACCAAGTAACAAAGACATACACTTACATCAAGTTACACAGACACACACTGACACCCAGTAACACAGACAACCACATTGACACCAAGTAACACAGACATACACTGACACCAAGTAACAAAGACATACACTGATACCAAGACACAAAGGCATACACTTACACCAAGTAAAAAAGACACACATTTACACCAAGTAACACAGACATACACTGACACCAAGTAACAAAGACAGTCAATTACACCAAGTAACAGAGACATACACTTACACCAAGTATTTTGACATCCGCTGACACCAAGTAACAAAGACATACACTGATACCCAGTAACACAGCACACACTGCGGGGGGTGGGGCACATTGGCGCATTGGTTCGCACCGCAGCCTCACAGCTCCAGGGACCCGGGTTCGATTCTGGGTACTGCCTGTGCGGAATTTGCAAGTTCTCCCTGTGTCTGCGTGGGTATCCTCCCGGTGCTCCGGTTTCCTCCCACATGCCAAAGACTTGCAGGTTGATTGGTTAATTGGCCATCATAAATTGCCCCTAGTATAGGTAGGTGGTAGCGGAATATATAGGGATAGGTGGGGATGTGATAGGAATACGGGATTTGTGTAGGATTAGTATAAATGGGTTGTTGATGGCCGTCACAGACTCGGTTGGCCGAAGGGCCTGTTTATGTGCTGGATCTCTAAACTAAACTAAATACTGACACCTAGTGCCACAGACACACACTGACACCCAGTAAAAAAGACATACACTGACACCAAGTCACAAAGACATGCACTGATACCAAGTCACAAAGACATACACTGATGCCCAGTAACAAAGACACACACTTACACCAAGTAACACAGACATACACCGACACCAAGTAACAAAGACGTACACTGATACCCAGTCGCGCAGACACTCACTAACACCCAGTAAAAAAGACATATACTGACACCAAGTTACAAAGACATACACTGATACCAAGTCACAAAGACATACACTGATGCCCAGTAACACAGACACACACTGACACCAAGTAACAAAGACATACACTGACACCAAGTAACAAAGACGTACACTTAAGCCAAGAAACAAAGACACACACTTACACCAAGTAACAAAGACATACACTGATACCCAGTAGCACAGGCACACACTGGCGGGGGGGGGGGGGGGTGGGGCGGGGGCACATTGGCGCAGTGGTTAGCACCGCAGCCTCAGAGCTCCAGGGACCCGGGTTCGATTCTGGGTACTGCCTGTGCGGCGTTTGCAAGTTCTCCCTGTGCCTTCGTGGGTTTCATCCCGGTGCTCCGGTTTCCTCCCACATGCCAAAGACTTGCAGGTTGATAGGTTAATTGGCCATCATAAATTGCCCCAGGTTTAGGTAGGTGGTCGGGAAATATATAGGGATAGGTGGGGATGTGATAGGAATACGGGATTAGTGTAGGATTAGTGTAAATGGGTGGTTGATGGTCGGCACATACTCGGTGGGCCGAAGGGCCTGTTTAAGTGCTGTATCTCGAAACTAAACTAAATGCTGACACCTAGTGTCACAGACACACACTGACACCCAGTACCACAAACAAACACACACTGACACCCAGTAACACAGAGAAACACTGATACACCGGAACAAAGACATACACTGACACCAAGTAACACAGACACACACTGACACCCTGTAAAAAAGACATACACTGACACCAAGTCACAAAGACATACACTGATACCAAGTCACAAAGACATACACTGATGCCCAGTAACACAGACACACACTTACACCAAGTAACACAGACATACACTGACACCAAGTAACAAAGACAGACAATAACACCAAGTAACAAAGACATACAATGACACCAAGTATTTTGACATACACTGACATCAAGTAAAAAAGACATACACTGATACCCAGTAACGCAGACACACACTTACACCCAGTAACACAGACACACACTGACACCAAGTCACAAAGACATACACTTACACCAAGGAACAAAGACACATACTTACACCAAGTAACACAGACCTACACTGACACCAAGTAACAAAGACATACAATTACACCAAGTAACAAAGACATACATTTACACCAAGTATTTTGACATACACTGACACCAAGTAACAAAGACATGCACTGATACCCAGTAACACAGACACACACTTACACCAAGTAACACAGACATACACTGACACCAAGTAACAAAGACATGCACTGATACCCAGTAACACAGACATACACTTACACCAAGTAAAAAACACAGACACTGATACCCGGTAACACAGACACACACTTGCACCAAGTAACAAAGACATACACTGACACCCAATAACAAAGACATACATTGACCCCCAGTAACACAGACACACACGGACACCCAGTAAAAAAGACAAACACTGACACCAAGTCACAAAGACATACACTGATACCAAGTCACAAAGACAAACACTGATGCCCAGGAACACAGACACACACTGACACCAAGTAACAAAGTCATGCACTGATACCCATAACACAGACACACAATTACACCAAGTAACAAAGACATACATTTAAACCAAATATTTTGACATACACTGACACCAAGTAACACAGACACACACTTACACCAAATAACACAGACATACACTGACACCAAGTAACAAAGTCATGCACTGATACCCAGTAACACAGACACACACTTACACCAAGTAAAAAAGACAGACACTGATACCCAGTACCACAGACACACACTTACAGCAAGTAACAAAGACATACACTGACACCCAGTAACAAAGACATACACTGACACCCAGGAAGACAGACACACACGGACACCAAGTAACTAAGACACACACTTACACCAAGTAACACACACACAAACACTGACACCCAGTAACACAAACAAACACACTGACACCAAGTTACACAGACATACACAGACACCAAGTAACAAAAACATACACTGATACCAAGTAACAAAGACATACACTTACACCAAGTAACAAAGACACACACTTACACCAAGTAACACAGTCACACACTTACACCAAGTAAAAAAGACCGACACTGATACCCAGTAACACAGACACACACTTACACCAAGTAGCAAAGACATACACTGATACCAAGTCACAAAGACAAACACTGATGCCCAGGAACACAGACACACACGGACACCAAGTAACAAAGACATACAATTACATCAAGTTACACAGACACACACTGACACCCAGTAACACAGACAACCACATTGACACCAAGTAACACAGACATACACTGACACCAAGTAACAAAGACATACACTGATACCAAGTCACAAAGGCATACACTTACACCAAGTAAAAAAGACACACATTTACACCAAGTAACACAGACATACACTGACACCAAGTAACAAAGACAGACAATTACACCAAGTAACAGAGACATACACTTACACCAAGTATTTTGACATCCGCTGACACCAAGTAACAAAGACATACACTGATACCCAGTAACACAGCACACACTGCGGGGGGTGGGGCACATTGGCGCATTGGTTCGCACCGCAGCCTCACAGCTGCAGGGACCCGGGTTCGATTCTGGGTACTGCCTGTGCGGAATTTGCAAGTTCTCCCTGTGTCTGCGTGGGTATCCTCCCGGTGCTCCGGTTTCCTCCCACATGCCAAAGACTTGCAGGTTGATTGGTTAATTGGCCATCATAAATTGCCCCTAGTATAGGTAGGTGGTAGCGGAATATATAGGGATAGGTGGGGATGTGATAGGAATACGGGATTTGTGTAGGATTAGTATAAATGGGTTGTTGATGGCCGTCACAGACTCGGTTGGCCGAAGGGCCTGTTTATGTGCTGGATCTCTAAACTAAACTAAATAGTGACACCTAGTGCCACAGACACACACTGACACCCAGTAACAAAGACATACACTGACACCAAGTCACAAAGACATGCACTGATACCAAGTCACAAAGACATACACTGATGCCCAGTAACAAAGACACACACTTACACCAAGTAACACAGACATACACCGACACCAAGTAACAAAGACGTACACTGATACCCAGTCGCGCAGACACTCACTAACACCCAGTAAAAAAGACATATACTGACACCAAGCTACAAAGACATACACTGATACCAAGTCACAAAGACATACACTGATGCCCAGTAACACAGACACACACTGACACCAAGTAACAAAGACATACACTGACACCACGTAACAAAGACATACACTTACACCAAGTAACAAAGACAAACACTTACACCAAGTAACACAGACTTTCACTGACACCAAGTAACAAAGACAGACAATTACACCAAGTAACAAAGACATACACTTACACCAAGTATTTTGACATACACTGACACCAAGTAACAAAGACATACACTGATACCAAGTCACAAAGGCATACACTGATGCCCAGTAACAAAGACACACACTTACACCAAGTAACACAGACATACACTGATACCAAGTAACAAAGTCATACACTTACACCAAGTAACAAAGACACACACTTACACCAAGTAACACAGACCTACACAGACACCAAGTAACAAAGACATACAATTACACCAAGTAACAAAGACATACACTTACACCAAGTATTTTGACATACACTGACACCAAGTAACAAAGACATGCACTGATACCCAGTAACACAGACACACACTAACACCAAGTAACACAGACATACACTGACTCCAAGTAACAAAAACATGCACTGATACCCAGTAACACAGACACACACTTACACCAAGTAAAAAAGACAGACACTGATATCCAGTAACACAGACACACACTTGCACCTAGTAACAAAGACAGACTCTGACACCCAGTAACAAAGACATACATTGACACCCTGTAACACAGACACACACGGACACCCAGGAAAAAAGACATACACTGACACCAAGTCACAAAGACATACACTGATACCAAGTCACAAAGACATACACTGATGCCCAGGAACACAGACACACACTGACACCAAGTAACAAAGACATACACTGACACCAAGTAACAAAGACATACACTTACACCAAGTAACTAAGACACGAACTTACACCAAGTAACACAGACATACACTGACATCAAGTAACAAAGACAGACAATTACACCAAGTAACAAAGACATACATTTAAACCAAATATTTTGACATACACTGACACCAAGTAACACAGACACACACTTACACCAAGTAACACAGACATACACTGACACCAAGTAACAAAGTCATACACTGATACCCAGTAACGCAGACACACACTTACACCCTGTAACACAGACACACACTGACACCAATTACCAAAACATACACTGACACCAAGTAACAAAGACATACACTTACACCAAGTAACAAAGACACACACTGATACCCAGTAACGCAGACACACACTTGCACCCAGTAAAAAAGACATACACTGAAAACAAGTCACAAAGACATACACTGATACCAAGTCACAAAGACATACACTGATGCCCAGTAACACAGACACACACTGACACCAAGTAACAAAGACATACCCTGACACCAAGTAACAAAGACGTACACTTAAGCCAAGAAACAAAGACACACACTTACACCAAGTAACAAAGACATACACTGATACCCAGTAGCACAGGCACACACTGGCGCGGGGGGTGGGTGGTGGGGCGGGGGCACATTGGCGCAGTGGTTAGCACCGCAGCCTCAGAGCTCCAGGGACCCGGGTTCGATTCTGGGTACTGCCTGTGCGGAGTTTGCAAGTTCTCCCTGTGCCTTCGTGGGTTTCATCCCGGTGCTCCGGTTTCCTCCCACATGCCAAAGACTTGCAGGTTGATAGGTTAATTGGCCATCATAAATTGCCCCAGGTATAGGTAGGTGGTCGGGAAATATATAGGGATAGGTGGGGATGTGATAGGAATACGGGATTAGTGTAGGATTAGTGTAAATGGGTGGTTGATGGTAGGCACATACTCGGTGGGCCGAAGGGCCTGTTTAAGTGCTGTATCTCGAAACTAAACTAAATGCTGACACCTAGTGTCACAGACACACAATGACACCCAGTAACAAAGACATACACTGACACCAAGTAACAAAGACATACACTTACACCAAGTAACTAAGACATACACTTACACCAAGTAACTAAGACACGAACTTACACCAAGTAACACAGACATACACTGACATCAAGTAACAAAGACAGACAATTACACCAAGTAACAAAGACATACATTTAAACCAAATATTTTTTACATACACTGACACCAAGTAACACAGACACACACTTACACCAAGTAACACAGACATACACTGACACCAAGTAACAAAGTCATGCACTGATACCCAGTAACACAGACACACACTTACACCAAGTAAAAAAGACAGACACTGATACCCAGTACCACAGACACACACTTACAGCAAGTAACAAAGACATACACTGACACCCAGTAACAAAGATATACACTGACACCCAATAACACAGACACACACGGACACCAAGTAAGAAAGACACACACTTACACCAAGTAACACAGACACACACTGCCACCAAGTAACAAAGACATACACTGATACCAAGTAAAAAAGACATACACTTACACCAAGTAACAAAGACACACACTTACACCAAGTAACACAGACACACACTTACACCAAGTAAAAAAGACAGACACTGATACCCAGTAACACAGACACACTTACACCAAGTAACAAAGACATACACTGACACCCAGTAACAGACACACACGGACACCAAGTAACAAAGACATACACTGACACCCAGTAAAAAAGACATACACTGACACCAAGTCACAAAAACATACACTGATACCAAGTCACAAAGACATACACTGATGCCCAGTAACAAAGACACACACTTACACCAAGTAACACAGACATACACTGACACCAAGTAACAAAGACAGACAATTACACCAAGTAACAAAGACATACACTTAAACCAAGTATTTTGACATACACTGACACCAAGTAACAAAGACATACAATGATACCCAGTAGCGCAGACACACACTTACACCCAGTAAAAAAGACATACAATGACACCAAGTTACAAAGACATACACTGATACCAAGTCACAAAGACATACACTGATGCCCAGTAACGCAGACACACACTGACACCAAGTAACAAAGACATACACTGACACCAAGTAGCAAAGACAAACACTTACACCAAGTAACACAGATATACACTGACACCAAGTAACAAAGACATACACTGATACCAAGTCACAAAGGCATACACTGATGCCCAGTAAAAAAACACACACTTACACCAAGTAACACAGACATACACTGACACCAAGTAACAAAGACAGACAATTACACCAAGTAACAAAGACATACACCTACACCAAGTATTTTGACATACACTGACACCAAGTAACAAAGACTTACACTGATACCCAGTAACGCAGACACACAGTTACACCCAGTAACACAGACACACACTGACACCAAGTAACAAAGACATACACTTACACCAAGTAACAAAGACAAACACTTACACCAAGTAACACAGATATACACTGACACCAAGTAACAAAGACATACACTTACACGAAGTAACAAAGACACACACTTACACCAAGTAACACAGACACACACTTACACCAAGTAAAAAAGACAGACACTGATACCCAGTAACACAGACACACTTACACCAAGTAACAAAGACAACCACTGACACCCACTAACACAGACACACACGGACACCAAGTAACAAAGACATACACTGATACCAATTCACAAAGACATACACTGATACCAATTCACAAAGACATACACTGACACCAAGTAACAAAGACAGACAATTACACCAAGTAACAAAGACATACACTGATACCCAGTAGCGCAGACACACACTTACACCCAGTAAAAAAGACATACGCTGACACCAAGTCACAAAGTCATACAATGATGCCCAGTAACACAGACACACACTGACACCAAGTAACAAAGACATACACTGAAACCAAGTAACAAAGACAAACACTTACACCAAGTAACACAGATACACACTGACACCAAGTAACAAAGACAGACAATTACACCAAGTAACAAAGACATACATTTACACCAAGTATTTTGACATACACTGACACCAAGTAACAAAGACATACACTGATACCAAGTCACAAAGGCATACACTGATGTCCAGTAAAAAAACACACACTTACACTAAGTAACACAGACATACACTGACACCAAGTAACAAAGACAGACAATTACACCAAGTAACAAAGACATACACTTGCACCAAGTATTATGACAGACACTGACACCAAGTAACAAAGACATACACTGATACCCAGTAACGTAGACACACAGTTACACCCAGTAAAAAAGACATACACTGACACCAAGTCACAAAGACATACACTGATGCCCAGTAACACAGACACACACTGACACCAAGTAACAAAGACATACACTTACACCAAGTAACAAAGACAAACACTTACACCAAGTAACACAGATATACACTGACACCAAGTTTCAAAGACATACACTGATACCAAGTCGCAAAGACATTCACTGATGCCCAGTAACAAAGACATACACTGATACCAAGTCACAAAGGCATACACTGATGCCCAGGAAAAAAACACACACTTACACCAAGTAACACAGACATACACTGACACCAAGTAACAAAGACAGACAATTACACCAAGTAACAAAGACATACACTTACACCAAGTAACAAAAACAGACAATTACACCAAGTAACAAAGACATACACTTACACCAAGTAACAAAGACACACACTTACACCTTGTAACACAGACACACACTTACACCAAGTAAAAAAGACAGACACTGATACCCAGTAACACAGACACACTTACACCAAGTAACAAAGACATCCACTGACACCCAGTAACACAGACACACACGGACACCAAGTAACAAAGACACACACTGACACCAAGTAAAAAAGACATACACTGACACCAAGTCACAAAGACATACACTGATACCAAGTCACAAAGACATACACTGATGCCCAGTAACAAAGACACACACTTACACCAAGTAACACAGACATACACTGACACCAAGTAACAAAGACAAACACTTACACCAAGTAAAAAAGACATACACTGACACCAAGTCACAAAGACATACACTGATGCCCAGTAACACAGACACACACTGACACCAAGTAACAAAGACATACACTGACACCAAGTAACAAAGACAAACACTTACACCAAGTAACACAGATACACACTGGCACCAAGTAACAAAGACAGACAATTACACCAAGTAACAAAGACATACATTTACACCTAGTATTTTGACATACCGTGACACCAAGTAACAAAGACATACACTGATACCAAGTCATAAAGGCATACACTGATGCCCAGAAAAAAACACACACTCACACCAAGTAACACAGACATACACTGACACCAAGTAACAAAGACAGACAATTACACCAAGTAACAAAGACATACACTTGCACCAAGTATTATGACAGACACTGACACCAAGTAACAAAGACATACACTGATACCCAGTAACGCAGACACACAGTTACACCCAGTAACAAAGACATACACTGACACCAAGTCACAAAGACATACATTGATGCCCAGTAACACAGACACACACTGACACCAAGTAACAAAGACATACACTTACACCAAGTAACAAGGACAAACACTTACACCAAGTAACACAGATATACACTGACACCAAGTAACAAAGACAGACAATTACACCAAGTAACAAAGACATACACTTACACCAAGTAACAAAGACAAACACTTACACCAAGTAACACAGATATACACTGACACCAAGTAACAAAGACAGACAATTGCACCAAGTAACAAAGACATACACTTACACCAAGTAACAAAGACACACACTTACACCAAGTAACACAGACACACACTTACACCAAGTCACAAAGACATACAATGATACCAAGTCACAAAGACATACACTGATGCCCAGTAACAAAGACACACACTTACACCAAGTAACACAGACACACACTTACACCAAGTAAAAAATACAGACACTGATACCCAGTAACACAGACACACTTACACCAAGTAACAAAGACATCCACTGACACCCAGTAACACAGACACACACGGACACCAAGTAACAAAGACATACATTTACACCAAGTATTTTGACATACACTGACACCAAGTAACAAAGACATACACTGATACCAAGTCACAAAGGCATACACTGATGCCCAGTAAAAAAACACACACTTACACCAAGTAACACAGACATACACTGACACCAAGTAACAAAGACATACAATTACACCAAGTAACAAAGACATACACTTGCACCAAGTATTATGACAGACACTGACACCAAGTAACAAAGACATACACTGATACCCAGTAAAGTAGACACACAGTTACACCCAGTAAAAAAGACATACACTGACACCAAGTCACAAAGACATACATTGATGCCCAGTAACACAGACACACACTGACACCAAGTAACAAAGACATACACTTACACCAAGTAACAAAGACAAACACTTACACCAAGTAACACAGATATACACTGACACCAAGTTTCAAAGACATACACTGATACCAAGTCGCAAAGACATTCACTGATGCCCAGTAACAAAGACATACACTGATACCAAGTCACAAAGGCATACACTGATGCCCAGGAAAAAAACACACACTTACACCAAGTAACACAGACATACACTGACACCAAGTAACAAAGACAGACAAATACACCAAGTAACAAAGACATACACTTACACCAAGTATTTTGACATACACTGACACCAAGTAACAAAGACATGCACTGACACCCAGTAACGCAGACACACAGTTACACCCAGTAACAAAGACATACACTGACACCAAGTCACAAAGACATACACTGATGCCCAGTAACACAGACACACACTGACACCAAGTAACAAAGACATACACTTACACCAAGTAACAAGGACAAACACTTACACCAAGTAACACAGATATACACTGACACCAAGTAACAAAGACAGACAATTACACCAAGTAACACAGACATACACTTACACCAAGTAACAAAGACACACACTTACACCAAGTAACACAGGCACACACTTACACCAAGTAAAAAAGACAGACACTGATACCCAGTAACACAGACACACTTACACCAAGTAACAAAGACATCCACTGACACCCAGTAACACAGACACACACGGACACCAAGTAACAAAGACACACACTGACACCAAGTAAAAAAGACATACACTGACACCAAGTCACAAAGAGATACACTGATACCAAGTCACAAAGACATACACTGATGCCCAGTAACAAAGACACACACTTACACCAAGTAACACAGACATACACTGACACCAAGTAACAAAGACAGACAATTACACCAAGTAACAAAGACATGCACTTAAACCAAGTATTTTGACATACACTGACACCAAGTAACAAAGACATACACTGATACCCAGTAGCGCAGCCACACACTTACACACAGTAAAAAAGACATACACTGACACCAAGTCACAAAGACATACACTGATGCCCAGTAACACAGACACACACTGACACCAAGTAACAAAGACATACACTGACACCAAGTAACAAAGACAAACACTTACACCAAGTAACACAGATACACACTGACACCAAGTAACAAAGACAGACAATTACACCAAGTAACAAAGACATACACTGATACCAAGTCACAAAGGCATACACTGATGCCCAGTAATAAAACACACACTTACACCAAGTAACACAGACATACACTGACACCAAGTAACAAAGACAGACAATTACACCAAGTAACAAAGACATACACTTGCACCAAGTTTTATGACAGACACTGACACCAAGGAACAAAGACATACACTGATACCCAGTAAAGTAGACACACAGTTACACCCAGTAAAAAAGACATACACTGACACCAAGTCACAAAGACATACACTGATGCCCAGTAACACAGACACACACTGACACCAAGTAACAAAGACATACACTTACACCAAGTAACAAAGACAAACACTTACACCAAGTAACACAGATATACACTGACACCAAGTTTCAAAGACATACACTGATACCAAGTCGCAAAGACATTCACTGATGCCCAGTAACAAAGACATACACTGATACCAAGTCACAAAGGCATACACTGATGCCCAGGAAAAAAACACACACTTACACCAAGTAACACAGACATACACTGACACCAAGTAACAAAGACAGACAATTACACCAAGTAACAAAGACATACACTTACACCAAGTATTTTGACATACACTGACACCAAGTAACAAAGACATACACTAATACCCAGTAACGCAGACACACAGTTACACCCAGTAACAAAGACATACACTGACACCAAGTCACAAAAACATACACTGATGCCCAGTAACACAGACACACACTGACACCAAGTAACAAAGACATACACTTACACCAAGTAACAAGGACAAACACTTACACCAAGTAACACAGATATACACTGACACCAAGTAACAAAGACAGACAATTACACCAAGTAACAAAGACGTACACTTACACCAAGTATTTTGACATACACTGACACCAAGTAACAAAGACATACACTAATACCAAGTAACAAAGGCATACACTGATGCCCAGTAACAAAGACACAAACTTACACCAAGTAACACAGACATACACTGACACCAAGTAACAAAGACAGACAATTACACCAAGTAACAAAGACATACACTTGCACCAAGTATTATGACAGACACTGACACCAAGTAACAAAGACATACACTGATACCCAGTAACGTAGACACACAGTTACACCCAGTAAAAAATACATACACTGACACCAAGTCACAAAGACATTCACTGATGCCCAGTAACACAGACACACACTGACACCAAGTAACAAAGACATACACTTACACCAAGTAACAAAGACAAACAATTACACCAAGTAACACAGATATACACTGACACCAAGTTTCAAAGACATACACTGATACCAAGACGCAAAGACATTCACTGATGCCCAGTAACAAAGGCATACACTGATACCAAGTCACAAAGGCATACACTGATGCCCAGGAAAAAAACACACACTTACACCAAGTAACACAGACATACACTGACACCAAGTAACAAAGACAGACAATTACACCAAGTAGCAAAGGCATACACTTACACCAAGTACTTTGACATACACTGACACCAAGTAACAAAGACATACACTGATACCCAGTAACGCAGACACACAGTTGCACCCAGTAACAAAGACATACACTGACACCAAGTCACAAAGACATACACTGCTGCCCAGTAACACAGACACACACTGACACCAAGTAACAAAGACATACACTTACACCAAGTAACAAAGACATACACTTACACCAAGTAACAAGGACAAACACTTACACCAAGTAACACAGATATACACTGACACCAAGTAACAAAGACAGACAATTACACCAAGTAACAAAGACATACACTTACACCAAGTAACAAAAACAGACAATTACACCAAGTAACAAAGACATACACTTACACCAAGTAACAAAGACGCACACTTACACCAAGTAACACAGACACACACTTACACCAAGTAAAAAAGACAGACACTGATACCCAGTAACACAGACACACTTACACCAAGTAACAAAGACATTCACTGACACCCAGTAACACAGACACACACGGACACCAAGTAACAAAGACACACACTGACACCAAGTAAAAAAGACATACACTGACACCAAGTCACAAAGACATACACTGATACCAAGTCACAAAGACATACACTGATGCCCAGTAACAAAGACACACACTTACACCAAGTAACACAGACATACACTGACACCAAGTAACAAAGACAAACACTTACACCAAGTAAAAAAGACATACACTGACACCAAGTCACAAAGACATACACTGATGCCCAGTAACACAGACACACACTGATACCAAGTCACAAAGACATACACTGATGCCCAGTTACACAGACACACACTGACACCAAGTAACAAAGACACACACTGACACCAAGTAACAAAGACAGACAATTACACCAAGTAACAAAGACATACACTTACACCAAGTATTTTGACATACACTGACACCAAGTAACAAAGACATACACTGATACCAAGTCACAAAGGCATACACTGATGCCCAGTAACAAAGACACACACTTACACCAGGTAACACAGACATACACTGATACCGAGTAACGCAGACACACAGTTACACCCAGTAACAAAGACATACACTGACACCAAGTCACAAAGACATACACTGATGCCCAGTAACACAGACACACACTGACACCAAGTAACAAAGACATACACTTACACCAAGTAACAAGGACAATCACTTACACCAAGTAACACAGATATACACTGACACCAAGTAACAAAGACAGACAATTACACCAAGTAACAAAGACATACACTTACACCAAGTAACAAAGACAAACACTTACACCAAGTAACACAGATATACACTGACACCAAGTAACAAAGACAGACAATTACACCAAGTAACAAAGACATACACTTACACCAAGTAACAAAGACACACACTTACACCAAGTAACACAGACACACACTTACACCAAGTAAAAAAGACAGACACTGATACCCAGTAACACAGACACACTTACACCAAGTAACAAAGACATCCACTGACACCCAGTAACACAGACACACACGGACACCAAGTAACAAAGACACACACTGACACCAAGTAAAAAAGACATACACTGACACCAAGTCACAAAGACATACACTGATACCAAGTCACAAAGACATACACTGATGCCCAGGAAAAAAACACACACTTACACCAAGTAACACAGACATACACTGACACCAAGTAACAAAGACAGACAATTACACCAAGTAACAAAGACATACACTTACACCAAGTATTTTGACATACACTGACACCAAGTAACAAAGACATACACTAATACCCAGTAACGCAGACACAGAGTTACACCCAGTAACAAAGACACACACTGACACCAAGTCACAAAGACATACACTGATGCCCAGTAACACAGACACACACTGACACCAAGTCACAAAGACATACACTTACACCAAGTAACAAGGACAAACACTTACACCAAGTAACACAGATATACACTGACACCAAGTAACAAAGACAGACAATTACACCAAGTAACAAAGACGTACACTTACACCAAGTATTTTGACATACACTGACACCAAGTAACAAAGACATACACTGATACCAAGTCACAAAGGCATACACTGATGCCCAGTAAAAAATCACACACTTACACCAAGTAACACAGACATACACTGACACCAAGTAACAAAGACAGACAATTACACCAAGTAACAAAGACATACACTTGCACCAAGTATTATGACAGACACTGACACCAAGTAACAAAGACATACACTGATACCCAGTAAAGTAGACACACAGTTACACCCAGTAAAAAATACATACACTGACACCAAGTCACAAAGACATACACTGATGCCCAGTAACACAGACACACACTGACACCAAGTAACAAAGACATACACTTACACCAAGTAACAAAGACAAACAATTACACCAAGTAACACAGATATACACTGACACCAAGTTTCAAAGACATACACTGATACCAAGTCGCAAAGACATTCACTGATGCCCAGTAACAAAGACATACACTGATACCAAGTCACAAAGGCATACACTGATGCCCAGGAAAAAAACACACACTTACACCAAGTAACACAGACATACACTGACACCAAGTAACAAAGACAGACAATTACACCAAGCAACAAAGACATACACTTACACCAAGTACTTTGACATACACTGACACCAAGTAACAAAGACATACACTGATACCCAGTAACGCAGACACACAGTTACACCCAGTAACAAAGACATACACTGACACCAAGTCACAAAGACATACACTGATGTCCAGTAACACAGACACACACTGACACCAAGTAACAAAGACATACACTTACACCAAGTAACAAGGACAAACACTTAGACCAAGTAACACAGATATACACTGACACCAAGTAACAAAGACAGACAATTACACCAAGTAACAAAGACATACACTTACACCAAGTAACAAAGACACACACTTACACCAAGTTACACAGACACACACTTAGACCAAGTAAAAAACACAAGACACTGATACCCAGTAACACAGACACACTTACACCAAGTAACAAAGACATCCACTGACACCCAGTAACACAGACACACACGGACACCAAGTAACAAAGACACACACTGACACCAAGTAAAAAAGACATGCACTGACACCAAGTAACAAAGACAAACACTTACACCAAGTAACAAAGACAAACACTTACACCAAGTAACACAGATATACACTGACACCAAGTAACAAAGACAGACAATTACACCAAGTAACAAAGACAAACACTTTCACCAAGTAACACAGATATACACTGACACCAAGTAACAAAGACAGACAATTACACCAAGTAACAAAGACATACACTTACACCAAGTAACAAAGACAAACACTTACACCAAGTAACACAGATATACACTGACACCAAGTAACAAAGACTGACAATTACACCAAGTAACAAAGACATACACTTACACCAAGTAACAAAGACACACACTTACACCAAGTAACACAGACACACACTTACACCAAGTAAAAAATACAGACACTGATACCCAGTAACACAGACACACTTACACCAAGTAACAAAGACATCCACTGACACCCAGTAACACAGACACACACGGACACCAAGTAACAAAGACATACATTTACACCAAGTATTTTGACATACACTGACACCAAGTAACAAAGACATACACTGATACCAAGTCACAAAGGCATACACTGATGCCCAGTAAAAAAACACACACTTACACCAAGTAACACAGACATACACTGACACCAAGTAACAAAGACAGACAATTACACCAAGTAACAAAGACATACACTTGCACCAAGTATTATGACAGACACTGACACCAAGTAACAAAGACATACACTGATACCCAGTAAAGTAGACACACAGTTACACCCAGTAAAAAAGACATACACTGACACCAAGTCACAAAGACATACACTGATGCCCAGTAACACAGACACACACTTACACCAAGTAAAAAAGACAGACACTGATACCCAGTAACACAGACACACTTACACCAAGTAACAAAGACATCCACTGACACCCAGTAACACAGACACACACGGACACCAAGTAACAAAGACACACACTGACACCAAGTAAAAAAGACATACACTGACACCAAGTCACAAAGACATACACTGATACCAAGTCACAAAGACATACACTGATGCCCAGGAAAAAAACACACACTTACACCAAGTAACACAGACATACACTGACACCAAGTAACAAAGACAGACAATTACACCAAGTAACAAAGACATACACTTACACCAAGTATTTTGACATACACTGACACCAAGTAACAAAGACATACACTAATACCCAGTAACGCAGACACAGAGTTACACCCAGTAACAAAGACACACACTGACACCAAGTCACAAAGACATACACTGATGCCCAGTAACACAGACACACACTGACACCAAGTCACAAAGACATACACTTACACCAAGTAACAAGGACAAACACTTACACCAAGTAACACAGATATACACTGACACCAAGTAACAAAGACAGACAATTACACCAAGTAACAAAGACGTACACTTACACCAAGTATTTTGACATACACTGACACCAAGTAACAAAGACATACACTGATACCAAGTCACAAAGGCATACACTGATGCCCAGTAAAAAATCACACACTTACACCAAGTAACACAGACATACACTGACACCAAGTAACAAAGACAGACAATTACACCAAGTAACAAAGACATACACTTGCACCAAGTATTATGACAGACACTGACACCAAGTAACAAAGACATACACTGATACCCAGTAAAGTAGACACACAGTTACACCCAGTAAAAAATACATACACTGACACCAAGTCACAAAGACATACACTGATGCCCAGTAACACAGACACACACTGACACCAAGTAACAAAGACATACACTTACACCAAGTAACAAAGACAAACAATTACACCAAGTAACACAGATATACACTGACACCAAGTTTCAAAGACATACACTGATACCAAGTCGCAAAGACATTCACTGATGCCCAGTAACAAAGACATACACTGATACCAAGTCACAAAGGCATACACTGATGCCCAGGAAAAAAACACACACTTACACCAAGTAACACAGACATACACTGACACCAAGTAACAAAGACAGACAATTACACCAAGCAACAAAGACATACACTTACACCAAGTACTTTGACATACACTGACACCAAGTAACAAAGACATACACTGATACCCAGTAACGCAGACACACAGTTACACCCAGTAACAAAGACATACACTGACACCAAGTCACAAAGACATACACTGATGTCCAGTAACACAGACACACACTGACACCAAGTAACAAAGACATACACTTACACCAAGTAACAAGGACAAACACTTACACCAAGTAACACAGATATACACTGACACCAAGTAACAAAGACAGACAATTACACCAAGTAACAAAGACATACACTTACACCAAGTAACAAAGACACACACTTACACCAAGTTACACAGACACACACTTAGACCAAGTAAAAAAGACAAGACACTGATACCCAGTAACACAGACACACTTACACCAAGTAACAAAGACATCCACTGACACCCAGTAACACAGACACACACGGACACCAAGTAACAAAGACACACACTGACACCAAGTAAAAAAGACATGCACTGACACCAAGTAACAAAGACAAACACTTACACCAAGTAACAAAGACAAACACTTACACCAAGTAACACAGATATACACTGACACCAAGTAACAAAGACAGACAATTACACCAAGTAACAAAGACAAACACTTTCACCAAGTAACACAGATATACACTGACACCAAGTAACAAAGACAGACAATTACACCAAGTAACAAAGACATACACTTACACCAAGTAACAAAGACAAACACTTACACCAAGTAACACAGATATACACTGACACCAAGTAACAAAGACTGACAATTACACCAAGTAACAAAGACATACACTTACACCAAGTAACAAAGACACACACTTACACCAAGTAACACAGACACACACTTACACCAAGTAAAAAATACAGACACTGATACCCAGTAACACAGACACACTTACACCAAGTAACAAAGACATCCACTGACACCCAGTAACACAGACACACACGGACACCAAGTAACAAAGACATACATTTACACCAAGTATTTTGACATACACTGACACCAAGTAACAAAGACATACACTGATACCAAGTCACAAAGGCATACACTGATGCCCAGTAAAAAAACACACACTTACACCAAGTAACACAGACATACACTGACACCAAGTAACAAAGACAGACAATTACACCAAGTAACAAAGACATACACTTACACCAAGTAACAAAGACAAACACTTACACCAAGTAACACAGATATACACTGACACCAAGTAACAAAGACTGACAATTACACCAAGTAACAAAGACATACACTTACACCAAGTAACAAAGACACACACTTACACCAAGTAACACAGACACACACTTACACCAAGTAAAAAATACAGACACTGATACCCAGTAACACAGACACACTTACACCAAGTAACAAAGACATCCACAAACACCCAGTAACACAGACACACACGGACACCAAGTAACAAAGACATACATTTACACCAAGTATTTTGACATACACTGACACCAAGTAACAAAGACATACACTGATACCAAGTCACAAAGGCATACACTGATGCCCAGTAAAAAAACACACACTTACACCAAGTAACACAGACATACACTGACACCAAGTAACAAAGACAGACAATTACACCAAGTAACAAAGACATACACTTGCACCAAGTATTATGACAGACACTGACACCAAGTAACAAAGACATACACTGATACCCAGTAAAGTAGACACACAGTT
Source organism: Heterodontus francisci (assembly GCF_036365525.1). Classification (NCBI taxonomy): domain Eukaryota; kingdom Metazoa; phylum Chordata; class Chondrichthyes; order Heterodontiformes; family Heterodontidae; genus Heterodontus; species Heterodontus francisci. The sequence goes on from NW_027140677.1 coordinate 5,271,466, forward strand.
ACACCCAGTAAAAAAGACATACACTGACACCAAGTCACAAAGACATACACTGATGCCCAGTAACACAGACACACACTTACACCAAGTAAAAAAGACAGACACTGATACCCAGTAACACAGACACACTTACACCAAGTAACAAAGACATCCACTGACACCCAGTAACACAGACACACACGGACACCAAGTAACAAAGACACACACTGACACCAAGTAAAAAAGACATACACTGACACCAAGTCACAAAGACATACACTGATACCAAGTCACAAAGACATACACTGATGCCCAGGAAAAAAACACACACTTACACCAAGTAACACAGACATACACTGACACCAAGTAACAAAGACAGACAATTACACCAAGTAACAAAGACATACACTTACACCAAGTATTTTGACATACACTGACACCAAGTAACAAAGACATACACTAATACCCAGTAACGCAGACACAGAGTTACACCCAGTAACAAAGACACACACTGACACCAAGTCACAAAGACATACACTGATGCCCAGTAACACAGACACACACTGACACCAAGTCACAAAGACATACACTTACACCAAGTAACAAGGACAAACACTTACACCAAGTAACACAGATATACACTGACACCAAGTAACAAAGACAGACAATTACACCAAGTAACAAAGACGTACACTTACACCAAGTATTTTGACATACACTGACACCAAGTAACAAAGACATACACTGATACCAAGTCACAAAGGCATACACTGATGCCCAGTAAAAAATCACACACTTACACCAAGTAACACAGACATACACTGACACCAAGTAACAAAGACAGACAATTACACCAAGTAACAAAGACATACACTTGCACCAAGTATTATGACAGACACTGACACCAAGTAACAAAGACATACACTGATACCCAGTAAAGTAGACACACAGTTACACCCAGTAAAAAATACATACACTGACACCAAGTCACAAAGACATACACTGATGCCCAGTAACACAGACACACACTGACACCAAGTAACAAAGACATACACTTACACCAAGTAACAAAGACAAACACTTACACCAAGTAACACAGATATACACTGACACCAAGTTTCAAAGACATACACTGATACCAAGTCGCAAAGACATTCACTGATGCCCAGTAACAAAGACATACACTGATACCAAGTCACAAAGGCATACACTGATGCCCAGGAAAAAAACACACACTTACACCAAGTAACACAGACATACACTGACACCAAGTAACAAAGACAGACAATTACACCAAGCAACAAAGACATACACTTACACCAAGTACTTTGACATACACTGACACCAAGTAACAAAGACATACACTGATACCCAGTAACGCAGACACACAGTTACACCCAGTAACAAAGACATACACTGACACCAAGTCACAAAGACATACACTGATGTCCAGTAACACAGACACACACTGACACCAAGTAACAAAGACATACACTTACACCAAGTAACAAGGACAAACACTTACACCAAGTAACACAGATATACACTGACACCAAGTAACAAAGACAGACAATTACACCAAGTAACAAAGACATACACTTACACCAAGTAACAAAGACACACACTTAGACCAAGTAAAAAAGACAAGACACTGATACCCAGTAACACAGACACACTTACACCAAGTAACAAAGACATCCACTGACACCCAGTAACACAGACACACACGGACACCAAGTAACAAAGACACACACTGACACCAAGTAACAAAGACAAACACTTACACCAAGTAACACAGATATACACTGACACCAAGTAACAAAGACAGACAATTACACCAAGTAACAAAGACAAACACTTTCACCAAGTAACACAGATATACACTGACACCAAGTAACAAAGACAGACAATTACACCAAGTAACAAAGACATACACTTACACCAAGTAACAAAGACAAACACTTACACCAAGTAACACAGATATACACTGACACCAAGTAACAAAGACTGACAATTACACCAAGTAACAAAGACATACACTTACACCAAGTAAAAAATACAGACACTGATACCCAGTAACACAGACACACTTACACCAAGTAACAAAGACATCCACTGACACCCAGTAACACAGACACACACGGACACCAAGTAACAAAGACATACATTTACACCAAGTATTTTGACATACACTGACACCAAGTAACAAAGACATACACTGATACCAAGTCACAAAGGCATACACTGATGCCCAGTAAAAAAACACACACTTACACCAAGTAACACAGACATACACTGACACCAAGTAACAAAGACAGACAATTACACCAAGTAACAAAGACATACACTTGCACCAAGTATTATGACAGACACTGACACCAAGTAACAAAGACATACACTGATACCCAGTAAAGTAGACACACAGTTACACCCAGTAAAAAAGACATACACTGACACCAAGTCACAAAGACATACACTGATGCCCAGTAACACAGACACACACTGACACCAAGTAACAAAGACATACACTTACACCAAGTAACAAAGACAAACACTTACACCAAGTAACACAGATATACACTGACACCAAGGTTCAAAGACATACACTGATACCAAGTCGCAAAGACATTCACTGATGCCCAGTAAAAAAGACATACACTGACACCAAGTCACAAAGACATACACTGATACCAAGTCACAAAGACATACACTGATGCCCAGTAACAAAGACACACACTTACACCAAGTAACACAGACATACACTGACACCAAGTAACAAAGACAGACAATTACACCAAGTAACAAAGACATACACTTAAACCAAGTATTTTGACATACACTGACACCAAGTAACAAAGACATACACTGATACCCAGTAGCGCAGACACACACTTACACCCAGTAAAAAAGACATACACTGATACCAAGTCACAAAGACATACACTGATGCCCAGTAACACAGACACACACTGACACCAAGTAACAAAGACATACACTGACACCAAGTAACAAAGACACACACTTACACCAAGTAACACAGATACACACTGACACCAAGTAACAAAGACAGACAATTACACCAAGAAACAAAGACATACATTTACACCAAGTATTTTGACATACACTGACACCAAGTAACAAAGACATACACTGATACCAAGTCACAAAGGCATACACTGATGCCCAGTAAAAAAACACACACTTACACCAAGTAACACAGACATACACTGACACCAAGTAACAAAGACAGACAATTACACCAAGTAACAAAGACATACACTTGCACCAAGTATTATGACAGACACTGACACCAAGTAACAAAGACATACACTGATACCCAGTAAAGTAGACACACAGTTACACCCAGTAAAAAAGACATACACTGACACCAAGTCACAAAGACATACACTGATGCCCAGTAACACAGACACACACTGACACCAAGTAACAAAGACATACACTTACACCAAGTAACAAAGACAAACACTTACACCAAGTAACACAGATATACACTGACACCAAGTTTCAAAGACATACACTGATACCCAGTAACAAAGACATACACTGATACCAAGTCACAAAGGCATACACTGATGCCCAGGAAAAAAAACACACACTTACACCAAGTAACACATACATACACTGAAACTAAGTAACAAAGACAGACAATTACACCAAGTAACAAAGACATACACTTACACCAAGTGTTTTGACATACACTGACACCAAGTAACAAAGACATACACTGATACCCAGTAACGCAGACACACAGTTACACCCAGTAACAAAGACATACACTGACACCAAGTCACAAAGACATACACTGATGCCCAGTAACACAGACACACACTGACACCAAGTAACAAAGACAAACACTTACACCAAGTAACAAGGACAAACAGTTACACCAAGTAACACAGATATACACTGACACCAAGTAACAAAGACAGACAATTACACCAAGTAACAAAGACATACACTTACACCAAGTATTTTGACATACACTGACAGCAAGTAACAAAGACATACACTGATACCAAGTCACAAAGGCATACACTGATGCCCAGTTACACAGACACACACTGACACCAAGTAACAAAGACACACACTGACACCAAGTAACAAAGACAGACAATTACCCCAAGTAACAAAGACATACACTCACACCAAGTAAAAAAGACATACACTGATACCCAGTAACGCAGACACACAGTTACACCCAGTAACAAAGACATACACTGACACCAAGTCACAAAGACATATACTTACACCGAGTAACAAAGACAAACAATTACACCAAGTAACACAGATATACACTGACACCAAGTTTCAAAGACATACACTGATACCAAGTCGCAAAGACATTCACTGATGCCCAGTAACAAAGACATACACTGATACCAAGTCACAAAGGCATACACTGATGCCCAGGAAAAAAACACACACTTACACCAAGTAACACAGACATACACTGACACCAAGTAACAAAGACAGACAATTACACCAAGTAACAAAGACATACACTTACACCAAGTATTTTGACATACACTGACACCATGTAACAAAGACATACACTGATACCCAGTAACGCAGACACACAGTTACACCCAGTAAAAAAGACATACACTGAAACCAAGTCACAAAGACAGACACTGATACCAAGTCACAAAGACATACACTGATGCCCAGTTACACAGACACACACTGACACCAAGTAACAAAGACACACACTGACACCAAGTAACAAAGACAGACAATTACACCAAGTAACAAAGACATACACTTACACCAAGTATTTTGACATACACTGACACCCAGTTAAAAAGACATACACTGATACCAAGTCACAAAGACATACACTGATGCCCAGTAACAAAGACACACACTTACACCAGGTAACACAGACATACACTGACACCAAGTAACAAAGACAGACAATTACACCAAGTAACAAAGACATACACTTACACCAAGTATTTTGACATACACTGACACCATGTAACAAAGACATACACTGATACCCAGTAACGCAGACACACAGTTACACCCAGTAAAAAAGACATACACTGAAACCAAGTCACAAAGACAGACACTGATACCAAGTCACAAAGACATACACTGATGCCCAGTTACACAGACACACACTGACACCAAGTAACAAAGACACACACTGACACCAAGTAACAAGGACAAACACTTACACCAAGTAACACAGACATACACTGACACCAAGTAACAAAGACATACACTTAAACCAGGTATTTTGACATACACTGACACCATGTAACAAAGACATACACTGATACCAAGTCACAAAGACATACACTGATGCCCAGTAACAAAGACACACACTTACACCAAGTAACACAGACATACACTGACAGCAAGTTACAAAGACATACACTTACAGCAAGTAACAAAGACAAACACTTACACCAAGTAACACAGACATACACTGACAGCAAGTAATAAAGACAGACAATTACACCAAGTAACAAAGACATACACTTGCACCAAGTATTTGACATACACTGACACCAAGTAACAAAGACATACACTGATACCAAGTCACAAAGGCATACACTGATGCCCAGTAACAAAGACACACACTTACACCAAGTAACACAGTCATACACTGACACCAAGTAACAAAGACAGACAATTACACCAAGTAACAAAGAGAAACACTTACACCAAGTATTTTGACATACACTGACACCAAGTAACAAAGACATACACTGATACCCAGTAACGCAGACACACAGTTACACCCAGTAAAAAAGACATACACTGACACCAAGTCACAAAGACATACACTGATACCAAGTCACAAAGACATACACTGAAGCCCAGTAACACAGACAGACAATTACCCCAAGTAACAAAGACATACACTCACACCAAGTACAAAAGACAGACACTGATACCCAATAACACAGACACAAACTTACACCAAGTCACAAAGACATACACTGACACCCAGTAACAAAGACGTGCACTGACACCCAGTAACACAGACACACACGGACACCAAGTAACAAAGACACACACTTACATCAAGTAACACAGAAACACACTGACACCCAGTAACACAAACAAACACACTGACCCCAAGTAACACAGACATACACTGATACCAAGTAACAAAGACATACACTTATATCAAGTAACAAAGACACACATTTACACCAAGTAACACAAACATACACTGACACCAAGTAACAAAGACAGACAATTACACCAAGTAACAAAGAAATACATTTACACCAAGTATTTTGACATCCACTGACACCAAGTAACAAAGACATACACTGATACCCAGTAACACAGCACACACTGCGGGTGGTGGGGCACATTGGCGCATTGGTTAGCGCCGCAGCCTCTCAGCTCCAGGGACCCGGGTTCGATTCTGGGTACTGCCTGTGCGGAATTTGCAAGTTCTCCCTGTGTCTGCGTGGGTATCCTCCCGGTGCTCCGGTTTCCTCCCACATGCCAAAGACTTGCAGGTTGATTGGTTAATTGGCCATCATAAATTGCCCCAGTATAGGTAGGTGGTAGCGAAATATATAGGGATAGGTGGGGATGTGATTGGAATACGGGATTAGAGAAGGATTAGTATAAATGGGTTGTTGATGGTCGGCACAGACTCGGTGGGCCGAAGGGCCTATTTATGTGCTGTATCTCGAAACAAAACTAAATACTGACACCTAGTGTCACAGACACACACTGACACCCAGTCACACAAACAAACACACACTGACACCCAGTAACACACAGAAACACTGATACACAGTAACAAAGACATACACTGACACCAAGTAACACAGACACACACTTACACCCAGTAAAAAAGACATAAACTTACACCATGTAGCAAAGACATACACTGACAGCAAGTCACAAAGACATACATAGATACCCAGAAACACAGACACGCACTTACACCATGTAACAAAGACATACACTGACACCAGGTAACAAAGACATAAACTGACACCCAGTAACACAGACACACAGCGACACCAAGTAACACAGAGACACACTGACACCCAGTAACACAGACACACACTTAAACCAAGTAACGAAGACATACAATGAAACCAAGTAACGAAGACATACAATGACACCAAGTAACAAAGACATACACTTACACCAAGTAACAAAGACATACACTGACACCAAGTAACAAAGACATACACTGATACCCAGTAACACAGACACACACTTACACCAAGTAACGCAGACATACACTGACACCAAGTAACAAAGACATACAATTACACCAAGTAACAAAGACATGCACTGATACCGCGTGCACAGACACACACTTACACCAAGTAACACAAAAACTCACTTACACCAAGTAACACAAAAACTCACTTACACCAAGTAACAAAGACATACAATTACACCAAGTAACAAAGACACACACTGACACCAAGTAACATAGACATACACTGACACCAAGTAGCAAAGACATACACTTTTACCCAGTAACACAGACACACACTCACACCAAGTAACAAAGACATACACTGATACCAAGGAAAACAGACAAGCACTTACACCAAGGAACACAGACACACACTTACACCAAGTAACAAAGACATACACTGACACCAAGTAACACAGACATACACTGACACCAAGTAACACAGACTTACACTGACACCAAGTAACAAAGACATACGCTGATACCCAGTAACACAGACACACTCTTACACCCAGTGACACAGACACAAACTTGCACCAAGTAACAAAGACATACAATGACACAATGTCGCAAAGACATACACTGACACCAAGTCACAAAGACATACATAGATTCCCAGTAACACAGACACGCACTTACACCATGTAACAAAGACATACACTGACACCCAGTAACAAAGACATACACTGACACCCAGTAACACAGACACTCACGGACACCAAGTAACACAGACACACAATGACAACCAGTAACACAGACACACACTTACATCAAGTAACGAAGACATACACTGACACCAAGTAACAAAGACATACACTGATACCCAGGAGCAGAGACACACACTTACACCAAGTAACAAAGACATAAACTGATACCCAGTAACACAGACCCACACCTACACCAAGTAACACAGACATGCACTGACACCAAGTAACAAAGACATACACTGATACCCAGTAACACAGACACACACTTACACCAAGTAACAAAGACAGACACTGATACCCAGTAACAGAGACAAACACTTACACCAAGTCACAAAGACAGACACTGACACACGGGAACAAAGACAAACACTGACACAAAGTAACAAAGACATACACTTACACAAAGTAACACAGACATGCACTGACACAAAGGAACAACGACATACACTTACACCAAGTGACAAAGACAGGCACTGATAGACAGTAACACAGACACACACTTACACCAAGTAACAAAGACATACACTGACACCAAGTAACAAAGACATAAACTGACACCTAGTAACACAGACACACACGGACACCATTTAACAAAGACACACACTTACACCAAGTAACACAGACACACACTGATACCCAGTAACACAGACACACACTTACACCAAGTGACAAAGACAGGCACTGATAGACAGTAACACAGACACACACTTACACCAAGTAACAAAGACATACACTGACACCAAGTAACAAAGACATAAACTGACACCTGGTAACACAGACACACACGGACACCAAGTAACAAAGACACACACTTACACCAAGTAACACAGACACACACTGATACCCAGTAACACAGACACATACTTCCACAAAGTAACAAAGACAAACACTGACACAAAGTAACAAAGACATACACTTACACAAAGTAACACAGACATACACTGACACCAAGGAACAAAGACATACACTTACAAAAAGTAACAAAGACACACACTTACACCAAGCAACACAGACATACACTGACACCAAGCAACAAAGACATAAACTGACACCTAGTAACACAGACACACACTGACACCAAGTAACAAAGACATAAACTGACACCTAGTAACACAGACACACACGGACACCAAGTTACAAAGACACACACTTACACCAAGTGACAAAGACAGGCACTGATAGACAGTAACACAGACACACACTTACACCAAGTAACAAAGACATACACTGACACCAAGTAACAAAGACATAAACTGACACCTGGTAACACAGACACACACGGACACCAAGGAACAAAGACATACACTGACACCCAGTAACACAGACACACACATACACCAAGTAACAACGACATACACTGACACCAAGTAACAAAGACATACACTGATACCCAGTAACAAAGACATACACTGACACCAAGTAACAAAGACATACACTGATACCCAGTAACACAGACACACACTTACACCAAGTAACAACGACATACACTGATACCCAGTAACACAGACACACACTTACACCAAGTAACACAGACATACACTGACACCAAGTAACAAAGACAGACAATTACACCAAGTAACAAAGACATAGACTTACACCAAGTATTTTGACATACCATGACTCCAAGTTACAAAGACATACACTGATACCGAGTGCACAGACACACACTTACACCAAGTAACACAAAAACTCACTTACACCAAGTAACAAAGACATACACTGACACCAAGTAACAAAGACATACAATTACACCAAGTAACAAAGACACACACTTACACCAAGTAACACAGACATACGCTGACACCAAGTAACAAAGACATACACTGATACCCAGTAACACAGACACACACTTACACCAAGTAACAACGACATACACTGATACCCAGTAACACAGACAGACACTTACACCAAGTAACACAGACATACACTGACACCAAGTAACACAGACACACACTGACACCCAGTAACAAAGACATACACTGACACCAAGTAACAAAGACATACATCGATACCAAGTCACAAAGACATACACTGATACCCAGTAACACAGACACACACTGACACCAAGTATTTTGACATACACTGACACCAAGTAACAAAGAAATACACTGATACCCAGTAACACAGACACACACATACACCCAGTAACACAGACACACACTTGCACCAAGTAACAAAGACGTACACTGACACCAAGTAACAAAGACATACACTTACACCATGTAACAAAGACATACACTGACACCAAGTAACAAAGACATAAACTGACACCTGGTAACACAGACACACACGGACACCAAGTAACAAAGACACACACTTACACCAAGTAACACAGACACACACTGATACCCAGTAACACAGACACATACTTCCACAAAGTAACAAAGACAAACACTGACACAAAGTAACAAAGACATACACTTACACAAAGTAACACAGACATACACTGACACCAAGGAACAAAGACATACACTTACACAAAGGAACAAAGACACACACTTACACCAAGCAACACAGACATACACTGACACCAAGCAACAAAGACATAAACTGACACCTAGTAACACAGACACACACTGACACCCAGTAACGAAGACATAAACTGACACCTCGTAACACAGACACACACGGACACCAAGTAACAAAGACACACACATACACCAAGTAACACAGACACACACTGATACCCAGTAACGCAGACACATACTTCCACAAAGTAACAAAGACAAACACTGACACAAAGTAACAAAGACATACACTTACACAAAGTAACACAGACATACACGGACACCAAGGAACAAAGACATACACTTACACAAAGTAACAAAGACACACACTTACACCAAGCAACACAGACATACACTGACTCCAAGTAACAAAGACATAAACTGACACCTAGTAACACAGACACACACTGACACCCAGTAACAAAGACATACACTGACACCAAGTCGCAAGGACATACACTGATACCCAGTAACACAGACACATACTTCCACAAAGTAACAAAGACAAACACTGACACAAAGTAACAAAGACATACACTTACACAAAGTAACACAGACATACACTGACACCAAGGAACAAAGACATACACTTACACAAAGTAACAAAGACACACACTTACACCAAGCAACACAGACATACACTGACACCAAGTAACAAAGACATACACTGACACCCAGTAACACAGACACACACATACACCAAGTAACAACGACATACACTGACACCAAGTAACAAAGACATACACTGATACCCAGTAACAAAGACATACACTGACACCAAGTAACAAAGACATACACTGATACCCAGTAACACAGACACACACTTACACCAAGTAACAACGACATACACTGATACCCAGTAACACAGACAGACACTTACACCAAGTAACACAGACATACACTGCCACCAAGTAACACAGACACACACTGACACCCAGTAACAAAGACATACACTGACACCAAGTAACAAAGACATACATCGATACCAAGTCACAAAGACATACACTGATACCAAGTAACACAGACACACACTGACACCAAGTATTTTGACATACACTGACACCAAGTAACAAAGACATACACTGATACCCAGTAACACAGACACACACTTACACCCAGTAACACAGACACACACTTGCACCAAGTAACAAAGACGTACACTGACACCAAGTAACAAAGACATACACTTACACCATGTAGCAAAGACATACACTGACACCAAGTCACAAAGACATACATAGATACCCAGTAACACAGACACGCATTTACACCATGTAACAAAGACATACACTGACACCAGGTAACAAAGACATACACTGACACCCAGTAACACAGACACACACTGACACCCAGTAACACAGACACACACTTAAATCAAGTAACGAAGACATACACTGCCAGCAAGTAAAAAAGACAAACCCTTACACCAAGTAACAAAGACATACACCGACACCAAGTAACCACGACATACACTGATACCCAGTAACACAGACACACACTTACACCAAGTAACACAGACATACACTGACACCAAGTAACAAAGACAGACAATTACACCAAGTAACAAAGACATAGACTTACACCAAGTATTTTGACATACCATGACTCCAAGTTACAAAGACATACACTGATACCGAGTGCACAGACACACACTTACACCAAGTAACACAAAAACTCACTTACACCAAGTAACAAAGACATACACTGACACCAAGTAACAAAGACATACAATTACACCAAGTAACAAAGACACACACTTACACCAAGTAACACAGACATACGCTGACACCAAGTAACAAAGACATACACTGATACCCAGTAACACAGACACACACTTACACCAAGTAACAACGACATACACTGATACCCAGTAACACAGACAGACACTTACACCAAGTAACACAGACATACACTGACACCAAGTAACACAGACACACACTGACACCCAGTAACAAAGACATACACTGACACCAAGTAACAAAGACATACATCGATACCAAGTCACAAAGACATACACTGATACCCAGTAACACAGACACACACTGACACCAAGTATTTTGACATACACTGACACCAAGTAACAAAGAAATACACTGATACCCAGTAACACAGACACACACATACACCCAGTAACACAGACACACACTTGCACCAAGTAACAAAGACGTACACTGACACCAAGTAACAAAGACATACACTTACACCATGTAACAAAGACATACACTGACACCAAGTAACAAAGACATAAACTGACACCTGGTAACACAGACACACACGGACACCAAGTAACAAAGACACACACTTACACCAAGTAACACAGACACACACTGATACCCAGTAACACAGACACATACTTCGACAAAGTAACAAAGACAAACACTGACACAAAGTAACAAAGACATACACTTACACAAAGTAACACAGACATACACTGTCACCAAGGAACAAAGACATACACTTACACAAAGTAACAAAGACACTCACTTACACCAAGCAACACAGACAGACACTGACACCAAGCAACAAAGACATAAACTGACACCTAGTAACACAGACACACACTGACACCCAGTAACAAAGACATAAACTGACAGCTAGTAACACAGACACACACGGACACCAAGTAACAAAGACACACACTTACACCAAGTAACACAGACACACACTGATACCCAGTAACGCAGACACATACTTCCACAAAGTAACAAAGTCAAACACAGACACAAAGTAACAAAGACATACACTTACACAAAGTAACACAGACATACACTGACACCAAGGAACAAAGACATACACTTACACAAAGTAACAAAGACACACACTTACACCAAGCAACACAGACATACACTGACACCAAGTAACAAAGACATAAACTGACACCTAGTAACACAGACACACACTGACACCCAGTAACAAAGACATACACTGACACCAAGTCGCAAGGACATACACTGATACCCAGTAACACAGACACATACTTCCACAAAGTAACAAAGACAAACACTGACACAAAGTAACAAAGACATACACTTACACAAAGTAACACAGACATACACTGACACCAAGGAACAAAGACATACACTTACACAAAGTAACAAAGACACACACTTACACCAAGCAACACAGACATACACTGACACCAAGTAACAAAGACATACACTGACACCCAGTAACACAGACACACACATACACCAAGTAACAACGACATACACTGACACCAAGTAACAAAGACATACACTGATACCCAGTAACAAAGACATACACTGACACCAAGTAACAAAGACATACACTGATACCCAGTAACACAGACACACACTTACACCAAGTAACAACGACATACACTGATACCCAGTAACACAGACAGACACTTACACCAAGTAACACAGACATATACTGGCACCAAGTAACACAGACACACACTGACACCAAGTATTTTGACATACACTGACACCAAGTAACAAAGACATGCTCTGATACCCAGTAACACAGACACACACTTACACCCAGTAACACAGACACACACTTGCACCAAGTAACAAAGACGTACACTGACACCAAGTGACAAAGACATACACTTACACCATGTAGCAAAGACATACACTGACACCAAGTCACAAAGACATACATAGATACCCAGTAACACAGACACGCATTTACACCATGTAACAAAGACATACACTGACACCAGGTAACAAAGACATACATCGACACCCATTAACACAGACACACACTGACACCTAGTAACACAGACACACACTTAAACCAAGTAACGAAGACATACACTGCCAGCAAGTAAAAAAGACATACACTTACACCAAGTAACAAAGACATACACCGACACCAAGTAACAAAGACATACACTGATACCCAGTAACACAGACACACACTTACACCAAGTAACTCAGACAGACACTGACACCAAGTAACAAAGACAGACAATTACACCAAGTAACAAAGACATAGACTTACACCAAGTATTTTGACATACCATGACTCCAAGTAACAAAGACATACACTGATACCGAGTGCACAGACACACACTTACACCAAGTAACACAAAAACTCACTTACACCAAGTAACAAAGACATACACTGACACCAAGTAACAAAGACATACAATTACACCAAGTAACAAAGACACACACTTACACCAAGTAACACAGACATACACTGACACCAAGTAACAAAGACATACACTGATACCCAGTAACACAGACACACACTTACACCAAGTAACAACGACATACACTGATACCCAGTAACACAGACATACACTGACACCAAGTAACACAGACACACACTGACACCCAGTAACAAAGACATACACTGACACCAAGTAACAAAGACATACACTGATACCCAGTAACACAGACACACACTTACACCCAGTAACACAGACATACACTTGCAACAAGTAACAAAGACGTACACTGACACCAAGTAACAAAGACATACACTTACACCATGTAACAAAGACATACACTGACACCAAGTAACAAAGACATAAACTGACACCTGGTAACACAGACACACACGGACACCAAGTAACAAAGACACACACTTACACCAAGTAACACAGACACACACTGATACCCAGTAACACAGACACATACTTCCACAAAGTAACAAAGCCAAACACTGACACAAAGTAACAAAGACATACACTTACACAAAGTAACACAGACATACACTGACACCAAGGAACAAAGACATACACTTACACAAAGTAACAAAGACATAAACTGACACCTAGTAACACAGACACACACTGACACCCAGTAACAAAGACATAAACTGACACCTAGTAACACAGACACACACGGACACCAAGTAACAAAGGCACACACTTACACCAAGTAACACAGACACACACTGATACCCGGTAACGCAGACACATACTTCCACAAAGTAACAAAGTCATACACTTACACAAAGTAACACAGACATACACTGACACCAAGGAACAAAGACATACACTTACACAAAGTAACAAAGACACACACTTGCACCAAGCAACACAGACATACACTGACAACAAGTAACAAAGACATAAACTGACACCTAGTAACACAGACACACACTGACACCCAGTAACAAAGACATACACTGACACCAAGTCGCAAGGACAAGCACTGATACCCAGTAACACAGACACATACTTCCACAAAGTAACAAAGACAAACACTGACACAAAGTAACAAAGACACACACTTACACAAAGTAACACAGACATACACTGACACCAAGGAACACAGACATACACTTACACAAAGTAACAAAGACACACACTTACACCAAGCAACACAGACATACACTGACACCAAGTAACAACGACATACACTGACACCAAGTAACAAAGACATACACTGACACCAAGTAACAAAGACATGCACTGATACCCAGTAACACAGACACACACTTACACCCAGTAACACAGACACACACTTGCACCAAGTAACAAAGACGTACACTGACACCAAGTGACAAAGACATACACTTACACCATGTAGCAAAGACATACACTGACACCAAGTCACAAAGACATACATAGATACCCAGTAACACAGACACGCATTTACACCATGTAACAAAGACATACACTGACACCAGGTAACAAAGACATACACTGACACCCAGTAACACAGACACACACTGACACCTAGTAACACAGACACACACTTAAACCAAGTAACGAAGACATACACTGCCAGCAAGTAAAAAAGACATACACTTACACCAAGTAACAAAGACATACACCGACACCAAGTAACAAAGACATACACTGATACCCAGTAACACAGACACACACTTACACCAAGTAACTCAGACATACACTGACACCAAGTAACAAAGACAGACAATTACACCAAGTAACAAAGACATAGACTTACACCAAGTATTTTGACATACCATGACTCCAAGTAACAAAGACATACACTGATATCGAGTGCACAGACACACACTTACACCAAGTAACACAAAAACTCACTTACACCAAGTAACAAAGACAAACACTGACACCAAGTAACAAAGACATACAATTACACCAAGTAACAAAGACACACACTTACACCAAGTAACACAGACATACACTGACACCAAGTAACAAAGACATACACTGATACCCAGTAACACAGACACACACTTACACCAAGTAACAACGACATACACTGATACCCAGTAACACAGACAGACACTTACACCAAGTAACACAGACATACACTGACACCAAGTAACACAGACACACACTGACACCCAGTAACAAAGACATACACTGACACCAAGTAACAAAGACATACACTGATACCCAGTAACAAAGTCGTACACTGACACCAAGTAACAAAGACATACACTTACACCATGTAACAAAGACATACACTGACACCAAGTAACAGAGACATAAACTGACACCTGGTAACACAGACACACACGGACACCAAGTAACAAAGACACACACTTACACCAAGTAACACAGACACACACTGATACCCAGTAACACAGACACATACTTCCACAAAGTAACAAAGACAAACACTGACACAAAGTAACAAAGACATACACTTACACAAAGTAACACAGACATACACTGACACCAAGGAACAAAGACATACACTTACACAAAGTAACAAAGACACACACTTACACCAAGCAACACAGACATACACTGACACCAAGCAACAAAGACATAAACTGACACCTAGTAACACAGACACACACTGACACCCAGTAACAAAGACATAAACTGACACCTAGTAACACAGACACACACGGACACCAAGTAACAAAGGCACACACTTACACCAAGTAACACAGACACACACTGATACCCGGTAACGCAGACACATATTTCCACAAAGTAACAAAGACATACACTTACACAAAGTAACACAGACATACACTGACACCAAGGAACAAAGACATACACTTACACAAAGTAACAAAGACACACACTTGCACCAAGCAACACAGACATACACTGACAACAAGTAACAAAGACATAAACTGACACCTAGTAACACAGACACACACTGACACCCAGTAACAAAGACATACACTGACACCAAGTCGCAAGGACAAGCACTGATACCCAGTAACACAGAGACATACTTCCACAAAGTAACAAAGACAAACACTGACACAAAGTAACAAAGACACACACTTACACAAAGTAACACAGACATACACTGACACCAAGGAACACAGACATACACTTACACAAAGTAACAAAGACACACACTTACACCAAGCAACACAGACATACACTGACACCAAGTAACAAAGACATACACTGACACCCAGTAACACAGACACACACAGACACCAAGTAACAACGACATACACTGACACCAAGTAACAAAGACATACACTGACACCAAGTAACAAAGACATGCACTGATACCCAGTAACACAGACACACACTTACACCCAGTAACACAGACACACACTTGCACCAAGTAACAAAGACGTACACTGACACCAAGTGACAAAGACATACACTTACACCATGTAGCAAAGACATACACTGACACCAAGTCACAAAGACATACATAGATACCCAGTAACACAGACACGCATTTACACCATGTAACAAAGACATACACTGACACCAGGTAACAAAGACATACACTGACACCCAGTAACACAGACACACACTGACACCTAGTAACACAGACACACACTTAAACCAAGTAACGAAGACATACACTGCCAGCAAGTAAAAAAGACATACACTTACACGAAGTAACAAAGACATACACCGACACCAAGTAACAAAGACATACACTGATACCCAGTAACACAGACACACACTTACACCAAGTAACTCAGACATACACTGACACCAAGTAACAAAGACAGACAATTACACCAAGTAACAAAGACATAGACTTACACCAAGTATTTTGACATACCATGACTCCAAGTAACAAAGACATACACTGATACCGAGTGCACAGACACACACTTACACCAAGTAACACAAAAACTCACTTACACCAAGTAACAAAGACATACACTGACACCAAGTAACAAAGACATACAATTACACCAAGTAACAAAGACACACACTTACACCAAGTAACACAGACATACACTGACACCAAGTAACAAAGACATACACTGTTACCCAGTAACACAGACACACACTTACACCAAGTAACAACGACATACACTGATACCCAGTAACACAGACAGACACTTACACCAAGTAACACAGACATACACTGACACCAAGTAACACAGACACACACTGACACCCAGTAACAAAGACATACACTGACACCAAGTAACAAAGACATACACTGATACCCAGTAACACAGACACACACTTACAGCCAGTAACACAGACACACACTTGCACCAAGTAACAAAGACGTACACTGTCACCAAGTAACAAAGACATACACTTACACCATGTAACAAAGACATACACTGACACCAAGTAACAAAGACATAAACTGACACCTGGTAACACAGACACACACGGACACCAAGTAACAAAGACACACACTTACACCAAGTAACACAGACACACACTGATACCCAGTAACACAGACACATACTTCCACAAAGTAACAAAGCCAAACACTGACACAAAGTAACAAAGACATACACTTACACAAAGTAACACAGACATACACTGACACCAAGGAACAAAGACATACACTTACACAAAGTAACAAAGACACACACTTACACCAAGCAACACAGACATACACTGACACCAAGCAACAAAGACATAAACTGACACCTAGTAACACAGACACACACTGACACCCAGTAACAAAGACATAAACTGACACCAAGTAACACAGACACACACGGACACCAAGTAACAAAGGCACACACTTACACCAAGTAACACAGACACACACTGATACCCGGTAACGCAGACACATACTTCCACAAAGTAACAATGACATACACTTACACAAAGTAACACAGACATACACTGACACCAAGGAACAAAGACATACACTTACACAAAGTAACAAAGACACACACTTGCACCAAGCAACACAGACATACACTGACAACAAGTAACAAAGACATAAACTGACACCTAGTAACACAGACACACACTGACACCCAGTAACAAAGACATACACTGACACCAAGTCGCAAGGACAAGCACTGATACCCAGTAACACAGACACATACTTCCACAAAGTAACAAAGACAAACACTGACACAAAGTAACAAAGACACACACTTACACAAAGTAACACAGACATACACTGACACCAAGGAACACAGACATACACTTACACAAAGTAACAAAGACACACACTTACACCAAGCAACACAGACATACACTGACACCAAGTAACAACGACATACACTGACACCCAGTAACACAGACACACACATACACCAAGTAACAACGACATACACTGACACCAAGTAACAAAGACATACACTGATACAAAGTAACAAAGACATACACTGACACCAAGTAACAAAGACATACACTGATACCCAGTAACACAGACACACACTTACACCAAGTAACAACGACATACACTGATACCCAGTAACACAGACAGACACTTACACCAAGTAACACAGACATACACTGACACCAAGTAACACAGACACACACTGACACCCAGTAACAAAGACATACACTGACACCAAGTAACAAAGACATACATCGATACCAAGTCACAAAGACATACACTGATACCAAGTAACACAGACACACACTGACACCAAGTATTTTGACATACACAGACACCAAGTAACAAAGACATACACTGATACCCAGTAACACAGACTCACACTTACACCCAGTAACACAGACACACACTTGCACCAAGTAACAAAGACGTACACTGACACCAAGTAACAAAGACATACAATTACACCATGTAGCAAAGACATACACTGACACCTAGTCACAAAGACATACATAGATACCCAGTAACACAGACACGCATTTACACCATGTAACAAAGACATACACTGACACCAGGTAACAAAGACATACACTGACACCCAGTAACACAGACACACACCGACACCCAGTTACACAGACACACACTTAAACCAAGTAACGAAGACATACACTGCCAGCAAGTAAAAAAGACATACACTTACACCAAGTAACAAAGACATACACCGACACCAAGTAACAAAGACATACACTGATACCCAGTAACACAGACACACACTTACACCAAGTAACACAGACATACACTGACACCAAGTAACAAAGACAGACAATTACACCAAGTAACAAAGACATACACTTACACCAAGTATTTTGACATACAATGACTCCAAGTAACAAAGACATACACTGACACCAAGTAACAAAGACATACAATTACACCAAGTAACAAAGACACACACTTACACCAAGTAACACAGACATACACTGACACCAAGTAACAAAGACATGCACTGTTACCCAGTAACACAGACACACACTCACACGAAGTAACAAAGACATACACTGATACCAAGTAACACAGACAAGCACTTACACCAAGTAACACAGACACACACTTACACCAAGTAACAAAGACATACACTGACACCAAGTAACACAGACATACACTGACACCAAGTAACACAGACATACACTGACACCAAGTAACAAAGACATACGCTGATAACCAGTAACACAGACACACACTTACACCCAGTGACACAGACACAAACTTACACCAAGTAACATAGACATACATTGATACCAAGTCACAAAGACATACACTGATACCCAGTAACACAGACACACACTGACACCAAGTAACAATGACGGACACTGACACCAAGTAACAAAGATAGACAATTACACCAAGTAACAAAGACAGACACTTACACCAAGTATTTTGACATACACTGACACCAAGTAACAAAGACATACACTGATACCCAGTAACACAGACACACACTTACACCCAGTAACACAGACACACACTTGCACCAAGTAACAAAGACATAAACTGACATCAAGTAACAAAGACATACACTTACACCATGCAGCAAAGACATACACTGACACCAAGTCACAAAGACATACATAGATACCCAGTAACACAGACTCGCACTTACACCATGTAACAAAGACATACACTGACACCAGGTAACAAAGACATACACTGACACCCAGTAACACAGACACACACGGACACCAAGTAACACAGAGACACACTGACACCCAGTAACACAGACAAACACTTAAACCAAGTAACGAAGACATACACTGACACCAAGTAACAAAGACATACACTTACACCAAGTAACAAAGGCACACACTTACACCAAGTAACGCAGACATACACTGACACCAAGTAACAAAGACAGACAATTACACCAAGTAACAAAGACATACACGGATACCGAGTGCACAGACACACACTTACACCAAGTAACACAAAAACTCACTTACACCAAGTAACAAAGACATACAATTACACCAAGTAACAAAGACACACACTTACACCAAGTAACACAGACATACACTGACACCAAGTAGCAAAGACATACACTGTTACCCAGTAACACAGACACACACTCACACCAAGTAACAAAGACATACACTGATACCAAGTAACACAGACAAGCACTTACACCAAGTAACACAGACACACACTTACACCAAGTAACAAAGACATACACTGACACCAAGTAACACAGACATACACTGACACCAAGTAACACAGACATACACTGACACCAAGTAACAAAGACATACGCTGATACCCAGTACCACAGACACACACTTCCACCCAGTGACACAGACACAAACTTGCACCAAGTAACAAAGACATACACTGACACCAAGTAACAAAGACATACACTGACACCATGTAGCAAAGACATACACTGACACCAAGTCACAAAGACATCCATAGATTCCCAGTAACACAGACACGCACTTACACCATGTAACAAAGACATACACTGACACCCAGTAACACAGACACACACGGACACCAAGTAACACAGACACACAATGACAACCAGTAACACAGACACACACTTACATCAAGTAACGAAGACATACACTGACACCAAGTAACAAAGACATACACTTACACCATGTAGCAAAGACATACACTGATACCCAGTAACACAGACACACACTTACACCCAGTAACACAGACACACACTTGCACCAAGTAACAAAGACATACACTGACACCAAGTAACAAAGACACACACTTACACCCAGGAACACAGACACACACTTGCACCAAGTAACAAAGACATACACTGACACCAAGTAACAAAGACATACACTTACACCATGTAGCAAAGACATACACTGACACCAAGTCACAAAGATTTACATAGATACCCAGTAACACAGACACGCACTTACACCATGTATCAAAGACATACATTGACACCAAGTAACAAAGACATACACTGATACCCAGTAACACAGACACACACTTTCACCAAGTAACAAAGACAGACACTGATACCCACTAACACAGACATAAACTGAAACCCAGTAACACAGACACACACGGACACCAAGTAACAAAGACACACACATACACCAAGTAACACAGACACACACTGACACCCAGTAACACAGACACACACTTACACCAAGTAACAAAGACATACACTGACACCAAGTAACAAAGACATACACTTACACCAAGTAACAAAGTCATACACTGACACGAAGTAACAAAGACATACACTGATACCCAGTAACACAGACACACACTGACACAAAGTAACAAAGACATACACTGATACACAGTAACACAGACATACACTGACACCAAGTAACACAGACACACACTGACAGCCAGTAACAAAGACATACACTGACACCAAGTAACAAAGACATACATTGATACCAAGTCACAAAGACATACACTGATACCCAGTAACACAGACACACACTGACACCAAGTAACAATGACGCACACTGACACCAAGTAACAAAGATAGACAATTACACCAAGTAACAAAGTCAGACACTTACACCAAGTATTTTGACATACACTGACACCAAGTAACAAAGACATACACTGATACCCAGTAACACAGACACACACTTACACCCAGTAACACAGACACACACTTGCACCAAGTAACAAAGACATACACTGACACCAAGTAACAAAGTCATACACTTACACCATGTAGCAAAGACATACACTGACACCAAGTCACAAAGACATACATAGATACCCAGTAACACAGACATGCACTTACACCATGTAACAAAGACATACACTGACACCAGGTAACAAAGACATACACTGACACCCAGTAACAGAGACACACACGGACACCAAGCAACACAGAGACACACTGACACCCAGTAACACAGACACACACTTAAACCAAGTAACGAAGACATACACTGACACCAAGTAACAAAGACATGCACTTACACCAAGTAACAAAGACATACACTGACACCAAGTAACAAAGACAGAAAATTACACCAAGTAACAAAGACATACACTGATACCGAGTGCACAGACACACACTTGCACCAAGTAACACAAAAACTCACTTACACCAAGTAACAAAGACATACAATTACACCAAGTAACAAAGACACACACTTACACCAAGTAACACAGACACACACTTACACCAAGTAACAAAGACATACACTGACACCAAGTAACACAGACATACACTGACACCAAGTAAAACAGACATACACTGACACCAAGTAACAAAGACATTCGCTGATAACCAGTAACACAGACACACACTTACACCCAGTGACACAGACACAAACTTACACCAAGTAACATAGACATACATTGATACCAAGTCACAAAGACATACACTGATACCCAGTAACACAGACACACACTGACACCAAGTAACAATGACGGACACTGACACCAAGTAACAAAGATAGACAATTACACCAAGTAACAAAGACAGACACTTACACCAAGTATTTTGACATACACTGACACCAAGTAACAAAGACATACACTGATACCCAGTAACACAGACACACACTTACACCCAGTAACACAGACACACACTTGCACCAAGTAACAAAGACATAAACTGACATCAAGTAACAAAGACATACACTTACACCATGCAGCAAAGACATACACTGACACCAAGTCACAAAGACATACATAGATACCCAGAAACACAGACTCGCACTTACACCATGTAACAAAGACATACACTGACACCAGGTAACAAAGACATACACTGACACCCAGTAACACAGACACACACGGACACCAAGTAACACAGAGACACACTGACACCCAGTAACACAGACACACACTTAAACCAAGTAACGAAGACATACACTGACACCAAGTAACAAAGACATACACTTACACCAAGTAACAAAGGCACACACTTACACCAAGTAACGCAGACATACACTGACACCAAGTAACAAAGACAGACAATTACACCAAGTAACAAAGACATACACGGATACCGAGTGCACAGACACACACTTACACCAAGTAACACAAAAACTCACTTACACCAAGTAACAAAGACATACAATTACACCAAGTAACAAAGACACACACTTACACCAAGTAACACAGACATACACTGACACCAAGTAGCAAAGACATACACTGTTACCCAGTAACACAGACACACACTCACACCAAGTAACAAAGACATACACTGATACCAAGTAACACAGACAAGCACTTACACCAAGTAACACAGACACACACTTACACCAAGTAACAAAGACATACACTGACACCAAGTAACACAGACATACACTGACACCAAGTAACACAGACATACACTGACACCAAGTAACAAAGACATACGCTGATACCCAGTACCACAGACACACACTTCCACCCAGTGACACAGACACAAACTTGCACCAAGTAACAAAGACATACACTGACACCAAGTAACAAAGACATACACTGACACCATGTAGCAAAGACATACACTGACACCAAGTCACAAAGACATCCATAGATTCCCAGTAACACAGACACGCACTTACACCATGTAACAAAGACATACACTGACACCCAGTAACAAAGACATACACTGACACCCAGTAACACAGACACACACGGACACCAAGTAACACAGACACACAATGACAACCAGTAACACAGACACACACTTACATCAAGTAACGAAGACATACACTGACACCAAGTAACAAAGACATACACTTACACCATGTAGCAAAGACATACACTGATACCCAGTAACACAGACACACACTTACACCCAGTAACACAGACACACACTTGCACCAAGTAACAAAGACATACACTGACACCAAGTAACAAAGACACACACTTACACCCAGGAACACAGACACACACTTGCACCAAGTAACAAAGACATACACTGACACCAAGTAACAAAGACATACACTTACACCATGTAGCAAAGACATACACTGACACCAAGTCACAAAGATTTACATAGATACCCAGTAACACAGACACGCACTTACACCATGTAACAAAGACATACACTGACACCAAGTAACAAAGACATACACTGATACCCAGTAACACAGACACACACTTTCACCAAGTAACAAAGACAGACACTGATACCCAGTAACACAGACATAAACTGAAACCCAGTAACACAGACACACACGGACACCAAGTAACAAAGACACACACATACACCAAGTAACACAGACACACACTGACACCCAGTAACACAGACACACACTTACACCAAGTAACAAAGACATACACTGACACCAAGTAACAAAGACATACACTTACACCAAGTAACAAAGACATACACTGACACGAAGTAACAAAGACATACACTGATACCCAGTAACACAGACACACACTGACACAAAGTAACAAAGACATACACTGATACACAGTAACACAGACATACACTGACACCAAGTAACACAGACACACACTGACAGCCAGTAACAAAGACATACACTGACACCAAGTAACAAAGACATACATTGATACCAAGTCACAAAGACATACACTGATACCCAGTAACACAGACACACACTGACACCAAGTAACAATGACGCACACTGACACCAAGTAACAAAGATAGACAATTACACCAAGTAACAAAGACAGACACTTACACCAAGTATTTTGACATACACTGACACCAAGTAACAAAGACATACACTGATACCCAGTAACACAGACACACACTTACACCCAGTAACACAGACACACACTTGCACCAAGTAACAAAGACATACACTGACACCAAGTAACAAAGTCATACACTTACAACATGTAGCAAAGACATACACTGACACCAAGTCACAAAGACATACATAGATACCCAGTAACACAGACATGCACTTACACCATGTAACAAAGACATACACTGACACCAGGTAACAAAGACATACACTGACACCCAGTAACAGAGACACACACGGACACCAAGCAACACAGAGACACACTGACACCCAGTAACACAGACACACACTTAAACCAAGTAACGAAGACATACACTGACACCAAGTAACAAAGACATGCACTTACACCAAGTAACAAAGACATACACTGACACCAAGTAACAAAGACAGAAAATTACACCAAGTAACAAAGACATACACTGATACCGAGTGCACAGACACACACTTGCACCAAGTAACACAAAAACTCACTTACACCAAGTAACAAAGACATACAATTACACCAAGTAACAAAGACACACACTTACACCTAGTAACACAGACATACACTGACACTAAGTAGCATAGACATAAACTGTTACCCAGTAACACAGACACACACTCACACCAAGTAACAAAGACATGCACTGATACCAAGTAACACAGACATCACTTACACCAAGTAACACAGACACACACTTACACCAAGTAACAAAGACATACACTGACACCAAGTAACACAGACATACACTGACACCAAGTAACAATGACATACGCTGATACCCAGTAACACGGACACACACTTACACCCAGTGACACAGACACAAACTTGCACCAAGTAACAAAGACATACACTGACACCAAGTAACAAAGACATACACTGACACCATGTAGCAAAGACATACACTGACACCGAGTCACAAAGACATACATAGATTCCCAGTAACACAGACACGCACTTACACCATGTAACAAAGACATACACTGACACCCAGTAACAAAGACATACACTGACACCCAGCAACACAGACACACACGGACACCAAGTAACACAGACACACAATGACAACCAGTAACACAGACACACACTTACATCAAGTAACGAAGACATGCACTGACACCAAGTAACAAAGACATACACTGATACCCAGTAACACAGACACACACTTACACCCAGTAACACAGACACACACTTGCACCAAGTAACAAAGACATACACTGACACCAAGTAACAAAGACATACACTTACACCATGTAGCAAAGACATACACTGTCACCAAGTCACAAAGACATACATAGATACCCAGTAACACAGACACGCACTTACACCAAGTAACAAAGACATACACTGACACGAAGTAACAAAGACATACACTGATACCCAGTAACACAGACACACACTGACACAAAGTAACAAAGACATACACTGATACACAGTAACACAGACATACACTGACACCAAGTAACAAAGACATACATTGACACCAAGTAACAAAGATAGACAATTACACCAAGTAACAAAGACAGACACTTACACCAAGTATTTTGACATACACTGACACCAAGTAACAAAGACATACACTGATACCCAGTAACACAGACACACACTTACACCCAGTAACACAGACACACACTTGCACCAAGTAACAAAGACATACACTGACACCAAGTAACAAAGTCATACACTTACAACATGTAGCAAAGACATACACTGACACCAAGTCACAAAGACATACATAGATACCCAGTAACACAGACATGCACTTACACCATGTAACAAAGACATACACTGACACCAGGTAACAAAGACATACACTGACACCCAGTAACAGAGACACACACGGACACCAAGCAACACAGAGACACACTGACACCCAGTAACACAGACACACACTTAAACCAAGTAACGAAGACATACACTGACACCAAGTAACAAAGACATGCACTTACACCAAGTAACAAAGACATACACTGACACCAAGTAACAAAGACAGAAAATTACACCAAGTAACAAAGACATACACTGATACCGAGTGCACAGACACACACTTGCACCAAGTAACACAAAAACTCACTTACACCAAGTAACAAAGACATACAATTACACCAAGTAACAAAGACACACACTTACACCAAGTAACACAGACATACACTGACACTAAGTAGCATAGACATAAACTGTTACCCAGTAACACAGACACACACTCACACCAAGTAACAAAGACATGCACTGATACCAAGTAACACAGACATCACTTACACCAAGTAACACAGACACACACTTACACCAAGTAACAAAGACATACACTGACACCAAGTAACACAGACATACACTGACACCAAGTAACAATGACATACGCTGATACCCAGTAACACGGACACACACTTACACCCAGTGACACAGACACAAACTTGCACCAAGTAACAAAGACATACACTGACACCAAGTAACAAAGACATACACTGACACCATGTAGCAAAGACATACACTGACACCGAGTCACAAAGACATACATAGATTCCCAGTAACACAGACACGCACTTACAACATGTAACAAAGACATACACTGACACCCAGTAACAAAGACATACACTGACACCCAGCAACACAGACACACACGGACACCAAGTAACACAGACACACAATGACAACCAGTAACACAGACACACACTTACATCAAGTAACGAAGACATGCACTGACACCAAGTAACAAAGACATACACTGATACCCAGTAACACAGACACACACTTACACCCAGTAACACAGACACACACTTGCACCAAGTAACAAAGACATACACTGACACCAAGTAACAAAGACATACACTTACACCATGTAGCAAAGACATACACTGTCACCAAGTCACAAAGACATACATAGATACCCAGTAACACAGACACGCACTTACACCATGTAACAAAGACATACACTGACACCAAGTAACAAAGACATACACTGATACCCAGTAACACAGACACACACATACACCAAGTAACAAAGACAGACACTGATACCCAGTAACACAGACAAACACTTACACCAAGTAACAAAGACATAGACTGACACCAAGTAACAAAGACATAAACTGACACCCAGTAACACAGACACACACGGACACCAAGTAACAAAGACACACACATACACCAAGTAACACAGACACACACTGACACCCAGTAACACAGACACACATTTACAAAAAGTAACAAAGACATACACTTACACCAAGTAACAAAGACATACACTGACGCCAAGTAACAAAGACATACACTGATACCCAGTAACACAGACACACACTTACACCAAGTAACAAAGACATACACTGATACCCAGTAACACAGACAGACACTTACACCAAGTAACACAGACATACACTGACACCAAGTAACACAGACATACACTGACACCCAGTAACAGAGACACACACGGACACCAAGCAACACAGAGACACACTGACACCCAGTAACACAGACACACACTTAAACCAAGTAACGAAGACATACACTGACACCAAGTAACAAAGACATGCACTTACACCAAGTAACAAAGACATACACTGACACCAAGTAACAAAGACAGAAAATTACACCAAGTAACAAAGACATACACTGATACCGAGTGCACAGACACACACTTGCACCAAGTAACACAAAAACTCACTTACACCAAGTAACAAAGACATACAATTACACCAAGTAACAAAGACACACACTTACACCAAGTAACACAGACATACACTGACACCAAGTAGCATAGACATAAACTGTTACCCAGTAACACAGACACACACTCACACCAAGTAACAAAGACATGCACTGATACCAAGTAACACAGACATCACTTACACCAAGTAACACAGACACACACTTACACCAAGTAACAAAGACATACACTGACACCCAGTAACAGAGACACACACGGACACCAAGCAACACAGAGACACACTGACACCCAGTAACACAGACACACACTTAAACCAAGTAACGAAGACATACACTGACACCAAGTAACAAAGACATGCACTTACACCAAGTAACAAAGACATACACTGACACCAAGTAACAAAGACAGAAAATTACACCAAGTAACAAAGACATACACTGATACCGAGTGCACAGACACACACTTGCACCAAGTAACACAAAAACTCACTTACACCAAGTAACAAAGACATACAATTACACCAAGTAACAAAGACACACACTTACACCAAGTAACACAGACATACACTGACACCAAGTAGCATAGACATAAACTGTTACCCAGTAACACAGACACACACTCACACCAAGTAACAAAGACATGCACTGATACCAAGTAACACAGACATCACTTACACCAAGTAACACAGACACACACTTACACCAAGTAACAAAGACATACACTGACACCAAGTAACACAGACATACACTGACACCAAGTAACAATGACATACGCTGATACCCAGTAACACGGACACACACTTACACCCAGTGACACAGACACAAACTTGCACCAAGTAACAAAGACATACACTGACACCAAGTAACAAAGACATACACTGACACCATGTAGCAAAGACATACACTGACACCGAGTCACAAAGACATACATAGATTCCCAGTAACACAGACACGCACTTACACCATGTAACAAAGACATACACTGACACCCAGTAACAAAGACATACACTGACACCCAGCAACACAGACACACACGGACACCAAGTAACACAGACACACAATGACAACCAGTAACACAGACACACACTTACATCAAGTAACGAAGACATGCACTGACACCAAGTAACAAAGACATACACTGATACCCAGTAACACAGACACACACTTACACCCAGTAACACAGACACACACTTGCACCAAGTAACAAAGACATACACTGACACCAAGTAACAAAGACATACACTTACACCATGTAGCAAAGACATACACTGTCACCAAGTCACAAAGACATACATAGATACCCAGTAACACAGACACGCACTTACACCATGTAACAAAGACATACACTGACACCAAGTAACAAAGACATACACTGATACCCAGTAACACAGACACACACATACACCAAGTAACAAAGACAGACACTGATACCCAGTAACACAGACAAACACTTACACCAAGTAACAAAGACATAGACTGACACCAAGTAACAAAGACATAAACTGACACCCAGTAACACAGACACACACGGACACCAAGTAACAAAGACACACACATACACCAAGTAACACAGACACACATTTACAAAAAGTAACAAAGACATACACTTACACCAAGTAACAAAGACATACACTGACGCCAAGTAACAAAGACATACACTGATACCCAGTAACACAGACACACACTTACACCAAGTAACAAAGACATACACTGATACCCAGTAACACAGACAGACACTTACACCAAGTAACACAGACATACACTGACACCAAGTAACACAGACATACACTGACACCAAGTAACACAGACACACACTGACACCCAGTAACAAAGACATACACTGACACCAAGTAACAAAGACATACATTGATACCAGGCCACAAAGACATACACTGATACCCAGTAACACAGACACACACTGACACCAAGTAACAATGACATACACTGACACCAAGTGACAAAGATAGACAATTACACCAAGCAACAAAGACATACACTTACACCAAGTATTTTGACATACACTGACACCAAGTAACAAAGACATACACTGATACCCAGTTACACAGACACACACTTACACCCAGTAACACAGACACACACTTACACCCAGTAACACAGACACACACTTGCACCAAGTAACAAAGACATACACTGACACCAAGTTAAAAAGACATACACTTACACCATGTAGCAAAGACATACACTGACACCAAGTCACAAAGACAAACATAGATACCCAGTAACACAGACACGCACTTACACCATGTAACAAAGACATACACTGACACCAGGTGACAAAGACATACAGTTACACCAAGTAACACAGACATACACTGACACCAAGTAACACAGACACACACTGACACCCAGTAACAAAGACATACACTTACACCAAGTAACGAAGACATACACTGACACCAAGTAGCAAAGACATACACTTACACCAAGTAACAAAGACATACACTGACACCAAGTAACAA
Organism: Heterodontus francisci; assembly: GCF_036365525.1. Taxonomy (NCBI): domain Eukaryota; kingdom Metazoa; phylum Chordata; class Chondrichthyes; order Heterodontiformes; family Heterodontidae; genus Heterodontus; species Heterodontus francisci. The sequence goes on from NW_027140677.1 coordinate 5,304,103, forward strand.
AGACATACACTGATACCCAGTAACACAGACACACACTTACACCAAGTAACACAGACATACACTGACACCAAGTAAAAAAGACAGACAATTGCACCAAGTAACAAAGACATACACTTACAGCAAGTATTTTGACATACACTGACACCAAGTAACAAAGACATACACTGATACCGAGTGCACAGACACACACTTACACCAAGTAACACAAAAACTCACTTACACAAAGTAACAAAGACATACAATTACACCAAGTAACAAAGACACACACTTACACCAAGTAACACAGACATACACTGACACCAAGTAACACAGACAAGCACTTACACCAAGTAACACAGACACACACTTACACCAAGTATTTTGACATACACTGACACCAAGTAACAAAGACATACACTGACACCAAGTAGCACAGACATACACTGACACCAAGTAACACAGACATAAACTCACACCAAGTAACAAAGACATACAAATACAGCAAGTAACAAAGACACACACTTACACCAAGTAACACAGACATACACTGTCACCATGTAGCAAAGACATGCACTGATCCCCAGTAACACAGACACACACTTACACCAAGTAACAAAGACATACACTGATACCCAGTAACACAGACACACACTTACACCAAGTAACAAAGACATACACTGATACCCAGTAACACAGACACACACTTAAACCATGTAACACAGACATACACTGACACCAAGTAGCAAAGACATAAATTGCCACCAAGTAACAAAGACATACACTGACACCAATTAACAAAGACATACACTGACACCAAGTCACAAAGTCATCGTCTGATACCCAGTAACAAAGACAAACACTTACACCAAGTAACACAGACATACACTGACAACAAGTAACAAAGAAAGACACTGACACCAATTAACAAAGACATACACTGACACCAAGTCACAAAGTCATCGTCTGATACCCAGTAACAAAGACAAACACTTACACCAAGTAACACAGACATACACTGACACCAAGTCACAAAGTAATCGTCTGATACCCAGTAACAAAGACAAACACTTACACCAAGTAACAAAGACATACACTGATACCCGGTGACACAGACACACACTTACACCAAGTAACACAAAAACTCACTTACACCAAGTAACAAAGACATACACTGACACCAAGTAACAAAGACATACTATTACAACAAGTAACAAAGACACACACTTACACCAAGTAACACAGACATACACTGACACCAAGTAACAAAGACATACATTGTTACCCAGTAACACAGACACACACTTACACCAAGTAACAAAGACATACACTGACACCAAGTAGCACAGACATACACTGACACCAAGTAACACAGACATACACTCACACCAAGTAACAAAGACATACAAATACAGCAAATAACAAAGACACACAATTACACCAAGTAACACAGACATACACTGTCACCATGTAGCAAAGACATGCACTGATACCCAGTAACACAGACACACACTTACACCAAGTAACAAAGACATACACTGATACCCAGTAACACAGACACACACTTACACCAAGTAACAAAGACATACACTGATACCCAGTAACACAGACACACACTTAAACCATGTAACACAGACATACACTGACACCAAGTAGCAAAGTCATACATTGCCACCAAGTAACAAAGACATACACTTACACCAAGTAACACAGACACACACTGACACCAAGTAACAAAGACATACACTGACACCAAGTAACAAAGACATACATTGATACCAAGTCACAAAGTCATACACTGATACCCAGTAACACAGACACACACTGTCACCAATTAACAAAGGCATACACTGACACCAAGTAACAACGGCATACACTTACACCAAGTAACAAAGACACACACTTACACCAAGTAACACTGACATACACTGACACCAAGTAACAAAGACAGACAACTGCACCAAGTAACAAAGACATACACTGATACCGAGTGCCACAGACACACACTTACACCAAGTAACACAAAAACTCACTTACACCAAGTAACAAAGACATACACTGACACCAAGTAACAAAGACATACAATTACAACAAGTAACAAAACACACACTTACACCAAGTGACACAGACATACACTGACACCAAGTAACAAAGACATACAATGTTACCCAGTAACACAGACACACACTCACACCAAGTAACAAAGACATACATTAATACCAAGTCACACAGACAAACCCTTACACCAAGTAACACAGACACACACTTACACCAAGTAACAAAGACATACACTGACACCAAGTAACACAGACACACACTTACACCAAGTAACAAAGAAATACGCTGACACCAAGTAACACAGACATACACTGACACCAAGTAACAAAGACATACAATTACAGCAAGTAACACAGACACACACTTACACCATGTAACAAAGACATACACTGGCACCAGGTAACAAAGACACACACGGACACCAAGTAACACAGACACACACTGACAACCAGTAACACAGACACACACTTACACCAAGTAACGAAGACATACACTGACACCAAGTAACAAAGACATACACTGATACCCAGTAACACAGACACACACTTACACCAAGTAACAAAGACATAAACTGATACCCAGTAACACAGACACACACCTACACCAAGTAACACAGACATGCACTTACACCAAGTAACAAAGACAGACACTGATACCCAGTAACACAGACAAACACTTACACCAAGTAACAAACACATACACTGACACCAAATAACAAAGACATAAACTGACACCCAGTAACACAGACACACACGGACAGCAAGTAACAAAGACACACACATACACCAAGTAACACAGACACACACTGACACCCAGTCACACAGACACACACTTACACCAAGTAACAAATGCATACACTGACACCAAGTAACAAAGACATACACTGATACCCAGTAACACAGACACACACTTACACCAAGTAACAAAGATATACACTGATACCCAGTAACAGAGACAGACACTTACACCAAGTAACAAAGACATACACTGACACCAAGTAACACAGACACACACTGACACCCAGTAACAAAGACATACACTGACACCAAGTAACAAAGACATACATTGATACCAAGCCACAAAGACATACACTGATACCCAGTAACACAGACACACACTGACACCAAATAACAATGACATACACTGACACCAAGTAACAAAGATAGACAATTACACCAAGTAACAAAGACATACACTTACACCAAGTATTTTGACATACACTGACACGAAGTAACAAAGACATACACTGATACCCAGTAACATAGACATACACTTACACCCAGTAGCACAGACACACACTTGCACCGAGTAACAAAGACATACACTGACACCAAGTAACAAAGACATACACTTACACCATGTAGCAAAGACATACACTGACACCAAGTCACAAAGACATACATAGATACCCAGCAACACAAACACGCACTTACACCATGTAACAAAGACATACACTGACACCAGGTAACAAAGACATACACTGACACCCAGAAACACAGACACACACGGACACCAAGTAAAACAGACACACACTGACACCCAGTAACACAGACACACACTTACACCAAGTAACACAGACACACACTTACACCAAGTAACGAAGACATACACTGACACCAAGTAACAAAGATATACACTTACACCAAGTAACAAAGACATACACTGACACCAAGTAACAAAGACATACACTGATACCCAGTAACACAGACACACACTTACACCAAGTAACACAGACATACACTGACACCAAGTAACAAAGACAGACAATTGCACCAAGTAACAAAGACATACACTTACACCAAGTATTTTGACATACACTGACACCTAGTAACAAAGACATACACTGATACCGAGTGCACAGACACACACTTACACCAAGTAACACAAAAACTCACTTACACCAAGTAACAAAGACATACAATTACACCAAGTAACAAAGACACACACTTACACCATGTAACACAGACATACACTGACACCAAGTAACAAAGACATACACTGTTACCCAGTGACACAGACACACACTCACCCCGAGTAACAAAGACATACACTGATACCAAGTAACACAGACAAGCACTTACAACAAGTAACACAGACACACACTAACACCAAATAACAAAGTCATACACTGACACCAAGTAACACAGACATACACTGACACCAAGTAACACAGACATACACTGACAACAAGTATCAAAGACATACAAATGCAGCAAGTAACAAAGACACACACTTACACCAAGTAACACAGACATACACTGTCACCATGTAGCAAAGACATGCATTGATACCCAGTAACACAGACACACACTTACACCAAGTAACAAAGACATACACTGATACCCAGTAACACAGACACACACTTGCACCAAGTAACAAAGACATACACTGATACCCAGTAACACAGACGAACACTTAAACCATGTAACACAGACATACACTGACACCAAGTAGCAAAGACATACATTGCCACTAAGTAACAAAGACATACACTTACACCAAGTAACACAGACATGCATTGATACCCAGTAACACAGACACACACTGACACCAATTAACAAAGACATACACTGACACCAAGTAACAATGGCATACACTTACACCAAGTAACACAGACATACACTGACACCAAGTAACAAAGACAGACAATTACACCAATTAACAAAGACATACACTGATACCGAGTGACACAGACACACAATTACACCAAGTAACACAAAAACTCACTTACACCAAGTAACAAAGACATACACTGACACCAAGTAACAAAGACATACAATTACTACAAGTAACAAAGACACACACTGACACCAAGTAACACAGACATACACTGACACCAAGTAACAAAGACATGCACTGTTACCCAGTAACACAGACGCACACTCACACCAAGTAACAAAGACATACACTGATACCAAGTAACACAGACACAGACTTACACCAAGTAACAAAGACATACGCTGACACCAAGTAACACAGACATACACTGACACCAAGCAACAAAGACATACAATTACAGCAAGTAACACAGACACACACTTACACCAAGAAACAAAGACATACACTGACACCAAGTAACAAAGACATACACTGACACCAAGTCACAAAGACAGACACAGACACCCAGTAAAAAAGACAAACACTGACACCAAGTAACGAAGACGGACACTGACACCCAGTAACAAAGACAGACAATGACAGCACGTCACAAAGACAAACACTGACACCAAGTAACAATGACATACACTGACACCAAGGAACAAAGACATACACTTACACCAAGTAACACAGACACACACTTACACCAAGTAACACAGACATACACTGACACCAAGTAACAAAGACATACACTGACACCAAGTCACAAAGACAGACACAGACACCCAGTAAAAAAGACAAACACTGACACCAAGTAACGAAGACGGACACTGACACCCAGTAACAAAGACAGACAATGACAGCACGTCACAAAGACAAACACTGACACCAAGTAACAATGACATACACTTACACCAAGTAACACAGACATACACTGACACCAAGGAACAAAGACATACACTTACACCAAGTAACACAGACACACACTTACACCAAGTAACACAGACATACACTGACACCAAGTAACAAAGACAGACAATTACACCAAGTAACAAAGACATACACTTACACCATGTAGCAAAGACATACACTGACACCAAGTCACAAAGACATACATAGATACCCAGTAACACAGACACGCACTTACACCCTGTAACAAAGACATACACTGACACCAGGTAACAAAGACATACACTGAAACCCAGTAACACAGACACACACGGACACCAATTAACACAGACACACACTTACACCAAGTAACGAAGACATACACTGACACCAAGTAACAAAGACATACACTGATACCCAGTAACACAGACACACACTTACACCAAGTAACAAATACATACACTGATACACAGTAACACAGACACACACCTACACCAAGTAACACAGACATGCACTGACACAAAGTAACAAAGACATACACTGATACCCAGTAACACAGACACACATTTACACCAAGTAACAAAGACAGACACTGATACCCAGTAATACTGACAAACACTTACACCAAGTAACAAAGACATACACTGACACCAAGTAACAAAGACATAAACTGACACCAAGTAACACAGACACACACTGACACCCAGAAACACAGACACACACTTACACCAAGTAACAAAGACATACACTGACACCAAGTAACAAAGACATACACTTACACCAAGTAACAAAGACATACTCTGACACCAAGTAACAACGTTATACACTGATACCCAGTAACACAGACACACTCTTACACCAAATAACAAAGACATACACTGATACCCAGTAACACAGACAGACACTTACACCAAGTAACACAGACATACACTGACACCAAGTAACACAGACACACTCTGACACCCAGTAACAAAGACATACACTGACACCAAGAAACAAAGACATACATTGAAACCAAGTCACAAAGACAAACACTGATACCCAGTAACACAGACACAGACTGACACCAAGCAACAAAGACATACACTGACACCAAGTCACAAAGATAGACAATTACACCAAGTAAAAAAGACATACACTTTCACCAAGTATTTTGACATACACTGACACCAAGTAACAAAGACATACACTGATACCCAGTAACACAGACACACACTTACACCCAGTAATACAGACACACACTTGCACCAAGTAACAAAGACAAGCACTGACACCAAGTAACAAAGACATACACTTACACCATGTAGCAAAGACATACACTGACACCAAGTCACAAAGACATACATAGATACCCAGTAACACAGACACGCACTTACACCATGTAACAAAGACATACACTAACACCATTTAACAAAGACATACACTGACACCCAGTAACACAGACACACACGGACACCAAGTAACGAAGACATACACTGACACCAAGTAACAAAGACATACACTGATACCCAGTAACACAGACACACACTCACACCAAGTAACAAAGACATACACTGATACCCAGTAACAAAGACACACACCTACACCAAGTAACACAGACATGCACTGACACCAAGTAACAAAGACATACACTGATACCCAGTAACACAGACAAACACTTACACCAAGTAACAAAGACATACACTGACATCCAGTAACACAGACACACACTTACACCAAGTAACAAAGACATACACTGATACCCAGTAACACAGACACACACCTACACCAAGTAACACAGACATGCACTGACACCAAGTAACAAAGACATACACTGATACCCAGTAACACAGACAAACACTTACACCAAGTAACAAAGACATACACTGACACCAAGTAACAAAGACATAAACTGACACCCAGTAACACAGACACACACGGACACCAAGTAACAAAGACACACACATACACCAAGTAACACAGACACACACTGACACCCAGTAACACAGACACACACTTACACCAAGTAACAAAGACATACACTGACACCAAGTAACAAAGACATACACTGATACCCAGTAACACAGACATACACTGACACCAAGTAACAAAGACATACACTGACACCAAGTAACAAAGGCATACAGTTAGACCAAGTAACAAAGACACACACTTACACCAAGTAACACAGACATACACTTACACCAAGTAACACAGACATACACTGACACCAAGTAACAAAGACATACACTGAAACCCAGTAACACAGACACACACTTACACCAAGTAACAAAGACATACACTGACACCAAGTCACAAAGACACAGAATGACACCAAGTAACAAAGACATACACTGACACCAATTATTTTGACATCCACTGACACCAAGTAACAATGACGTACACTGATACCCAGTAACAGAGACACACACTTACACCAAGTAACAAAGACAAACACTTACACCAAGTGACAAAGACACACACTGACACCCAGTAACAAAGACATACACTGACACAAAGTAACAAAGACATACACTGATACCCAGTAACACAGACAAACACTTACACCAAGTAACAAAGACATACACTGACACCAAGTCACAAAGACACAGAATGACACCAAGTAACAAAGACATACACTGACACCAATTATTTTGACATCCACTGACACCAAGTAACAATGACGTACACTGATAACCAGTAACACAGACACACAATTACACCAAGTAACAAAGACATACACTGACACCAAGTAACAAAGACATACACTGATACCCAGTAACACAAACACACACTTATACCAAGTCACAAAGACATTCACAGATACCCAGTAACACAGACACACACTGACACCAAGCAACAAAGACAGACACTGACACCAAGTAACAATGGCGGACACTTACACCAAGTAGCAAAGACAGACAATTGCACCAAGTAACAAAGACATACACTTACACAAAGTATTTTGACATGCACTGACACCAAGTAACAAAGAAATACACTGATACCGAGTGACACAGACACACACTTACACCAAGTAACACAAAAACTCACTTACACCAAGTAACAAAGACATCCGCTGACACCAAGTAACAAAGACATACAATTACACCAAATAACAAAGACACACACTGACACCAAGTAACACAGACATACACTGACACCAAGTAACAAAGACATACACTGTTACCCAGTAACACAGACACACACTCACACCAAGTCACAAAGACATACACTGATACCAAGTAACACAGACACACACTTGCACCAAGTAACAAAGAGATACACTGACACCAAGTAACACAGATATACACTTACACCAATTAACACAGACATACACTGACACCAAGTAACAAAGACATACAATTACACCAAGTAACAAAGACACACACTTACACCAAGTAACACAGACATACACTGTCCACCATGCAGCAAAGACATGCACTGATACCCAGTAACACAGACACACACTTAGACCTAGTAACAAAGATATACTCTGATACCCCGTAACACAGACACACACTTACACCAAGTAACAAAGACATACACTTACAACAAGTAACAAAGACAGACACTGACACCAAGTCACAAAGACGGACACTGACACCCAGTAACAAAAAAAAACACTGACACCAAGTAACGAAGATGGACACTGACACCCAGTAACAAAGACAGACAATGACAACACTTCACAAAGACATACACTGACACCAAGTAACAAAGACATACATTTACTCCAAGTAACACAGACATTCACTGACACCAAGGAACAAAGACATATCATTACACCAAGTAACAAAGACACACACTTACACCAAGTAACACAGACATGCACTGACACCAAGTAACAAAGACATACACTGTTACCCATTAACACAGACACACACTTACACCAAGTAACAAAGACATCCACTGATACCCAGTAACACAGACACACACTTACGCCAAGTAACAAAGACATACACTGATACCCAGTAACACAGACACACACCTACACCAAGTAACACAGACATGCACTGACACCAAGTAACAAAGACATACACTGATACCCAGTAACACAGACAAACACTTACACCAAGTAACAAAGACATACACTGACACCAAGTAACAAAGACATAAACTGACACCCAGTAACACAGACACACACGGACACCAAGTAACAAAGACACACACATACACCAAGTAACACAGACACACACTGACACCCAGTAACACAGACACAAACTTACACCAAGTAACAAAGACATACACTGACACCAAGTAACAAAGACATACACTGATACCCAGTAACACAGACATACACTGACACCAAGTAACAAAGAAATACACTGACACCAAGTAACAAAGGCATACACTTACACCAAGTAACAAAGACACACACTTACACCAAGTAACACAGACACACACTTACACCAAGTAACAAAGACATACACTGACACCAAGTCACAAAGACACACACTGACACCCGGTAACAAAGACATACACTGGCACCAAGTATTTTGACATCCACTGACACCAAGTAACAATGACGAACACTGATACCCAGTAACAGAGACACACACTTACACCAAGTAACAAAGACATACACTGACACCAAGTCACAAAGACACACACTGACACCCAGTAACAAAGACATACACTGATACCCAGTAACACAGACTCACACTTACACCCAGTCACACAGACACACACTTGCACCAAGTAACAAAGACAAGCACTGACACCAAGTAACAAAGAAATACACTTACACCATGTAGCAAAGACATACACTGACACCAAGTCACAAAGACATACATAGATACCCAGTAACACAGACACGCACTTACACCATGTACCAAAGACATACACTGAAACCATTTAACAAAGACATACACTGACAACCAGTAACACAGACACACACGGACACCAAGTAACACAGACACACACTGACACCCAGTAATACCGACACACACTTAAACCAAGTAACGAAGACATACACTGACACCAAGTAACAAAGACATACACTTACACCAAGTAACAAAGACATACACCGACACCAAGTAACAAAGACATACACTGATACCCAGTAACACAGACACACACTTACACCAAGTAACACAGACATACACTGACACCAAGTAACAAAGACATACAATTACACCAAATAACAAAGACACACACTGACACCAAGTAACACAGACATACACTGACACCAAGTAACAAAGACATACACTGTTACCCAGTAACACAGACACACACTCACACCAAGTCACAAAGACATACACTGATACCAAGTAACACAGACACACACTTGCACCAAGTAACAAAGAGATACACTGACACCAAGTAACACAGATATACACTTACACCAATTAACACAGACATACACTGACACCAAGTAACAAAGACATACAATTACACCAAGTAACAAAGACACACACTTACACCAAGTAACACAGACATACACTGTCCACCATGTAGCAAAGACATGCACTGATACCCAGTAACACAGACACACACTTACACCTAGTAACAAAGATATACTCTGATACCCCGTAACACAGACACACGCTTAGACCAAGTAACAAAGACATACACTTACACCAAGTAACAAAGACAGACACTGACACCAAGTCACAAAGACAGACACTGACACCCAGTAACAAAAAAAAACACTGACACCAAGTAACGAAGATGGACACTGACACCCAGTAACAAAGACAGACAATGACAGCACTTCACAAAGACATACACTGACACCAAGTAACAAAGACATACATTTACTCCAAGTAACACAGACATTCACTGACACCAAGGAACAAAGACATACCATTACACCAAGTAACAAAGACACACACTTACACCAAGTAACACAGACATGCACTGACACCAAGTAACAAAGACATACACTGTTACCCATTAACACAGACACACACTTACACCAAGTAACAAAGACATCCACTGATACCCAGTAACACAGACACACACTTACGCCAAGTAACAAAGACATACACTGATACCCAGTAACACAGACACACACCTACACCAAGTAACACAGACATGCACTGACACCAAGTAACAAAGACATACACTGATACCCAGTAACACAGACAAACACTTACACCAAGTAACAAAGACATACACTGACACCAAGTAACAAAGACATAAACTGACACCCAGTAACACAGACACACACGGACACCAAGTAACAAAGACACACACATACACCAAGTAACACAGACACACACTGACACCCAGTAACACAGACACAAACTTACACCAAGTAACAAAGACATACACTGACACCAAGTAACAAAGACATACACTGATACCCAGTAACACAGACATACACTGACACCAAGTAACAAAGACATACACTGACACCAAGTAACAAAGGCATACACTTACACCAAGTAACAAAGACACACACTTACACCAAGTAACACAGACACACACTTACACCAAGTAACAAAGACATACACTGACACCAAGTCACAAAGACACACACTGACACCCGGTAACAAAGACATACACTGGCACCAAGTATTTTGACATCCACTGACACCAAGTAACAATGACGAACACTGATACCCAGTAACAGAGACACACACTTACACCAAGTAACAAAGACATACACTGACACCAAGTCACAAAGACACACACTGACACCCAGTAACAAAGACATACACTGATACCCAGTAACACAGACTCACACTTACACCCAGTCACACAGACACACACTTGCACCAAGTAACAAAGACAAGCACTGACACCAAGTAACGAAGAAATACACTTACACCATGTAGCAAAGACATACACTGACACCAAGTCACAAAGACATACATAGATACCCAGTAACACAGACACACACGGACACCAAGTAACACAGACACACACTGACACCCAGTAATACCGACACACACTTAAACCAAGTAACGAAGACATACACTGACACCAAGTAACAAAGACATACACTTACACCAAGTAACAAAGACATACACCGACACCAAGTAACAAAGACATACACTGATACCCAGTAACACAGACACACACTTACACCAAGTAACACAGACATACACTGACACCAAGTAACAAAGACAGTCAATTACACCAAGTAACAAAGACATGCACTTACACCAAGTCACAAAGACATACACAGATACCCAGTAACACAGACACACACTGACACCAAGCAACAAAGACATACACTGACACCAAGTAACAATGTCGTACACTTACACCAAGTAGCAAAGACAGACAATTGCTCCAAGTAACAAAGACATACACTTACACAAAGTATTTTGACATGCACTGACACCAAGTAACAAAGACATACACTGATACCGAGTGCACACCCACACACTTACACCAAGTAACACAAAAACTCACTTACACCAAGTAACAAAGACATACACTGACACCAAGTAACAAAGACATACAATTAAACCAAGTAACAAAGACACACACTTACACCAAGTAACGAAGACATACACTGACACCAAGTAACAAAGACATACACTGTTACCCAGTAACACAGACACACACTCACACCAAGTAACAAAGACATACACTGATACCAAGTAACACAGACACACACTTGCACCAAGTAACAAAGACATACACTGACACCAAGTAACACAGATATACACTTACACCAATTAACAAAGACACACACTTACACCAAGTAACACAGACATACACTTTCCAGCATGTAGCAAAGACATGCACTGATACCCAGTAACACAGACACACACTTACACCAAGTAACAAAGATATACTCTGATACCCCGTAACACAGACACACACTTACACCAAGTAACAAAGACAGACACTGACACCAAGTAAGAAATACATACACTGACACCAAGTCACAAAGACAGACACTGACACCCAGTAACAAAAAGAAACACTGACACCAAGTAACGAAGATGGACACTGACACCAAGTAACAAAGACATACATTTACTCCAAGTAACACAGACATTCACTGACACCAAGGAACAACAACATACCATTACACCAAGTAACAAGCACACACACTTACACCAAGTAACACAGACATACACTGACACCAAGTAACAAAGACATACACTGTTACCCAGTAACACAGACACACACTTACACCAAGTAACAAAGACATACACTGATACCCAGTAACACAGACACACACCGGGCGGCACATTGGCAGCCTCATAGCTCCAGGGACCCGGGCTCGATTCTGGGTACTGCCTGTGCGGAGTTTGCACGTTCTCCCTGTGTCTGCGTGAGTTTCCTCCGGGTGCTCCTGTTTCCTCCCACATGCCAAAGACTTGCAGGTTGATAGGTTAATTGGCCATTATAAATTGACCCCAGTATAGGTAGGTGGTAGGAAAATATATAGGGACAGGCGGGGATGTGATAGGAATACGGGATTAGTGCAGTATTAGTATAAATGGGTGGTTGATGGTCGGCACAGACTCGGTTGGCCGAAGTGCCTGTTTCAGTGCTGTATCACTAAACTAAATACTGACACCCAGTAACACAAACAAACACACACTGACACCCAGTAACAGAGAAACACTGATACGCAGTAACAAAGACATACACTGACACACAGATACACACTGACACCGAGTCACAAAGACATACACTGATAACCGGTAACACAGACACACACTTACACCAATAACAACGACATAAACTGACACCAAGTAACAAAGACATACACTTACACCAAGTAACAAAGACATACACTGACACCAAGTAACAAAGACATACACTGATACCCAGTAACACAGAAACACACTGACACCAAGTAACAAAGACATACACTGACACCAAGTAACAAAGTCATACACTTACACCAAGTAACAAAGACACACACTTACACCACGTAACACAGACATACACTGACACCAAGTAACAAAGACAGACAATTACACCAAGTTACAAAGACATACACCTCCACCAAGTATTTTGACATACACTGACACCAAGTAAGAAAGACATACACTGATACCCAGTAACACAGACACACACTTACACCAAGCAACAAAGACAAACAATGCCACCAAGTCACAAAGACATACACTTCCACCAAGTAACAAAGACATACACTGGCACCAAGTAACATAGACATGCACTGATACCCAGTAACACAGACACACACTTACACCATGTAACAAAGACATACACCGATACCCAGTAACACAGACACACACTTACACCAAGTAACAAAGACAGCACTTACACCAAGTAACAAAGACATGCACTGATACCCAGTAACACAGACACACACTTACACCAAGTAACAAAGACAGACACTGATACCCAGTAACACAGACAAACACTTACACCAAGTAACAAAGACATACACTGTCACCAAGTAACAAAGACATAAACTGACACGCAGTAACACAGACACACACGGACACCAAGTAACAAAGACACACACATACACCAAGTAACACAGACACACACTGACACCCAGTAACACAGACACACACTTACACCAAGTAACAAAGACATACACTGACACCAAGCAACAAAGACATACACTTACACCAAGTAACAAAGACATACACTGACACCAAGTAACAGAGACATACACTGATACCCAGTAACACAGACACACACTTACACCAAGTAACAAAGACATACACTGATACGCAGTAACACAGACAGACACTTCCAACAAGTAACACAGACATACACAGACACCAAGTAACACAGACAAACACTGACACACAGTAACAAAGACATACACTGACACCAAGTAACAAAGACAGACAATTACACCAAGTAACAAAGACATACACTTACACCAAGTAACATAGACATACACTGACAGCAAGTAACAAAGACATACACTGATACCCACTATCACAGACACACACTTACACCAAGTAACAAAGACATACACTGATACCCAGTAACACAGACACACACTTACACCAAATAGCAAAGACATACACTGATACCCAGTAACACAGACACACACCTACACCAAGTAACACAGACATGCACTGACACCACGTAACAAAGACATACACTGATACCCAGTTACACAGAAAAACACTTAAACCAAGTAACAAAGACATACACTGACACCAAGTAACAAAGACATAAACTGACACCCAGTAACACAGACACACACGGACACCAAGTAACAAAGACACACACATACACCAAGTAACACAGACACACACTGACACCCAGTAACAGAGACACACACTTACACCAAGTAACAAAGACATACACTGATACCCAGTAACACAGACATACACTGACACCAAGTAACAAAGACATACACTGACACCAAGTAACAAAGGCATGCACTTACACCAAGTAACAAAGGCACACACTTACACCAAGTAACACAAACACACACTTACACCAAGTAACAAAGACATACACTGACACCAAGTCACAAAGACACACACTGACACCCGGTAACAAAGACATACAATGGCACCAAGTATTTTGACATCCAATGACACCAAGTAACAATGACGTACACTGATACCCAGTAACAGAGACACACACTTACAACAACTAACAAAGACATACACTGACACCAAGTCACAAAGACGCACACTGACACCCAGTAACAAAGACATACACTGACACAAAGTCACAAAGACATACACTGATAACCAGTAACACAGACACACACTTGCACCAAGTAACACAAAAACTAACTTACACCAAGTAACAAAGACATACATTGACACCAAGTAACAAAGACATTCAATTACACCAAGTTACAAAGACACACACTTACACCAAGTAACACATACATACACTGACTCCAAGTAACAAAGAAATACACCGTTACCCAGTAACACAGACACACACTCACACCTAGTAACAAAGACATACACTGATACCAAGTAACACAGACAAGCAGTTACACCAAGTAACACAGACACACACTTACACCAAGTAACAAAGACATACACTGACACCAAGTAACACAGACATACACAGACACCAAGTAACACAGACATACACTGACACCAAGTAACAAAGACGTACGCTGATACCCAGTTGCACAGACACACACTTACACCCAGTGACACAGACACAAACTTACACCAAGTAACAAAGACATACAATGACACCAAGTCACAAAGACATACATAGATACCCAGTAACACAGACACGCACTTACACCATGTACCAAAGACATACACTGACACCATTTAACAAAGACATACACTGACACCCAGTAACACAGACACACACGGACACCAAGTAACACAGACACACACTGACACCCAGTAATACCGACACACACTTAAACCAAGTAACGAAGACATACACTGACACCAAGTAACAAAGACATACACTTACACCAAGTAACAAAGACATACACCGACACCAAGTTACAAAGACATACACCGACACCAAGTTACAAAGACATACACTGTTACCCAGTAACACAGACACACACTTACACCAAGTAACACAGCCATACACTGACACCAAGTAACAAAGACAGACAATTACACCAAGTAACAAAGACATGCACTTACACCAAGTCACAAAGACATACACAGATACCCAGTAACACAGACACACACTGACACCAAGCAACAAAGACATACACTGACACCAAGTAACAATGTCGTACACTTACACCAAGTAGCAAAGACAGACAATTGCACCAAGTAACAAAGACATACACTTACACAAAGTATTTTGACATGCACTGACACCAAGTAACAAAGACATACACTGATACCGAGTGCACACCCACACACTTACACCAAGTAATACAAAAACTCACTTACACCAAGTAACAAAGACATACACTGACACCAAGTAACAAAGACATACAATTAAACCAAGTAACACAGACACACACTTTCACCAAGTAACGAAGACATACACTGACACCAAGTAACAAAGGCATACACTGTTACCCAGTAACACAGACACACACTCACACCAAGTAACAAAGACATACACTGATACCAAGTAACACAGACACACACTTGCACCAAGTAACAAAGACATACACTGACACCAAGTAACACAGATATACACTTACACCAATTAACAAAGACACACACTTACACCAAGTAACACAGACATACACTTTCCACCATGTAGCAAAGACATGCACTGATACCCAGGAACACAGACACACACTTACACCAAGTAACAAAGATATACTCTGATACCCCGTAACACAGACACACACTTACACCAAGTAACAAAGACATACACTGACATGAAGTAACAAATACATACACTGACACCAAGTCACAAAGACAGACAATTACACCAAGTAACAAAGACATACACTTACACCAAGTATTTTGACATACACTGACACCAAGTAACAAAGACATACGCTGATACCCAGTAACATAGACACACACTTACACCCAGTGACACAGACACACACTTACACCAAGTAACATAGACATACACTGACAGCAAGTAACAAAGACATACACTGATACCCAGTAACACAGACACACACTTCCACCAAGTAACAAAGACATACACTGATACCCAGTAACACAGACACACACTTACACCAAGTAGCAAAGACATACACTGATACCCAGTAACACAGACACACACCTACACCAAGTAACACAGACATGCACTGACACCAAGTAACAAAGACATACACTGATACCCAGTAACACAGAAAAACTCTTAAACCAAGTAACAAAGACATACACTGACACCAAGTAACAAAGACATAAACTGACACCCAGTAACACAGACACACACGGACACCAAGTAACACAGACACACACTTACACCAAGTAACAAAGACATACACTGACACCAAGTAACAAAGACATACACTGATACCCAGTAACACAGACATACACTGACACCAAGTAACAAAGACACACAAATACACCAAGTAACACAGACACACACTGACACCCAGTAACACAGACACACACTTACACCAAGTAACAAAGACATACACTGACACCAAGTAACAAAGACATACACTGATACCCAGTAACACAGACATACACTGACACCAAGTAACAAAGACATACACTGACACCAAGTAACAAAGGCATACACTTACACCAAGTAACAAAGGCACACACTTACACCAAGTAACACAAACACACACTTACACCAAGTAACAAAGACATACACTGACACCAAGTCACAAAGACACACACTGACACCCGGTAACAAAGACATACAATGGCACCAAGTATTTTGACATCCAATGACACCAAGTAACAAAGACATACACTGACACCAAGTCACAAAGACACACAATGACACCCAGTAACAAAGACATACACTGACACAAAGTCACAAAGACATACACTGATAACCAGTAACACAGACACACACTTGCACCAAGTAACACAAAAACTAACTTACACCAAGTAACAAAGACATACATTGACACCAAGTAACAAAGACATTCAATTACACCAAGTTACAAAGACACACACTTACACCAAGTAACACGGACATACACTGACTCCAAGTAACAAAGACATACACCGTTACCCAGTAACACAGACACACACTCACACCTAGTAACAAAGACATACACTGATACCAAGAAACACAGACAAGCAGTTACACCAAGTAACACAGACACACACTTACACCAAGTAACAAAGACATACACTGACACCAAGTACACAGACATACACAGACACCAAGTAACACAGACATACACTGACACCAAGTAACTAAGACGTACGCTGATACCCAGTTACACAGACACACACTTACACCCAGTGACACAGACACAAACTTACATCAAGTAACAAAGACATACAATGCCACCAAGTCACAAAGACATACATAGATAACCAGTAACACAGACACGCACTTACACCATGTAACAAAGACATACACTGACACCAGGTAACAAAGACATCCACTGACACCCAGTAACACAGACACACACGGACACCAAGTAACAGAGACACACACTGACAACCAGTAACACAGACACACACTTACACCAAGTAACGAAGACATACACTGACACCAAGTAACAAAGACATACACTGATACCAGTAACACAGACACACACTTACACCAAGTAACACAGACACACACTGACACACAGTAACACAGAAACACACTTACACCAAGTAACGAAGACATACACTGACACCAAGTAACAAAGACATACACTGATACCAGTAACACAGACACACACTTACACCAAGTAACACGGACACACACTGACACCAAGTAACAAAGACATACACTGATGCCCAGTAACACAGACATACACTGACACCAAGTAACAAAGACATACACTGACACCAAGTAACAAAGGAATACACTTACACCAAGTAACAAAGACACACACTTCCACCAAGTAACACAGACATACACTTACACCAAGTAACACAGACACACACGGACACCAAGTAACACAGACACACACTGACAACCAGTAACACAGACACACACTTACACCAAGTAACGAAGACATACACTGACACCAAGTAACAAAGACATACACTGATACGAAGTAACACAGACA
Source organism: Heterodontus francisci (assembly GCF_036365525.1). Lineage (NCBI taxonomy): Eukaryota > Metazoa > Chordata > Chondrichthyes > Heterodontiformes > Heterodontidae > Heterodontus > Heterodontus francisci. The sequence goes on from NW_027140677.1 coordinate 5,324,072, forward strand.
CACACTTACACCAAGTAACAAAGACATACACTGATACCCAGTAACACAGAAACACACCTACACCAAGTAACACAGAATTGCACTGACACCATATAACAAAGTCATACACTGATACCCAGTAACACAGACACACACCTACACCAAGTAACACGGACACACACTGACACCAAGTAACAAAGACATACACTGATACCCAGTAACACAGACATACATTGACTCCAAGTAACAAAGACATACACTGACACCAAGTAACAAAGGCATACACTTACACCAAGTAACAAAGACACACACTTACACCAAGTAACACAGACATACACTTACACCAAGTAACACAGACATACACTGACACCAAGTAACAAAGACATACACTGATACCCAGTAACACAGACACCCACTTACACCAAGTAACAAAGACAAACACTGACACCAATTCACAAAAACACACACTGACACCCAGTAACAAAGACATACACTGAAAACCAAGTATTTTGACATCCACTGACACCAAGTAACAATGACGTACACTGATACCCAGTAACAGAGACACACACTTACACCAGGTAACAAAGGCATACACTGACACCAAGTCACAAAGACACACACTGACACCCAGTAACAAAGACATACACTGACACAAAGTCACAAAGACATACACTGATAACCAGTAACACAGAAACACTTACACCAAGTAACACAGACATACACTGACACCAAGTAACAAAGACATACAATTACACCAAGTAACAAAGACACACACTTACACCAAGTAACACAGACATACACTGACACCAAGTAACAAAGACATACACTGATACCCAGTAACACAGACACACACTTACACCAAGTCACAAAGACATACACAGATACCCAGTAACACAGACACACACTGACACCAAGTAACAATGGCGTACACTTACACCAAGTAGCAAAGACAGACAATTACACCAAGTAACAAAGACATACACTTACACCAAGTATTTTGACATGCACTGACACCAAGTAACAAAGAAATACACTGATACAGAGTGACACAGACACACACTTACACCAAGTAACTCAAAAACTCACTTGCACAAAGTAACAAAGACATACACTGACACCAAGTAACAAAGACATTCAATTACACCAAATAACAAAGACACACACTTGCACCAAGTAACACAGACATACACTGACACCAAGTAACAAAGACATAAACTGTTCCCCAGTAACACAGACACACACTCACACCAAGTAACAAAGACATACACTGATACCAAGTAACACTGACACACACTTGCATCAAGTAACAAAGACAAACGCTTACACCAAGTAACAAAGACATACAGGGACACCAAGTAACACAGACATACACTTACACCAAGTAACACAGACATTCACTGACACCAAGGAACAAAGACATACCATTACACCAAGAAACAAAGACACAAACTTACACCAAGTAACTCAGACATACACTGACGCCAAGTAACAAAGACATACACTGTTACCCAGTAACACAGACACACACTTACACCAAGTAACAAAGACATACACTGATACCCAGTAACACAGACACACTCCGGGCGGCACATTGGCAGCCTCACAGCTCCAGGGACCCGGGCTCGATTCTGGGTACTGCCTGTGCGGAGTTTGCACGTTCTCCCTGTGTCTGCGTGAGTTTCCTCCGGGTGCTCCGGTTTCCTCCCACATGCCAAAGACTTGCAGGTTGATATGTTAATTGGCCATTATAAATTGACCCTAGTATCGGTCGGTGGTAGGAAAATATATAGGGACAGGCGGGGATGTGATAGGAATACGGGATTAGTGTAGGATTAGTATAAATGGGTGGTTGATGGTCGGCACAGACTCGGTTGGCCGAAGTGCCTGTTTCAGTGCTGTATCACTAAACTAAATATTGACACCCAGTAACACAAACAAACACACACTGACACCCAGTAACATAGAGAAACACTGATACGCAGTGACAAAGACATACACTGACACACAGACACACACTGTCACCAAGTAACAAAGACATACACTGACACCCAGTAACAAAGACATACACTGACACCGAGTCACAAAGACATACACTGATAACCGGTAACACAGACACACACTTACACCAAGTAACAGCGACATACACTGACACCAAGCAACAAAGACATACACGGACACCAAGTAACAGAGACACACACTGACAACCAGTAACACAGACACACACTTACACCAAGTAACGAAGACATACACTGACACCAAGTAACAAAGACATACACTGATACCAGTAACACAGACACACACTTACACCAAGTAACACAGACACACACTGACACACAGTAACACAGAAACACACTTACACCAAGTAACACGGACACACACTGACACCAAGTAACAAAGACATACACTGATACCCAGTAACACAGACATACACTGACACCAAGTAACAAAGACATACACTGACACCAAGTAACAAAGGCATACACTTACACCAAGTAACAAAGACACACACTTCCACCAAGTAACACAGACATACACTTACACCAAGTAACACAGACACACACGGACACCAAGTAACACCGACACACACTGACAACCAGTAACACAGACACACACTTACACCAAGTAACGAAGACATACACTGACACCAAGTAACAAAGACATACACTGATACGAAGTAACACAGACACACACTTACACCAAGTAACAAAGACATCCACTGATACCCAGTAACACAGAAACACACCTACACCAAGTAACACAGACATGCACTGACACCATATAACAAAGTCATACACTGATACCCAGTAACACAGACACACACCTACACCAAGTAACACGGACACACACTGACACCAAGTAACAAAGACATACACTGATACCCAGTAACACAGACATACATTGACTCCAAGTAACAAAGACATACACTGACACCAAGTAACAAAGGCATACACTTACACCAAGTAACAAAGACACACACTTACACCAAGTAACATAGACATACACTTACACCAAGTAACACAGACATACACTGACACCAAGTAACAAAGACATACACTGATACCCAGTAACACAGACACCAACTTACACCAAGTAACAAAGACAAACACTGACACCAATTCACAAAGACACACACTGACACCCAGTAACAAAGACATACACTGACACCAAGTATTTTGACATCCACTGACACCAAGTAACAATGACGTACACTGATACCAAGTAACAGAGACACACACTTACACCAAGTAACAAAGGCATACACTGACACCAAGTCACAAAGACACACACTGACACCCAGTAACAAAGACATACACTGACACAAAGTCACAAAGACATACACTGATAACCAGTAACACAGACACACACTTACACCAAGTTACACAGACATACACTGACACCAAGTAACAAAGACATACACTGATACCCAGTAACACAGACACACACTTACACCAAGTCACAAAGACATACACAGATACCCAGTAACACAGACACACACTGACACCAACTAACAATGGCGTACACTTACACCAAGTAGCAAAGACAGGCAATTACACCAAGTAACAAAGACATACACTTACACCAAGTATTTTGACATGCACTGACACCAAGTAACAAAGAAATACACTGATACAGAGTGACACAGACACACACTTACACCAAGTAACTCAAAAACTCACTTGCACAAAGTAACAAAGACATACACTGACACCAAGTAACAAAGACATTCAATTACACCAAATAACAAAGACACACACTTGCACCAAGTAACACAGACATACACTGACAGCAAGTAACAAAGACATAAACTGTTCCCCAGTAACACAGACACACACTCACACCAAGTAACAAAGACATACACTGATACCAAGTAACACTGACACACACTTGCATCAAGTAACAAAGACACACGCTTACACCAAGTAACAAAGACATACAGGGACACCAAGTAACACAGATATACACTTACACCAATTAACACAGACATACACTGACACCAAGTAACAAAGACATACAATTACACCAAGTAACAAAGACACACACTTACACCAAGTAACACAGACATACACTGTCCACCATGTAGCAAAGACATGCACTGATACCCAGTAACACAGACACACACTTACACCAAGTAACAAAGATATACTCTGATACCCCGTAACACAGACACACACTTACACCAAGTAACAAAGACATGCACTGACACCAAGTAACAAAGACATACACTGACACCAAGTCACAAAGACAGACACTGACACCCAGTAACAAAGGCAAACACTGACACCAAGTAACGAAGACGGACACTGACACCCAGTAACAAAGACAGACAATGACAGCACTTCACAAAGACATACACTGACACCAAGTAACAAAGACATACACTTACACCAAGTAACACAGACATTCACTGACACCAAGGAACAAAGACATACCATTACACCAAGAAACAAAGACACACACTTACACCAAGTAACACAGACATACACTGACGCCAAGTAACAAAGACATACACTGTTACCCAGTAACACAGACACACACTTACACCAAGTAACAAAGACATACACTGATACCCAGTAACACAGACACACTCCGGGCGGCACATTGGCAGCCTCACAGCTCCAGGGACCCGGGCTCGATTCTGGGTACTGCCTGTGCGGAGTTTGCACGTTCTCCCTGTGTCTGCGTGAGTTTCCTCCGGGTGCTCCGGTTTCCTCCCACATGCCAAAGACTTGCAGGTTGATATGTTAATTGGCCATTATAAATTGTCCCTAGTATAGGTAGGTGGTAGGAAAATATATAGGGACAGGCGGGGATGTGATAGGAATACGGGATTAGTGTAGGATTAGTATGAATGGGTGGTTGATGGTCGGCACAGACTCGGTTGGCCGAAGTGCCTGTTTCAGTGCTGTATCACTAAACTAAATACTGACACCCAGTAACACAAACAAACACACACTGACACCCAGTAACATAGAGAAACACTGATACGCAGTAACAAAGACATACACTGACACACAGACACACACTGTCACCAAGTAACAAAGACATACACTGACACCCAGTAACAAAGACATACACTGACACCGAGTCACAAAGACATACACTGATAACCGGTAACACAGACACACATTTACACCAAGTAACAACGACATAAACTGACACCAAGTAACAAAGACATACAATTACACCAAGTAACAAAGACATACACTGACACCAAGTAACAAAGACATACACTGCTAACCAGTAACACAGACACACACTGACACCAAGTAACAAAGACATACACTTACACCAAGTAACAAAGGCACACACTTACACCAAGTAACAAAGACAAACACTGACACCAAGTCACAAAGACACACACTGACACCAAGTAACAAAGACATATACTGGCACCAAGTATTTTGACATCCACTGACACCAAGTAACAATGACGTACACTGATACCCAGTAACAGAGACACACACTTACACCAAGTAACAAAGACAGACACTGACACCAAGTCACAAAGACACACACTGACACCCAGTAACAAAGACATACACTGACACAAAGTCACAAAGACATACACTGATAGCCAGTAACACAGACACACACTTACACCAAGTAACACAGACATACATTTTGACATACACTGACACCAAGTAACAAAGACATACACTGATACCAAGTGCACAGACACACACTTACACCAAGTAACACAAAAACTAACTTACACCAAGTAACAAAGACATACACTGACACCAAGTAACAAAGACATACAATTACACCAAGTAACAAAGACACACACTTACACCAAGTAACACAGACATACACTGACACCAAGTAACAAAGACATACACTGTTACCCAGTAACACAGACATACACTCACACCAAGTAACAAAGACACACACATACACCAAGTAACAAAGACATACACTGACACCAAGTAACACAGACAAGCACTTACACCAAGTAACACAGACACACACATACACCAAGTAACAAAGACATAGACTGACACCAAGTAACACAGACATACACTGACACCAAGTAACACAGACATTCACTGACACCAAGTAACAAAGACATACGCTGATACCCAGTAACACAGACACACACTTACACCCAGTGACACAGACACACACTTACACCAAGTAACGAAGACATACACTGACACCAAGTAACAAAGACATACACTGATACGAAGTAACACAGACACACACTTACACCAAGTAACAAATATATACACTGATACCCAGTAACACAGAAACACACCTACACCAAGTAACACAGACATGCACTGACACCATATAACAAAGTCATACACTGATACCCAGTAACACAGACACACACTTACACCAAGTAACACGGACACACACTGACACCAAGTAACAAAGACATACACTGAAAACCAGTAACACAGACATACATTGACTCCAAGTAACAAAGACATACACTGACACCAAGTAACAAAGGCATACACTTACACCAAGTAACAAAGACACACACTTACACCAAGTAACACAGACATACACTTACACCAAGTAACACAGACATACACTGACACCAAGTAACAAAGACGTACACTGATACCCAGTAACACAGACACCCACTTACACCAAGTAACAAAGACAAACACTGACACCAATTCACAAAGACACACACTGACACCCAGTAACAAAGATGAACACTGATACCCAGTAACACAGAAACACACCTACACCAAGTAACACAGACATGTCTGACACCATATAACAAAGTCATACACTGATACCCAGTAACACAGACACACACTTACACCAAGTAACACGGACACACACTGACACCAAGTAACAAAGACATACACTGATACCCAGTAACACAGACATACATTGACTCCAAGTAACAAAGACATACACTGACACCAAGTAACAAAGGCATACACGTACACCAAGTAACAGAGACACACACTTACACCAAGTAACAAAGGCATACACTGACACCAAGTCACAAAGACACACACTGACACCCAGTAACAAAGACATACACTGACACAAAGTCACAAATACATACACTGATAACCAGTAACACAGACACACACTTACACCAAGTAACACAGACATACACTGACACCAAGTAACAAAGACATACACTGATACCCAGTAACACAGACACACACTTACACCAAGTCACAAAGACATACACAGATACCCAGTAACACAGACACACACTGACACCAAGTAACAATGGCGTACACTTACACCAAGTAGCAAAGACAGACAATTACACCAAGTAACAAAGACATACACTTACACCAAGTATTTTGACATGCACTGACACCAAGTAACAAAGAAATACACTGATACCGAGTGACACAGACACACACTTACACCAAGTAACTCAAAAAACTCATTTGCACAAAGTAACAAAGACATACACTGACACCAAGTAACAAAGACATACAATTACACCAAATAACAAAGACACACACTTGCACCAAGTAACACAGACACACACTCACACCAAGTAACAAAGACATACACTGATACCAAGTAACACTGACACACACTTGCATCAAGTAACAAAGACACACGCTTGCACCAAGTAACAAAGACACACACGGACACCAAGTAACACAGATATACACTTACACCAATTAACACAGACATACACTGACACCAAGTAACAAAGACATACAATTACACCAAGTAACAAAGACACACACTTACACCAAGTAACACAGACATACACTGTCCACCATGTAGCAAAGACATGCACTGATACCCAGTAACACAGACACACACTTACACCAAGTAACAAAGATATACTCTGATACCCCGTAACATAGACACACACTTACACCAAGTAACAAAGACATGCACTGACACCAAGTAACAAAGACATACACTGACACCAAGTCACAAAGACAGACACTGACACCCAGTAACAAAGACAAACACTGACACCAAGTAACGAAGACGGACACTGACACCCAGTAACAAAGACAGACAATGACAGCACTTCACAAAGACATACACTGACACCAAGTAACAAAGACATACACTTACACCAAGTAACACAGACATTCACTGACACCAAGGAACAAAGACATACCATTACACCAAGAAACAAAGACACACACTTACACCAAGTAACACAGACATACACAGACACCAAGTAACACAGACAAACACTGACACCAAGTAACAAAGACATACACTGACACCAAGTAACAAAGGCATACACTTACACCAAGTAACAAAGACACACACTTACACCAAGTAACAAAGACAAACACTGACACCAAGTCACAAAGACACACACTGACACCCAGTAACAAAGACATACACTGGCACCAAGTATTTTGACATCCACTGACACCAAGTAACAATGACGTACACTGATACCCAGTAACAGAGACACACACTTACACCAAGTAACAAAGACAGACACTGACACCAAGTCACAAAGACACACACTGACACCCAGTAACAAAGACATACACTGACACAAAGTCACAAAGACATATACTGATAACCAGTAACACAGACACACACTTACACCAAGTAACACAGACATACATTTTGACATACACTGACACCAAGTAACAAAGACATGCACTGATACCAAGTGCACAGACACACACTTGCACCAAGTAACACAAAAACTAACTTACACCAAGTAACAAAGACATGCACTGACACCAAGTAACAAAGACATACAATTACACCAAGTAACAAAGACACACACTTACACCAAGTAACACAGACATACACTGACACCAAGTAACAAAGACATACACTGTTACCCAGTAACACAGACATACACTCACACCAAGTAACAAAGACACACACATACACCAAGTAACAAAGACATACACTGACACCAAGTAACACAGACAAGCACTTACACCAAGTAACACAGACACACACATACACCAAGTAACAAATACATACACTGACACCAAGTAACACAGACATACACTGACACCAAGTAACACAGACATTCACTGACACCAAGTAACAAAGACATACGCTGATACCCAGTAACACAGACACACACTTACACCCAGTGACACATACACAAACTTACACCAAGTAGCAAAGACATACACTGACACCAAGTCACAAAGACATACATAGATACCCAGTAACACAGACACGCACTTACACCATGTAACAAAGACATACACTGACACCAGGTAACAAAGACATACACTGACACCCAGTAACACAGACACACACGGACACCAAGTAACACAGACACACACTGACAACCAGTAACACAGACACACACTTACACCAAGTAACGAAGACATACACTGACACCAAGTAACAAAGACATACACTGATACCCAGTAACACAGAAACACACCTACACCAAGTAACACAGACATGCACTGACACCATATAACAAAGACATACACTGATACCCAGTAACACAGACAAACACTTACACCAAGTAACAAAGACAAACACTGACACCAAGTAACAAAAACATAAACTGACACCACGTAACACAGACACACACGGACACCAAGTAACAAAGACACACACATACACCAAGTAACACAGACACACACTGACACCCAGTAACACAGACACACACTTACACCAAGTAACAAAGACATACACTGACACCAAGTAACAAAGACATACACTGATACCCAGTAACACAGACATACACTGACACCAAGTAACAAAGACATACACTGACACCAAGTAACAAAGGCATAAACTTACACCAAGTAACAAAGACACACACTTACACCAAGTAACACAGACATACACTTACACCAAGTAACACAAACTTACACTGAAACCAAGTAACAAAGATATACACTGATACCCAGTAACAAAGACATACGCTGATACCCAGTAACACAGACAAACACTTACACCAAGTAACAAAGACATACACTGACACCAAGTAACAAAGACATACAATTACACCAAATAACAAAGACACACACTTGCACCAAGTAACACAGACATACACTGACACCAAGTAACAAAGACATACACTGTTACCCAGTAACACAGACACACACTCACACCAAGTAACAAAGACATACACTGATACCAAGTAACACAGACACACACTTGCACCAAGTAACAAAGACACACACTTACACCAAGTAACAAAGACATACACGGACACCAAGTTACACAGATATACACTTACACCAATTAACACAGACATACACTGACACCAAGTAACAAAGACATACAATTACACCAAGTAACAAAGACACACACTTACACCAAGTAACACAGACATACACTGTCCACCATGTAGCAAAGTCATGCACTGATACCCAGTAACACAGACACACACTTACACCAAGTAACAAAGATATACTCTGATACCCCGTAACACAGACACACACTTACACCAAGTAACACAAACTTACACTGACACCAAGTAACAAAGACATACACTGATACCCAGTAACAAAGACATACGCTGATACCCAGTAACACAGACAAACAGTTACACCAAGTAACAAAGACATACACTGACACCAAGTAACAAAGACATACAATTACACCAAATAACAAAGACACACACTTGCACCAAGTAACACAGACATACACTGACACCAAGTAACAAAGACATACACTGTTACCCAGTAACACAGACACACACTCACACCAAGTAACAAAGACATACACTTATACCAAGTAACACAGACACACACTTGCACCAAGTAACAAAGACACACACTTACACCAAGTAACAAAGACATACACGGACACCAAGTAACACAGATATACACTTACACCAATTAACACAGACATACACTGACACCAAGTAACAAAGACATACAATTACACCAAGTAACAAAGACACACACTTACACCAAGTAACACAGACATACACTGTCCACCATGTAGCAAAGTCATGCACTGATACCCAGTAACACAGACACACACTTACACCAAGTAACAAAGATATACTCTGATACCCCGTAACACAGACACACACTTACACCAAGTAACAAAGACATACACTGACACCAAGTAACAAAGACATACACTGACACCAAGTCACAAAGACAGACACTGACACCCAGTAACAAAGACAAACACTGACACCAAGTAACGAAGACGGACACTGACACGCAGTAACACAGACACACACTTACACCAAGTAACAAAGACATACACTGATACCCAGTAACACAGACACACACCGGGCGGCACGTTGGCAGCCTCACAGCTCCAGGGACCCGGGCTCCATTCTGGGTACTGCCTGTGCGGAGTTTGCACGTTCTCCCTGTGTCTGCGTGAGTTTCCTCCGGGTGCTCCGGTTTCCTCTCACATGCCAAAGACTTGCAGGTTGATAGGTTAATTGGCCATTATAAATTGACCCTAGTATAGGTAGGTGGTAGGAAAATATATAGGGACAGGCGGGGATGTGATAGGAATCCGGGATTAGTGTAGGATTAGTATAAATGGGTGGTTGATGGTCGGCACAGACTCGGTTGGCCGAAGTGCCTGTTTCAGTGCTGTATCACTAAGCTAAATACTGACACCCAGTAACACAAACAAACACACACTGACACCCAGTCACATAGAGAAACACTGACACCCAGTAACAAAGACATACACTGACAGCAAGTAACAAAGAAATACGCTGATACCCAGGAACACAGAGACACACTTACAACAAGTAACAAAGACATACACTGATACCCAGTAACACAGACACACACATACACTAAGTAATAAAGACATACACTGACACAAAGTAACAAATACATACACTTACACCAAGTAAGAAAGACATACACTGACACAAAGTAACAAAGACATACACTGATACCCAGTAACACAGACACACACTGACATCAAGTAACAATGACATACACAGACACCCAGTAACACAGACACGCACTGACACCCAGTAACAAAGACATACACTGACACCAAGTCAAAGGACATACACTGATACCCAGTAACACAGGCACACACTGACAAAAAGTAACAAAGACATAAACTGACACCAATTAAAAAAGACATACACTGATACCCAGTAACTCAGACACACACATACACCAAGTAACAAAGACATATACTGACACCAAGTAACAAAGACATACACTTACACCAAGTAAAAAAGACATACACTGACACCAAGTAACAAAGACAAACACTGATACCCATTAACACAGACACACATTTACACCAAGTAACAAAGACATACACTGATACCCAGTTACACTGACACACACTGACACCAAGTAACAAAGTCTAACACATACACACACTGTCACCATGTAACAAAGACATACACTGACACCCAGTAACAAAGACATACACTGACACCAAGTCACAAAGACATGCTCTGACACCCAGTTAAAAAAAGACACACTGACACCAAGTAACAAAGACATACACTGATACCCAGTAACACAGACACATCACTTACACCAAGCAACAAAGACATACACTGATACCCAGGAACACAGACACAAACTTACACCAAGTAACAAAGACAGACACTGATACCCAGTAACACAGACACAAACTTGTACCAAGTAACAAGGACATGCACTGATACCAAGTAAAAAAGACATACACTTACACCAAGTAACACAGACATACACTGACACCAAGTAACAAAGACATACACTGACACCCAGGAACACAGATACACACTGACACCAGTAACAAAGACATACACTGACACCAAGTAACAAAGACATACACTTACACCAAGTAAAAAAGACATACAATGATACCCAGTAACACAGACACACACTTGCACCAAGTAACAAAGACATACACTTATACCCAGTTACACTGACACAAACTTACACCAAGTAACACAGACACACACAGACATCAAGTAACAAAGACATACACTGATACCCAGTAACACAGACACACACTTACACCAAGTAACAAAGACAAACACTGACACCAAGTCACAAAGAAATACACTTACACCAAGTAACAAAGACATACACTGACACCAAGTAACAAAGGCATGCACTGATACCCAGTAACACAGACACACACTGACACCAAGTAACAAAGACATACAAAGATACCCAGCAACCAAGACATACACTGACACCAAGTAACACAGACATACGCTGACACCAGGTAACAAAGACATCCACTTACAACAAGGAACAAAGACATCCATTGATACCCAGTAACAAAGACATACATTGATACACAGTAACACAGACACGCACTGACACCCAGTAACAAAGACAGACACTGATACCCAGTAACACAGACACGCACTGACAACCAGTAACAAAGACATACACTGATACTAAGTAACACAAACATACACTTACACCAAGTTACAAAGACATACACTGATACCCAGTAACAGAGACACACACTGACACCCAGTAACAAAGACATACACTGACACCAAGTCACAAAGACATACACTGACACCAGGTAACACAGACATTCACTGATACCCAGTAACACAGACACACACTTACACCAAGTAACAAAGACAGACACTGATACCCAGTAACACAGACACACCCTTAAACCAAGTCACAAAGACATACACTGACACCCAGTAACAAAGACATACACTGATACCCAGTAACACAGACAAGCACTGACACCCAGTAACAAAGACATACACTGACACCAAGTAACAAAGACATACACTGACACCAAGTAACAAAGAAATACACTGATACCCAGGAACACAGAGACACACTTACACCAAGTAACAAAGACATACACTTACACCAAGTAAGAAAGACATACACTGACACAAAGTAACAAAGACATACACTGATACCCAGTAACACAGACACACACTGACATCAAGTAACGATGACATACACAGACACCCAGTAACACAGACACGCACTGACACCCAGTAACAAAGACATACACTGACACCAAGTCAAAAGACATACACTGATACCCAGTAACACAGGCACACACTGACAAAAAGTAACAAAGACATACACTGATAACCAATAACACAGACACACACTTACATCAAGTAACAAAGACAAACACTGACACCACTTAACAAAGACATACACTGATACCAAGTAACACAGACACACACTTGCACCAAGTAACAAAGGCATACACTGACACCAATTAACACAGACATACGCTGACACCAGGTAACAAAGACATCCACTTACAACAAGGAACAAAGACATCCATTGATACCCAGTAACAAAGACATACATTGATACACAGTAACACAGACACGCATGACACCCAGTAACAAAGACAGACACTGATACCCAGTAACACAGACACGCACTGACAACCAGTAACAAAGACATACACTGATACTAAGTAACACAAACATACACTTACACCAAGTTACAAAGACATACACTGATACCCATTAACAGAGACACACACTGACACCCAGTAACAAAGACATACACTGACACCAAGTCACAAAGACATACACTGACACCAGGTAACACAGACATTCACTGATACCCAGTAACACAGACACACACTTACACCAAGTAACAAAGACAGACACTGATACCCAGTAACACAGACACACCCTTAAACCAAGTCACAAAGACATACACTGACACCCAGTAACAAAGACATACACTGATACCCAGTAACAAAGACATACACTGATACCCAGTAACACAGACAAGCACTGACACCCAGCAACAAAGACATACACTGACACCAAGTAACAAAGACATACACTGACACCAAGTAACAAAGAAATACACTGATACCCAGGAACACAGAGACACACTTACACCAAGTAACAAAGACATACACTTACACCAAGTAAGAAAGACATACAATGACACAAAATAACAAATACATACACTTACACCAAGTAAGAAAGACATACAATGACACAAAGTAACAAAGACATACACTGATACCCAGTAACACAGACACACACTGACATCAAGTAACGATGACATACACAGACACCCAGTAACACAGACACGCACTGACACCCAGTAACAAAGACATACACTGACACCAAGTCAAAAGACATACACTGATACCCAGTAACACAGGCACGCACTGACAAAAAGTAACAAAGACATACACTGATAACCAATAACACAGACACACACTTAGATCAAGTAACAAAGACAAACACTGACACCAATTAACAAAGACATACACTGATACCAAGTAACACAGACACACACTTGCACCAAGTAACAAAGGCATACACTGACACCAAGTAACAAAGACATACACTTACACCAAGTAAAAAAGACATACACTGACACCAAGTAACAAAGACATACACTGATACCCAGTATCACAGACACACACTTACACCAAGTAATAAAGACATACACAGATATCCAGTTACACTGACACACACTTCCACCAAGTAACACAGACACACACAGACACCAAGTATCAAAGACATACACTGATACCCATTAACACAGACACACACTTACACCAAGTAACAAAGACAAACACTGACACCAAGTAACAAACACATACACTTATACCAAGTAACACAGACATACGCTGACACCAAGTAACAAAGACATCCACTTACACCAAGTAACAAAGACATACATTGATACCCAGTAACAAAGATATACATTGATACCCAGTAACACAGACACTCACTGACACCCAGTAACAAAGACATACACTGATACCCAGTAACACAGACACGCACTGACACCCATTAACAAAGACATACCCAGACACCAAGTAACAAAGGCAGACACTGACACCAAGTAACAAAGACTGACACTGATACACAGTAACACAGACACACCCTTAAACCCAGTCACAAAGACATACAATGACAGCCAGTAAGAAAGACATACACTGATACCCAGTGACACAGACACGCACTGACACCCAGTAACAAAGGCATACACTGACACCAAGTCAAAAGACATACACTGATACCCAGTAACACAGGCACACACTGACAAAAAGTAACAAAGACATACACTGATAACCAATAACACAGACACACACTTACATCAAGTAAAAAAGACATACACTGACACCAAGTAACAAAGACATACACTGATACCCAGTATCACAGACACACACTTACATCAAGTAATAAAGACTACACAGATACCCAGTTACACTGACACACACTTACACAAAGTAACACAGACACACACAGACACCAAGTAACACAGACAGACACTGATACCCAGTAACACAGACACACACTTACACCAAGTAACAAAGACAAACACTGACACCAAGTAACAAACACATACACTTACACCAAGTAACAAAGACTTACACTGACACCAAGTAACAAAGGCATACACTGATACCCACTAACACAGACACACACTTACACCAAGTAACAAAGACATACAAAGATACCCAGTAACCAAGACATAAACTTATACCAAGTAACACAGACATACGCTGACACCAAGTAACAAAGACACCCACTTACACCAAGTAACAAAGACATACATTGATACCCAGTAACAAAGACATACATTGATACCCAGTAACACAGACATGCACTGACACCCAGTAACAAAGACATACACTGATACCCAGTAACACAGACACGCACTGACACCCATTAACAAATACATACCCTGACACCAAGTCACAAAGACATACACTGACACCAAGTAACAAAGACAGACACTGATACACAGTAACAAAGACACACCCTTAAACCCAGTCACAAAGACATACACTGACACCCAGTAAGAAAGACATACACTGATACCCAGTGACACAGACACGCACTGACACCAAGTAACAAACACATACACTTACACCAAGTAACAAAGACATACACTGACACCAAGTAACAAAGACATACAAAGATACCCAGCAACCAAGACATACACTTATACCAAGTAACACAGACATACGCTGACACCAAGTAACAAAGACATCCACTTACACCAAGTAACAAAGACATACTTTGATACCCAGTAACAAAGACATACATTGATACCCAGTAACACAGACACGCACTGACACCCAGTAACAAAGACATACACTGATACCAGTAATACAGACACGCACTGACACCCATTAACAAAGACATACCCTGACACCAAGTAACAAAGACAGACACTGACACCAAGTAACAAAGACAGACACTGATACACAGTAACACAGACACACCCTTAAACCCAGTCACAAAGACATGCACTGACACCCAGTAAGAAAGACATACACTGATACCCAGTGACACAGACACGCACTGACACCCAGTAACAAAGACATACACTGACACCAAGTCAAAAGACATACACTGATACCCAGTAACACAGGCACACACTGACAAAAAGTAACAAAGTCATACACTGATAACCAATAACACAGACACAGACTTACATCAAGTAACAAAGACATACACTGACACCAATTAACAAAGACATACACTGATACCAAGTAACACAGACACACACTTACACCAAGTAACAAAGGCATACACTGACACCAAGTAACAAAGACATACACTTACACCAAGTAAAAAAGACATACACTGACACCAAGTAACAAAGACATACACTGATACCCAATATCACAGACACACACTTACATCAAGTAATAAAGACATACACAGATACCCAGTTACACTGACACACACTTACACAAGTAACACAGACACACACAGACACCAAGTATCACAGACAGACACTGATACCCAGTAACACAGACACACACTTACACCAAGTAACAAAGACAAACACTGACACCAAGTAACAAACACATACACTTACACCAAGTAATAAAGACATACACTGACACCAAGTAACAAAGGCATACACTGATACCCACTAACACAGACACACACTTACACCAAGTAACAAAGACATACAAAGATACCCAGTAACCAAGACATACACTTATACCAAGTAACAAAGACATCCACTTACACCAAGTAACAAAGACATACATTGATACCCAGTAACAAAGATATACATTGATACCCAGTAACACAGACACTCACTGACACCCAGTAACAAAGACATACACTGATACCCAGTAACACAGACACGCACTGACACCCATTAACAAAGACATACCCTGACACCAAGTAACAAAGACAGACACTGATACACAGTAACACAGACACACCCTTAAACCCAGTCACAAAGACATACACTGACACCCAGTAAGAAAGACATACACTGATACCCAGTGACACAGACACGCACTGACACCCAGTAACAAAGACATACACTGACACCAAGTCAAAAGACATACACTGATACCCAGTAACACAGGCACACACTGACAAAAAGTAACAAAGACATACACTAATAACCAATAACACAGACACAGACTTACATCAAGTAAAAAAGACATACACTGACACCAAGTAACAAAGACATACACTGATACCCAGTATCACAGACACACACTTACATCAAGTAATAAAGACTACACAGATACCCTATTACACTGACACACACTTACACAAAGTAACACAGACACACACAGACACCAAGTATCACAGACAGACACTGATACCCAGTAACACAGACACACACTTACACCAAGTAGCAAAGACAAACACTGACACCAAGTAACAAACACATACACTTACACCAAGTAACAAAGACATACACTGACGCCAAGTAACAAAGACATACACTGACACCAAGTAACACAGACACACACTTACACCAAGTAACAAAGACATACAAAGATACCCAGTAACCAAGACATAAACTTATACCAAGTAACACAGACATACGCTGACACCAAGTAACAAAGACACCCACTTACACCAAGTAACAAAGACATACATTGATACCCAGTAACAAAGACATACATTGATACCCAGTAACACAGACATGCACTGACACCCAGTAACAAAGACATACACTGATACCCAGTAACACAGACACGCACTGACACCCATTAACAAATACATACCCTGACACCAAGTCACAAAGACATACACTGACACCAAGTAACAAAGACAGACACTGATACACAGTAACAAAGACACACCCTTAAACCCAGTCACAAAGACATACACTGACACCCAGTAATAAAGACATACACTGATACCCAGTGACACAGACACGCACTGACACCAAGTAACAAACACATACACTTACACCAAGTAACAAAGACACACACTTACACCAAGTAACAAAGACATACAAAGATACCCAGCAACCAAGACATACACTTATACCAAGTAACACAGACATACGCTGACACCAAGTAACAAAGACATCCACTTACACCAAGTAACAAAGACATACTTTGATACCCAGTAACAAAGACATACATTGATACCCAGTAACACAGACACGCACTGACACCCAGTAACAAAGACATACACTGATACCAGTAATACAGACACGCACTGACACCCATTAACAAAGACATACCCTGACACCAAGTAACAAAGACAGACACTGACACCAAGTAACAAAGACAGACACTGATACACAGTAACACAGACACACCCTTAAACCCAGTCACAAAGACATGCACTGACACCCAGTAAGAAAGACATACACTGATACCCAGTGACACAGACACGCACTGACACCCAGTAACAAAGACATACACTGACACCAAGTCAAAAGACATACACTGATACCCAGTAACACAGGCACACACTGACAAAAAGTAACAAAGTCATACACTGATAACCAATAACACAGACACAGACTTACATCAAGTAACAAAGACATACACTGACACCAATTAACAAAGACATACACTGATACCAAGTAACACAGACACACACTTACACCAAGTAACAAAGGCATACACTGACACCAAGTAACAAAGACATACACTTACACCAAGTAAAAAAGACATACACTGACACCAAGTAACAAAGACATACACTGATACCCAATATCACAGACACACACTTACATCAAGTAATAAAGACATACACAGATACCCAGTTACACTGACACACACTTACACAAGTAACACAGACACACACAGACACCAATATCACAGACAGACACTGATACCCAGTAACACAGACACACACTTACACCAAGTAACAAAGACAAACACTGACACCAAGTAACAAACACATACACTTACACCAAGTAATAAAGACATACACTGACACCAAGTAACAAAGGCATACACTGATACCCACTAACACAGACACACACTTACACCAAGTAACAAAGACATACAAAGATACCCAGTAACCAAGACATACACTTATACCAAGTAACAAAGACATCCACTTACACCAAGTAACAAAGACATACATTGATACCCAGTAACAAAGATATACATTGATACCCAGTAACACAGACACTCACTGACACCCAGTAACAAAGACATACACTGATACCCAGTAACACAGACACGCACTGACACCCATTAACAAAGACATACCCTGACACCAAGTAACAAAGACAGACACTGACACCAAGTAACAAAGACATACACTGATACACAGTAACACAGACACACCCTTAAACCCAGTCACAAAGACATACACTGACACCCAGTAAGAAAGACATACACTGATACCCAGTGACACAGACACGCACTGACACCCAGTAACAAAGACATACACTGACACCAAGTCAAAAGACATACACTGATACCCAGTAACACAGGCACACACTGACAAAAAGTAACAAAGACATACACTAATAACCAATAACACAGACACAGACTTACATCAAGTAAAAAAGACATACACTGACACCAAGTAACAAAGACATACACTGATACCCAGTATCACAGACACACACTTACATCAAGTAATAAAGACTACACAGATACCCAGTTACACTGACACACACTTACACCAAGTAACACAGACACACACAGACACCAAGTATCACAGACAGACACTGATACCCAGTAACACAGACACACACTTACACCAAGTAACAAAGACAAACACTGACACCAAGTAACAAAGACAGACACTTACACCAAGTAACAAAGACATACACTGACACCAAGTAACAAAGGCATACACTGATACCCACTAACACAGACACACACTTACACCAAGTAACAAAGACATACAAAGATACCCAGTAACCAAGACATAAACTTATACCAAGTAACACAGACATACGCTGACACCAAGTAACGAAGACATCCACTTACACCAAGTAACAAAGACATACATTGATACCCAGTAACAAAGACATACATTGATACCCAGTAACACAGACACGCACTGACACCCAGTAACAAAGACATACACTGATACCCAGTAACACAGACACGCACTGACACCCATTAACAAAGACATACCCTGACACCAAGTCACAAAGACATACACTGACACCAAGTAACAAAGTCGGACACTGATAAACAGTAACACAGACACACCCTTAAACCCAGTCACAAAGACATACACTGACACCCAGTAAGAAAGACATACACTGATACCCAGTGACACAGACACGCACTGACACCAAGTAACAAACACATACACTTACACCGAGTAACAAAGACATACACTGACACCAAGGAACAGAGGCATACACTGATACCCACTAACACAGACACACACTTACACCAAGTAACAAAGACATACAAAGATACCCAGTAACCAAGACATACACTTATACCAAGTAACACAGACATACGCTGACACCAAGTAACAAAGACATCCACTTACACCAAGTAACAAAGACATACATTGATACCCAGTAACAAAGACATACACTGATACCCAGTAACACAGACACGCACTGACACCCATTAACAAAGACATACCCTGACACCAAGTAACAAAGACAGACACTGACACCAAGTAACAAAGACAGACAGTGATACACAGTAACACAGACACACCCTTAAACCCAGTCACAAAGACATACACTGACACCCAGTAAGAAAGACATGCACTGATACCCAGTGACACAGACACGCACTGACACCCAGTAACAAAGACATACACTGACACCAAGTCAAAAGACATACACTGATACCCAGTAACAAAGACACGCACTGACACCCATTAACAAATACATACCCTGACACCAAGTCACAAAGACATACACTGACACCAAGTAACAAAGACAGACACTGATACAAAGTAACAAAGACACACCCTTAAACCCAGTCACAAAGACATACACTGACACCCAGTAAGAAAGACATACACTGATACCCAGTGACACAGACACGCACTGACACCAAGTAACAAACACATACACTTACACCAAGTAACAAAGACATACACTGACACCAAGGAACAAAGGCATACACTGATACCCACTAACACAGACACACACTTACACCAAGTAACAAAGACATACAAAGATACCCAGTAACCAAGACATACACTTATACCAAGTAACACAGACATACGCTGACACCAAGTAACAAAGACATCCACTTACACCAAGTAACAAAGACATACATTGATACCCAGTAACAAAGACATACATTGATACCCAGTAACACAGACACACACTGACACCCAGTAACAAAGACATACACTGATACCAGTGATACAGACACGCACTGACACCCATTAACAAAGACATACCCTGACACCAAGTAACAAAGACAGACACTGACACCAAGTAACAAAGACAGACACTGATACACAGTAACACAGACACACCCTTAAACCCAGTCACAAAGACATGCACTGACACCCAGTAAGAAAGACATACACTGATACCCAGTGACACAGACACGCACTGACACCCAGTAACAAAGACATACACTGACACCAAGTCAAAAGACATACACTGATACCCAGTAACACAGGCACACACTGACAAAAAGTAACAAAGACAGACACTGATAACCAATAACACAGACACACACTTACATCAAGTAACAAAGACATACACTGACACCAATTAACAAAGACATACACTGATACCAAGTAACAAAGACATACACTTACACCAAGTAAAAAAGACATACACTGACACCAAGTAACAAAGACATACACTGATACCCAGTATCACAGACACACACTTACATCAAGTAATAAAGACATACACATATACCCAGTTACACTGACACACACTTACACCAAGTAACACAGACACACACAGACACCAAGTATCACAGGCAGACACTGATACCCAGTAACACAGACACACACTTACACCAAGTAACAAAGACAAACACTGACACCAAGTTACAAACACATACACTTGCACCAAGTAATAAAGACATACACTGACACCAAGTAACAAAGGCATACACTGATACCCACTAACACAGACACACACTTACACCAAGTAACAAAGACATACAAAGATACCCAGTAACCAAGACATACACTTATACCAAGTAACAAAGACATCCACTTACACCAAGTAACAAAGACATACATTGATACCCAGTAACAAACATATACATTGATACCCAGTAACACAGACACTCACTGACACCCAGTAACAAAGACATACACTGATACCCAGTGACACAGACACGCACTGACACCCAGTAACAAAGACATACACTGACACCAAGTCAAAAGACATACACTGATACCCAGTAACACAGGCACACACTGACAAAAAGTAACAAAGACATACACTAATAACCAATAACACAGACACAGACTTACATCAAGTAAAAAAGACATACACTGACACCAAGTAACAAAGACATACACTGATACCCAGTATCACAGACACACACTTACATCAAGTAATAAAGACTACACAGATACCCAGTTACACTGACACACACTTACACCAAGTAACACAGACACACACAGACACCAAGTATTTCAGACAGACACTGATACCCAGTAACACAGACACACACTTACACCAAGTAACAAAGACAAACACTGACACCAAGTAACAAAGACAGACACTTACACCAAGTAACAAAGACATACACTGACACCAAGTAACAAAGGCATACACTGATACCCACTAACACAGACACACACTTACACCAAGTAACAAAGACATACAAAGATACCCAGTAACCAAGACATAAACTTATACCAAGTAACACAGACATACGCTGACACCAAGTAACAAAGACATCCACTTACACAAAGTAACAAAGACATACATTGATACCCAGTAACAAAGACATACATTGATACCCAGTAACAAAGACATACATTGATACCCAGTAACACAGACACGCACTGACACCCAGTAACAAAGACATACACTGATACCCAGTAACACAGACACGCACTGACACCCATTAACAAAGACATACCCTGACACCAAGTCACAAAGACATACACTGACACCAAGTAACAAAGACAGACACTGATACACAGTAACACAGACACACCCTTAAACCCAGTCACAAAGACATACACTGACACCCAGTAAGAAAGACATACACTGATACCCAGTGACACAGACACGCACTGACACCAAGTAACAAACACATACACTTACACCGAGTAACAAAGACATACACTGACACCAAGGAACAAAGGCATACACTGATACCCACTAACACAGACACACACTTACACCAAGTAACAAAGACATACAAAGATACACAGTAACCAAGACATACACTTATACCAAGTAACACAGACATACGCTGACACCAAGTAACAAAGACATCCACTTACACCAAGTAACAAAGACATACATTGATACCCAGTAACAAAGACTTACATTGATACCCAGTAACACAGACACGCACTGACACCCAGTAACAAAGACATACACTGATACCCAGTAACACAGACACGCACTGACACCCATTAACAAAGACATACCCTGGCACCAAGTAACAAAGACAGACACTGACACCAAGTAACAAAGACAGACATTGATACACAGTAACACAGACACACCCTTAAACCCAGTCACAAAGACATACACTGACACCCAGTAAGAAAGACATGCACTGATACCCAGTGACACAGACACGCACTGACACCCAGGAACAAAGACATACACTGACACCAAGTCAAAAGACATACACTGATACCCAGTAACACAGGCACACACTGACAAAAAGTAACAAAGACATACACTGATAACCAATAACACAGACACACACTTACATCAAGTAACAAAGACATACACTGACACCAATTAACAAAGACATACACTGATACCAAGTAACACAGACACACACTTGCACCAAGTAACAAAGGTATACACTGACACCAAGTAACAAAGACATACACTTACACCAAGTAAAAAAGACATACACTGACACCAAGTAACAAAGACATACACTGATACCCAGTATCACAGACACATACTTACATCATGTAATAAAGACATACACAGATACCCAGTTACGCTGACACACACTTTCACCAAGTAACACAGACACACACAGACACCAAGTATCACAGACAGACACTGATACCCAGTAACACAGACACACACTTACACCAAGTAACAAAGACAAACACTGACACCAAGTAACAAACACATACACTTACACCAAGTAACAAAGACATACACTGACACCAAGTAACAAAGGCATACACTGATACTCACTAACACAGACACACACTTACACCAAGTAACAAAGACATACAAAGATACCCAGTAACCAAGACATACAATTATACCAAGTAACACAGACATACGCTGACACCAAGTATCAAAGACATCCACTTACACCAAGTAACAAAGACATACATTGATACCCAGTAACAAAGACAAACATTGATACCCAGTAACACAGACACGCACTGACACCCAGTAACAAAGACATACACTGATACCCAGTAACACAGACACGCACTGACACCCATTAACAAAGACATACCGTGACACCAAGTCACAAAGACATACACTGACACCAAGTAACAAAGACAGACACTGATACACAGTAACACAGACACACCCTTAAACCCAGTCACAAAGACATGCACAGACACCATGTCACAAAGACATACACTGACACCAAGTAACAAAGACATACAATGATACCCAGTAACACAGACACACACTTACACCAAGTAACAAAGACATACACTGATACCCAGTAACACAGCGACAAACTTACACGAAGTAATAAAGACATCTCACACCGACACAAAGTAACAAAGACATACACTTACACCAAGTAACAAAGACAAACACTGACACCAAGTAACAAAGACATACACTGATACCCAGTAACACAGACACACACTTACACCAAGTAACAATGACATCCACAGACACCCAGTAACACAGACATGCACTGACACCCTGTCACAAAGACATACACTGACACCAAGTCACAAAGACATACACTGACACAAAGTAACAAAGACATACACTGATACCAAGTAACAAAGACATGCACTGATACCCAGTAACACAGACACACAATGACACCAAGTAACAAAGACATACACTGTTAACCAGTAACACAGACACACACTTACACCAAGTAACAAACACATACACTGACACCAATTAACAAAGACATACACTGATACCAAGTAACACAGACACACACTTACACCAAGTAACAAAGGCATACACTGACACCAAGGAACAAAGACATACACTTACACCAAGTAAAAAATACAAACACTGACACCAAGTAACAAAGACATACACTGATACCCATTAAAACAGACACACACTTACTCCAAGTAACAAAGACATACACTGATACCCAGTTACACTGACACACACTTACACCAATTAACACAGACACACAAAGACTCCAAGTAACAAAGACAAACACTGAAACCCAGTAACACGGACACACACTTACACCAAGTAACAAAGACATACACTGATACCGAGGAACACAGACACACACTTACACCAAGTAACAAAGACAGAATCTGATACCCAGTAACACTGACACACATTTGCACCAAGTAACAAGGACATACACTGATACCAAGTAAAAAAGACATACACTGACACCAAGGAACAAAGACATACAATGATACCCAGTAACACAGACACACACTTACACCAAGTAACAATGACATGCACAGACACCCAGTAACACAGGCAAGCACTGACACCCAGTAACAAAGACATACACTGACACCAAGTCGCAAAAACATACACTGATACCCAGTAACAACGGCACACACTGACACCAAGGAACAAAGACAAACACTGACACCAAATAACAAAGACATACACTTACAGCAAGTAACAAAGACACACACTGACACCAAGTAACACAGACATACACTGACACCAAGTAACAAAGACAGACAATTACACCAAGTAACAAAGACATACACTTACACCAAGTATTTTGACATGCACTGACACCAAGTAACAAAGACATACACTGATACCAAGTAACACAGACACACACTCACACCAAGTAACAAAGACATACACTGATACCCAGTAACACAGACACACACTTGCACCAAGTAACAAAGACATACACTGACACCCAATAACACAGACACACACTTACACCAAGTAACAAAGACATACACTGACACCAAGTAACAAAAACATACACTGATACCCAGTAACACTGATACACACTTACACCAAGTAACAAAGACACACACTTACACCAAGTAACACAGACATACACTGACAACAAGTAACAAAGACATACACTGACACCAAGTAACAAAGACATAAACTGAGACACAGTAACAAAGACATACACTGACACCAAGTAAAAAAGACATACACTGACAGCAAGTAACAAAGACAAACACTGATACCCAGTTACACAGACACACACTTACACCAAGTAACAAACACAGACACAGATACCCAGTTACACTGACACACACTTACACCAAGTAACACAGACACACACAGACACCAAGTATCAAAGACATACACTGATACCCAGTCACACAGATACACACTTACACCAAGTAACAAAGACATACACTTACACCAAGTAACAAAGACATACATTGATACCCAGTAACAAAGACATACATTGAACCCAGTGACACAGACACGCACTGACACCTAGTAACAAAGAAATACACTGATACCCAGTAACACAGACACGCACTGACACCCATTAACAAAGACATACGCTGACACCAAGTCACAAAGACATGCACTGACACCAAGTAACAAAGACAGACACTGATACACAGTAGCACAGACACACCCTTAAACCAAGTCACAAAGACATACACTGATACCCAGTAACACAGGCACACACTTACACCAAGTAACAAAGACACACACTGACACCAAGTAACACAGACATACACTGACACCAAGTAACAAAGACAAACACTGATACCCAGTAACACAGACACAAACTTACACCAAGTCACAAAGACATGCACTGACAACCAGTAACAAAGACACACACTGACACCAAGTAACAAAGACATACACTGATACCCAGTAACACAGACACAAACTTACACCAAGTCACAAAGACATGCACTGACAACCAGTAACAAAGACACACACTGACACCAAGTAACAAAGACATACACTGATACCCAGGAACACAGACACACACTTTCACCAAGTAACAAAGACATACACTGACACCAATTAAAAAAGACATACACTGATACCCAGTAACACAGACACACACATACAATAAGTAACAAAGACATACACTGACACCAAGTAACAAAGACATGCACTTACACCAAGTAAAAAAGACATACACTGACACCAAGTAACAAAGACAAACACTGATACCCATTAACACAGACACACATTTACACCAAGTAACAAAGACATACACTGATACCCAGTTACACTGACACACACTGACACCAAGTAACAAAGTCTAACACATACACACACTGTCAACAAGTAACAAAGACATACACACACACCCAGTAACAAAGACATACACTGACACCAAGTAACAAATACATACACTGATACCCAGTAACACAGACACACACTTACACCAAGCAACAAAGACATACACTGATACCCAGGAACACAGACACACACTTACACCAAGTAACAAAGACAGACACTGATACCCAGTAAAAAAGTCATACACTTACACCAAGTAACACAGACATACACTGACACCAAGTAACAAATACATACACTGACACCCAGGAACACAGATACACACTGACACCAGGAACAAAGACATACACTGACACCAAGTAACAAAGACATACACTTACACAAAGTAAAAAAGACATACATTGATACCCAGTAACACAGACACACACTTACACCAAGTAACAAAGACATACACTGATACCCAGTTGCACTGACACAAACTTACACCAAGTAACAAAGACAAACACTGACACCAAGTAACAAAGACATACACTTACACCAAGTAACAAAGACATGCACTGACACCAAGTAACAAAGGCATACACTGATACCCAGTAACACAGACACACACTTACACCAAGTAACAAAGACATACAAAGATACCCAGTAACCAAGACATACACTGACACCAAGTCACAAAGACATCCACTTACACCAAGCAACAAAGACATACATTGATACCCAGTAACAAAGACATACATTGATACACAGTAACACAGACACGCACTGACACCCATTCACAAAGGCATACACTGACACCAAGTCACAAAGACATACACTGATACTAAGTAACACAAGCATACACTTACACCAAGTAACAAAGACATACATTTATACCCAGTAACACAGACACGCACTGACACCCAGTAACAAAGACATACACTGATACCCAGTAACACAGACACGCACTGACACCCATTAACAAAGACATACCCTGACACCAAGTCACAAAGACATACACTGAAACCAAGTAACAAAGGCAGACACGGATACACAGTAACACAGACACACCCTTAAACCCAGTTACAAAGACATACACTGACACCCAGAAAGAAAGACATACACTGATACCCAGTGACACAGACACGCACTGACACCCAGTAACAAAGACATACACTGACACCAAGTCACAAAGACATACACTGACACCAAGTAACAAAGAAATACCTTGACACCAAGTAACAAAGACATACACTGATACCCAGTAACACAGACACACACTTACACCAAGTAACAAAGACATACACTGATACCCAGTAACACAGACACAAAAAGACACTAAGTAATAAAGACATCACACACTGACACAAAGTAACAAAGACATACACTTACACCAAGTAACAAAGACAAACACTGACACCAAGTAACAAAGACATACACTGATACCCAGTAACACAGACACACACTTACACCAAGTAACAATGACATCCACAGACACCCAGAAACACATACATGCACTGACACCCAGTCACAAAGACATACACTGACACCAAGTCACAAAGCCATACACTGACACAAAGTAACAAAGAATTACACTGATACCAAGTAACAAAGACATACACTGATACCCAGTAACACAGAAACACAATGACACCAAGTAACAAAGACATACACTGTTAACCAGTAACACAGACACACACTTACACCAAGTAACAAAGACATACACTGATACCCAGTAACACAGACACACACTTACACCAAGTAACAAAGGCATACACTGACACCAAATAACAAAGACATACACTTACACCAAGTAAAAAATACAAACACTGACACCAAGTAACAAAGACATACACTTACACCAAGTAAAAAATACAAACACTGACACCAAGTAACAAAGACATACACTGATACCCAGTAACACAGACAGACACCTACTCCAAGTAACAAAGACAGACACTGATACCCAGTTACACTGACACACACTTACACCAATTAACACAGACACACAAAGACTCCAAGTCACAAAGACATACACATGATACCGAGGAACACAGACACACACTTACTCCAAGTAACAAAGACATACACTGAGACCCAGTTACACTGACACACACTTACACCAATTAACACAGACACACACTGATACCCAATAACACAGACACACACTTTCACCAACTAACAAAGACATACACTGACACCAAGTAACAAAGACATACACTGACACCCAGGAAGACAGATACACACTGACACCCAGTAACACAGTTAAACACTTACACCAAGTAACAAAGAAATACACTGATACCCAGTAACACAGACACGCACTGACACCCATTAACAAAGACATACGCTGACACCAAGTCACAAAGACATGCACTGACACCAAGTAACAAAGACAGACACTGATACACAGTAGCACAGACACACCCTTAAACCAAGTCACAAAGACATACACTGATACCCAGTAACACAGGCACACACTTACACCAAGTAACAAAGACACACACTGACACCAAGTAACACAGACATACACTGACACCAAGTAACAAAGACAAACACTGATACCCAGTAACACAGACACAAACTTACACCAAGTCACAAAGACATGCACTGACAACCAGTAACAAAGACACACACTGACACCAAGTAACAAAGACATACACTGATACCCAGTAACACAGACACAAACTTACACCAAGTCACAAAGACATGCACTGACAACCAGTAACAAAGACACACACTGACACCAAGTAACAAAGACATACACTGATACCCAGGAACACAGACACACACTTTCACCAAGTAACAAAGACATACACTGACACCAATTAAAAAAGACATACACTGATACCCAGTAACGCAGACACACACATACAATAAGTAACAAAGACATACACTGACACCAAGTAACAAAGACATGCACTTACACCAAGTAAAAAAGACATACACTGACACCAAGTAACAAAGACAAACACTGATACCCATTAACACAGACACACATTTACACCAAGTAACAAAGACATACACTGATACCCAGTTACACTGACACACACTGACACCAAGTAACAAAGTCTAACACATACACACACTGTCAACAAGTAACAAAGACATACACACACACCCAGTAACAAAGACATACACTGACACCAAGTAACAAATACATACACTGATACCCAGTAACACAGACACACACTTACACCAAGCAACAAAGACATACACTGATACCCAGGAACACAGACACACACTTACACCAAGTAACAAAGACAGACACTGATACCCAGTAAAAAAGTCATACACTTACACCAAGTAACACAGACATACACTGACACCAAGTAACAAATACATACACTGACACCCAGGAACACAGATACACACTGACACCAGGAACAAAGACATACACTGACACCAAGTAACAAAGACATACACTTACACCAAGTAAAAAAGACATACATTGATACCCAGTAACACAGACACACACTTACACCAAGTAACAAAGACATACAAAGATACCCAGTTGCACTGACACAAACTTACACCAAGTAACAAAGACAAACACTGACACCAAGTAACAAAGACATACACTTACACCAAGTAACAAAGACATGCACTGACACCAAGTAACAAAGGCATACACTGATACCCAGTAACACAGACACACACTTACACCAAGTAACAAAGACATACAAAGATACCCAGTAACCAAGACATACACTGACACCAAGTAACAAAGACATCCACTTACACCAAGCAACAAAGACATACATTGATACCCAGTAACAAAGACATACATTGATACACAGTATCACAGACACGCACTGACACCCATTCACAAAGGCATACACTGACACCAAGTCACAAAGACATACACTGATACTAAGTAACACAAGCATACACTTACACCAAGTAACAAAGACATACATTTATACCCAGTAACACAGACACGCACTGACACCCAGTAACAAAGACATACACTGATACCCAGTAACACAGACACGCACTGACACCCATTAACAAAGACATACCCTGACACCAAGTCACAAAGACATACACTGAAACCAAGTAACAAAGGCAGACACGGATACACAGTAACACAGACACACCCTTAAACCCAGTTACAAAGACATACACTGACACCCAGAAAGAAAGACATACACTGATACCCAGTGACACAGACACGCACTGACACCCAGTAACAAAGACATACACTGACACCAAGTCACAAAGACATACACTGACACCAAGTAACAAAGAAATACCTTGACACCAAGTAACAAAGACATACACTGATACCCAGTAACACAGACACACACTTACACCAAGTAACAAAGACATACACTGATACCCAGTAACACAGACACAAACTGACACTAAGTAATAAAGACATCACACACTGACACAAAGTAACAAAGACATACACTTACACCAAGTAACAAAGACAAACACTGACACCAAGTAACAAAGACATACACTGATACCCAGTAACACAGACACACACTTACACCAAGTAACAATGACATCCACAGACACCCAGAAACACATACATGCACTGACACCCAGTCACAAAGACATACACTGACACCAAGTCACAAAGCCATACACTGACACAAAGTAACAAAGAATTACACTGATACCAAGTAACAAAGACATACACTGATACCCAGTAACACAGAAACACAATGACACCAAGTAACAAAGACATACACTGTTAACCAGTAACACAGACACACACTTACACCAAGTAACAAAGACATACACTGATACCCAGTAACACAGACACACACTTACACCAAGTAACAAAGGCATACACTGACACCAAATAACAAAGACATACACTTACACCAAGTAAAAAATACAAACACTGACACCAAGTAACAAAGACATACACTTACACCAAGTAAAAAATACAAACACTGACACCAAGTAACAAAGACATACACTGATACCCAGTAACACAGACAGACACTTACTCCAAGTAACAAAGACAGACACTGATACCCAGTTACACTGACACACACTTACACCAATTAACACAGACACACAAAGACTCCAAGTCACAAAGACATACACATGATACCGAGGAACACAGACACACACTTACTCCAAGTAACAAAGATATACACTGAGACCCAGTTACACTGACACACACTTACACCAATTAACACAGACACACACTGATACCCAATAACACAGACACACACTTTCACCAACTAACAAAGACATACACTGACACCAAGTAACAAAGACATACACTGACACCCAGGAAGACAGATACACACTGACACCCAGTAACACAGTTAAACACTTACACCAAGTAACAAAGACAGGCACTGATACCCAGTAACACAGACACAAACTTACACCAAGTCACAAAGACATGCACTGACAACCAGTAACAAAGACACACACTGACACCAAGTAACAAAGACATACACTGATACCCAGTAACACAGACACACACTTTCACCAAGTAACAAAGACATACACTGACACCAATTAAAAAAGACATACACTGATACCCAGTAACACAGACACACACATACAATAAGTAACAAAGACATACACTGACACCAAGTAACAAAGAGATACACTTACACCAAGTAAAAAAGACATACACTGACACCAAGTAACAAATACAAACACTGATACCCATTAACACAGACACACCTTTACACCAAGTAACAAAGACATACACTGATACCCAGTTACACTGACACACACTGACACCAAGTAACAAAGTCTAACACATACACACACTGACAACAAGTAAGAAAGACATACACTCACACCCAGTAACAAAGACATACACTGACACCAAGTCACAAAGACATGCACTGACACCCAGTTAAAAAGACACACACTGACACCAAGTAACAAAGACATACACTAATACCCAGTAACACAGACACACACTTACACTAAGCAACAAAGACATACACTGATACCCAGGAACACAGACACACACTTACACCAAGTAACAAAGACAGACACTGATACCCAGTAAAAAAGTCATACACTTACACCAAGTAACACAGACATACACTGACACCAAGTAACAAAGACATACACTGACACCCAGGAACACAGATACACACTGACACCAGGAACAAAGACATACACTGACACCAAGTAACAAAGACATACACTTACACCAAGTAAAAAAGACATACATTGATACCCAGTAACACAGACACACACTTACACCAAGTAACAAAGATATACACTGATACCCAGTTGCACTGACACAAAATTACACCAAGTAACACAGACACACACAGACATCAAGTAACAAAGACATACACTGATACCCAGTAACACAGACACACACTTACACCAAGTAACAAAGACAAACACTGACACCAAGTAACAAAGACATACACTTACACCAAGTAACAAAGACATACACTGACACCAAGTAACAAAGGCATACACTGATACCCAGTAACACAGACACAAACTTACACCAAGTAACAAAGACATACAAAGATACCCAGTAACCAAGACATACACTGACACCAAGTAACAAAGACATCCAATTACACCAAGTAACAACGACATACATTGATACCCAGTAACAAAGACATACATTGATACACAGTAACAAAGACACGCACTGACACCCAGTAACAAAGCCATCCACTGATACCCAGTAACACAGACACGCACTGACACCCAGTCACAAAGACATACACTGACACCAAGTCACAAAGACATACACTGACACCAAGTAACAAAGACATACACTGATACTAAGTAACACAAACATACACTTACACCAAGTAACAAAGACATACACTGATACCCAGGAACACAGACACACACTGACACCCAGTAACAATGAGATACACTGACACCAAGTCACAAAGACATACACTGACACCAGGTAACACAGACATTCACTGATACCCAGTAACACAGACACACACTTACACAAAGTAACAAAGACAGACACTGATACCCAGTAACACAGACACACCCTTAAACCAAGTCACAAAGACAGACACTGACACCCAGTAACAAAGACATACAATGATACCCAGTAACACAGACAAGCACTGACACCCAGTAACAAAGACATACACTGACACCAAGTAACAAAGACATACACTGACACCAAGTAACAAAGAAATACACTGACACCAAGTAACAAAGACATACACTGAGACCCAGGAACACAGACACACGCTTGCACCAAGTAACAAAGATATACACTGATACCCAGTAACACAGACACACACATACACCACGTAATAAAGACATACACTGACACAAAGTAACAAAGACATACACTTACACCAAGTAAGAAAGACATACACTGACACAAAGTAACAAAGACATACACTGATACCCAGTAACACAGAAACACACTTACACCACTTAACAATGACATACACAGACACCCAGCAACACAGACACGCACTGACACCCAGTAACAAAGACATACACTGACACCAAGTCAAAAGACATACACAGATACCCAGTAACACAGGCACACACTGACAAAAAGTAACAAAGACATACACTGAT
The DNA here is from genome assembly GCF_036365525.1 of Heterodontus francisci. NCBI lineage: Eukaryota > Metazoa > Chordata > Chondrichthyes > Heterodontiformes > Heterodontidae > Heterodontus > Heterodontus francisci. The sequence continues at coordinate 5,360,068 of NW_027140677.1, forward strand.
AACCAATAACACAGACACACACTTACATCAAGTAACAAAGACATACACTGACACCAATTAACAAAGACATACACTGCTACCAAGTAACACAGACATACACTTACACCAAGTAACAAAGGCATACACTGACACCAAGTAACAAAGCCATACACTTACACCAAGTAAAAAAGACATACACTTACACCAAGTAAAAAAGACATACACTGACAAAAAGTAACAAAGACATACACTGATACCCAGTATCACAGACACACACTTACACCAAGTAATAAAGACATACACAGACACCAAGTATCAAAGATATACACTGATACCCAGTAACACAGACACACACTTACACCAAGTAACAAAGACAAACACTGACACCAAGTAACAAACACATACACTTACACGAAGTAACAAAGACATACACTGACACCAAGTAACAAAGGCATGCACTGATACCCAGTAACACAGCCACACACTTACACCAAGTAACAAAGACATACAAAGATACCCAGTAACCAAGACATACACTTATACCAAGTAACACAGACATACGCTGACACCAAGTAACAAAGACATCCACTTACACCAAGTAACAAAGACATACATTGATACCCAGTAACAAAGACATACATTGATACCCAGTAACACAGACACGCACTGACACCCTGTAACAAAGACATACACTGATACCCAGTAACACAGACACGCACTGACACCCATTAACAAAGACATACCCTGACACCAAGTCACAAAGACATACACTGAAACCAAGTAACAAAGACAGACACGGATACACAGTAACACAGACACACCCTTAAACCCAGTCACAAAGACATACACTGACACCCAGTAAGAAAGACATACACTGATACCCAGTGACACAGACACGCACTGACACCCAGTAACAAAGACATACACTGACACCTAGTCACAAAGACATACACTGACACCAAGTAACAAAGAAATACAATGACACCAAGTAACAAAGACATACACTGATACCCAGTAACACAGACACACACTTACACCAAGTAACAAAGTCACACACTTACACCAAGTAACAATGACATCCACAGACACCCAGTAACACAGACATGCACTGACACCCAGTCACAAAGACAGACACTGACACCAAGTCACAAAGACATACACTGACACAAAGTAACAAAGATATACACTGATAGAACATAGAACATAGAACATACAGCACAGAACAGGCCCTTCGGCCCACAATGTTGTGCCGATCCTTTGTCCTCTGTCAAGGACAATTTAATCTATACCCCATCATTCTCCTTTATCCATATACCTATCCAAAAGCCTTTTGAAAGTCCCTAAAGTTTCTGACTCAACAACTTCCCCGGGCAAGGCATTCCATGCCTCGACCACTCTCTGGGTAAAGAACCTTCCCCTGACATCCCCCTTATATCTCCCACCCTTCACCTTAAATTTATGACCCCTTGTAACGCTTTGCTCCACCCGGGGAAAGAGTTTCTGACTGTCTACCCTATCTATTCCCCTGATCATCTTATAAACCTCTATCATGTCACCCCTCATCCTTCTCCTTTCTAATGAGAAGAGGCCTAGAATGTTCAGCCTTTCCTCGTAAGACTTATTCTCCATTCCAGGCAACATCCTGGTAAATCTCCTCTGCACCCTCTCCAAGGCTTCCACATCCTTCCTAAAATGAGGCGACCAGAACTGCACACAGTACTCCAAATGAGGCCTTACCAAGGTCCTGTACAGCTGCATCATCACCTCACGGCTCTTAAATTCAATCCCTCTGCTAATGAACGCTAACACCCCATATGCCTTCTTCACAGCCCTATCCACTTGAGTTGCAACTTTCAATGATCTATGCACATAGACCCCAAGGTCTCTCTGCTCCTCCACATGCCCAAGAACCCTACCGTTGACCCAGTATTTTGCATTCATGTTTGTCCTTCCAAAATGGACGACCTCACACTTTTCAGGGTTAAACTCCATCTGCCACTTTTCAGCCCAGCACTGCAACCTATCCAAGTCCCTTTGCAGACGACTATAGCCCTCCTCGGTATCCACAACTCCACCAACCTTTGTATCATCTGCAAATTTACTGACCCACCCTTCGACTTCCTCATCCAAGTCGTTAATAAAAATCACAAACAGGAGAGGACCCAGAACTGATCCCTGCGGCACGCCACTGGTAACTGGGCTCCAGGCTGAGTATTTACCATCTAAGACCACTCTCTGCCTTCTATCAGTTAGCCAATTCTTAATCCAACTGGCCACATTCCCCACTATCCCATGCCTCCTGACTTTCTCCATAAGTCTACCATGGGGGACCTTATCAAATGCCTTACTAAAATCCATGTACACCACATCCACTGGTTTACCCTCATCCACTTGCTTGGTCACCTGCTCAAAGAATTCAATCAGGCTTGTGAGGCAAGACCTACCCCTCACAAAACCGTGCTGACTGTCCCGAATCAAGCAGTGTCTTTCCAGATGCTCAGAAATCCTATCCCTCAGCACCTTTTCCATCAACTTGCCTACCACCGAAGTAAGACTAACTGGCCTGTAATTCCCAGGGTTGTTCCTATTCCCTTTCTTGAACAGGGGCACAACATTTGCCACCCTCCAATCACCTGGTACCACCCCCGTCAGCAGAGAAGATGAAAAGATCATTGCCAACGGCTCTGCAATTTCATCCCTTGCTTCCCATAACATCCTTGGATATACCCCGTCAGGCCCGGGAGACTTGTCTATCTTCAAGTTATTCAAAAACCCCAACACATCTTCCCTCCTAACGAGCACTTCCTCGAGCTTACCAGTCTGTTTCACACCGTCCTCTTCAGTAATACACCCCTTCTCATTCGTAAATACCGAAGAGAAGTACTCATTCAAAACCTCACTTATCTCTTCCGGCTCAACACACAGTCTCCCGCTATTGTCCTTGACCGGACCTATGGTCCCCCTGGTCATCCTCATATTTCTGACATACGCGTAAAAGGCCTTGGGGTTTTCTTTTATCCTACCCGCCAAGCATTTTTCATGCCCTCTCTTAGCTCTCCTAATCCCTTTCTTCAGATCCTTCCTGGCCATCTTGTATCCCTCCAGAGCTATGCCTGTGCCCTTTTTCCTCAACTTTATATACGCATCCTTCTTCTTCCTAACAAGACTCTCAACCTCTCTTGTCAACCACGGTTCCCTCACATGACCATCCCTTCCCTGTCTGACAGGGACATGCTTATCAATGGCCCCTACTATCTGCTCCTTGAAAAAGTTCCACATTTCGACCGTGCCCTTCCCTGCCAGCATATGCTCCCAACTTATGCTCCTCAGTTCCTGCCTGACAGCATCATATCTACCCTTCCCCCAATTGTAAACCTTGCCCTGTTGCACATACCTATCCCTCTCCATTACCACAGTGAATGCTACAGAATTGTGATCACTATCTCCAAAGTGCTCGCCCACCAACAGCTCTATCACTTGCCCTGGTTCATTACCTAGTACCAAATCCAATATTGCCTCCCCTCTGGTCGGGCAGTCTACATACTGAGTCAGAAAAGCTTCCTGGACATACTGCACAAACACTACCCCATCCAAACTATTCGATCTAAAGAGTTGCCAATCAATATTTGGGAAGTTGAAATCCCCCATAATTACTACCCTGTGACTTCTGCTCCTTTCCAAAATCTGTTTCCCAATCTGCTCTTCCACCTCCCTGCTGCTATTGGGGGGCCTATAGAAAACTCCCATCAAGGTGACTGCTCCTTTCCTGTTCCTGACCTCAACCCACAGTGCCTCAGTCGGCAGATCCTCCTCGAAAATTCTTTCAGCAGTTGTTACACTATTTCTAACTAACAATGCCACCCCCCCACCTCTTTTACCACCATTCCTAATCTTATGAAAACATCTATAACCAGGTACCTCCAAAAACCATTCCTCCCCCTCACCTATCCACGTTTCAGTGATGGCCACAACATCGTAGTCCCAAGTGCCCATCCACGCCTTCAATTCACTCACCTTATTCCTGATGCTTCTTGCGTTGAAGTATACGCACTTTAACCCTTCTCCGTGCCCATCTGTCCTCTGTGACAGTGCTACCTTCCCCAATACCTCACTACACTCTTTGTCTTTCTGAGTGGACCCACTGGTCCCTGGATTACAAGTCCGGTTCCCATCCCCCTCCCAAACTAGTTTAAACCCTCCCGAACAGTACTAGCAAACCTCCCTCCCAGGATATTGGTGCCCCTCTGGTTCAGATGCAGCCCGTCCTGTTTGAACAGGTCCCATCTTCCCCAGAATGCAGTCCAATTATCCAAGAACTGGAAGCCCTCCCTCCTACACCATTCCTGCAGCCACGTGTTCAGCTGTGCTCTCTCCCTATTCCTAGCCTCACTATCACGTGGCGCCGGCAACAAACCAGAGATAACAACTCTGTCCGTCCGAGCTTTCAGCTTCCAGCCTAACTCCCTAAACTCACTTCTAACATCTGTGCCACCCTTCCTTCCTACGTCGTTGGTGCCAATGTGCACCACGACCTCTGGCTGCTCCCCCTCCCCTTTAAGGATCCTGAAGGCGCGATCACAAACATCACGGACCCTGGCACCAGGGAGGCAACAAACCATCCGTGCGTCTCGCCTGCGCCCACAGAACCGCCTGTCCGTACTCCTCACCATCGAGTCCCCGATGACTAGTGCTCTCCCATTCTCCCTCCTTCCCTTCTGAGCCACAGTGCAGGACCCCGTGCCAGAGGCCCGGTCACTGCAGCCTGCCCCCGATAGGCCGTCCCCCCCAACAGTATCTAAAACTGTATACTTGTTGTTGAGGGGAACGACCACAGGAGATCCCTGCACTGACCTCTTCCCACCTCTAACTGTTACCCAGCTGCCTTTGATTTGTGGAGTAGCGACCTCCGTGTAGCTTCTATCTATCAACCCCTCAGCTTCCCGAATGATCCTCAGTTCATCCAGCTCCAGCTCCAATTCCCTAACACGGTCTGATAGGAGCTGGAGACGGATGCACTTCCAGCAGGTGAAGTCGGCAGGGTCACCGGAGGTTTCCCTCACCTCGAACATTCTGCAGGAGGAGCAATACACTACACTGGCTGCCATTTATTTTATTCAATTACCCCTTAGTTAAGTACAACTATAGATATTAACAAAAACAGTAAATAGCTTACCTGCTCAGTCCTTTTTGGTGAGAGGAGGAGGGTAAAAGACATACACTGATACCCAGTAACACAGACACACAATGACACCAAGTAACAAAGACATACACTGACACCAATTAACAAAACATACACTGATACCCAGTAACACAGACACACACTTACACCAAGTAACAAAGGCATACACTGACACCAAGTAACAAAGACATACACTTACACCAAGTAAAACATACAAACACTGACACCAAGTAACAAAGACATACACTTACACCAACTAAAAAATACAAACACTGACACCAAGTAACAAAGACATACACTGATACCCAGTAACACAGACACACACTTACTCCAAGTAACAAAGACAGACACTGATACCCAGTTACACTGACACACACTTACACCAATTAACACAGACACACAAAAACTCCAAGTCACAAAGACATACACTGATACCGAGGAACACAGACACACACTTACTCCAAGTAACAAAGACATACACTGATACCCAGGAACACAGACACACACTTACAACAAGTAACAAATACAGACACTGATACCCAGTAACACAGACACACACTTGCACTAAGTAACACAGACATACACTGACACCAAGTATCAAAGACATACACTGATATCGAGGAACACAGACACACACTGACACCAAGTAACAAAGTCTAACACATACACATACTGTCAACAAGTAACAAAGACATACACTCACACCCAGTAACAAAGACATACACTGACACCAAGTCACAAAGACATGCACTGACACCCAGTTAAAAAGACACACACTGACACCAAGTAACAAAGACATACACTGATACCCTGTAACACAGACACACACTTACACTAAGCAACAAAGACATACACTGATACCCAGGAACTCAGACACACACTTACACCAAGTAACAAAGACAGACACTGATACCCATTAAAAAAGTCATGCACTTACACCAAGTAACACAGACACACACTGACACCAAGTAACAAAGACATACACTGACACCCAGGAACACAGATACACACTGACACCAGGAACAAAGACATACACTGACACCAAGTAACAAAGACATACACTTACACCAAGTAAAAAAGACATACACTGACACCAAGTAACAAAGGCATACACTGATACCCAGTAACACAGACACACACTTACACTAAGCAACAAAGACATACACTGATACCCAGGAACACAGACACACACTTACACCAAGTAACAAAGACAGACACTGATACCCAGTAAAAAAGTCATGCACTTACACCAAGTAACACAGACACACACTGACACCAAGTAACAAAGACATACACTGACACCCAGGAACACAGATACACACTGACACCAGGAACAAAGACATACACTGACACCAAGTAACAAAGACATACACTTACACCAAGTAAAAAAGACATACACTGACACCAAGTAACAAAGGCATACACTAATACCCAGTTGCACTGACACAATCTTACACCAAGTAACACAGACACACACAGACATCAAGTAACAAAGACATACAGTGATACCCAGTAACACAGACACACACTTACACCAAGTAACAAAGACAAACACTGACACCAAGTAACAAAGACATACACTTACACCAAATAACAAAGACATACACTGACACCAAGTAACAAAGTCATACACTGATACCCAGTAACACAGACACACACTTACACCAAGTAACAAAGACATACAAAGATACCCAGTAACCAAGACATACACTGACACCAAGTAACAAAGACATCCACTTACACCAAGTAACAACGACATACATTGATACCCAGTAACAAAACATACATTGATACACAATAACACAGACACGCACTGACACCCAGTAACAAAGCCATACACTGATACCCAGTAACACAGACACGCACTGACACCCAGTCACAAAGACATACACTGACACCAAGTCACAAAGACATACACTGACACCAAGTAACAAAGACATACACTGATACTAAGTAACACAAACATACACTTACACCAAGTAACCAAGACATACACTGATACCCAGTAACACAGACACACACTGACACCCAGTAACAATGAGATACACTGACACCAAGTCACAAAGACATACACTGACACCAGGTAACACAGACATTCACTGATACCCAGTAACACTGACACACACTTACACAAAGTAACAAAGACAGACACTGATACCCAGTAACACAGACACACCCTTAAACCAAGTCACAAAGACATACACTGACACCCAGTAACAAAGACATACAATGATACCAAGTAACACAAACAAGCACTGACACCCAGTAACAAAGACATACACTGACACCAAGTAACAAAGACATACACTGACACCAAGTAACAAAGAAATACACTGACACCAAGTAACAAAGACATACACTGAGACCCAGGAACACAGACACACGCTTGCACCAAGTAACAAAGATATACACTGATACCCAGTAACACAGACACACACATTCACTAAGTAATAAAGACAGACACTGACACAAAGTAACAAAGACATACACTTACACCAAGTAAGAAAGACATACACTGACACAAAGTAACAAAGACATACACTGATACCCTGTAACACAGAAACACACTTACACCACTTAACAATGACATACACAGACAGCCAGCAACACAGACAAGCACTGACACCCAGTAACATAGACATACACTGACACCAAGTCAAAAGACATACACTGATACCCAGTAACACAGGCACACACTGACAAAAAGTAACAAAGACATACACTGATAACCAATAACATAGACACACACTTACATAAAGTAACAAAGACATACACTGACACCAATTAACAAAGACATACACTGATACCAAGTAACACAGACACACACTTACACCAAGTAACAAAGGCATACACTGACACCAAGTAACAAAGACATACACTGATACCCAGTATCACAGACACACTCTTACACCAAGTAATAAAGACATACACAGACACCAAGTATCAAAGATATACACTGATACCCAGTAACACAGACACACACTTACACCAAGTAACAAAGACAAACACTGACACCAAGTAACAAACACATACACTAACACGAAGTAACAAAGACATACACTGACACCAAGTAACAAAGGCATGCACTGATACCCAGTAACACAGACACACACTTACACCAAGTAACAAAGACATACAAAGATACCCATAACCAAGACATACACTTATACTAAGTAACACAGACATACGCTGACACCAAGTAACAAAGACATCCACTTACACCAAGTAACAAAGACATACATTGATACCCAGTAACAAAGACATACATTGATACCCAGTAACACAGACACGCACTGACACCCAGTAACAAAGACATACACTGATACCCAGTAACACAGACACGCACTGACACCCATTAACAAAGACATACCCTGACACCAAGTCACAAAGACATACTCTGAAACCAAGTAACAAAGACAGACACGGATACACAGTAACACAGACACACCCTTAAACCCAGTCACAAAGACATACACTGACACCCAGTAAGAAGGACATACACTGATACCCAGTGACACAGACACGCACTGACACCCAGTAACAAAGACAAACCCTGACACCAAGTCACAAAGACATACACTGACACCAAGTAACAAAGAAATACCTTGACACCAAGTAACAAAGACATACACCGATACCCAGTAACACAGACACACACTTACACCAAGTAACAAAGACAAAAACTGATACCCAGTAACACAGACACAAACTGACACTAAGTAATAAAGACATCACACACTGACACAAAGTAACAAAGACATACACTTACACCAAGTAACAAAGACAAACACTGACACCAAGTAACAAAGACATACACTAATACCCAGTAACACAGACACACACTTACACCAAGTAACAATGACATCCACAGACACCCAGTAACACAGACATGCACTGACACCCAGTCACAAAGACATACACTGACACCAAGTCACAAAGCCATACACTGACACAAAGTAACAAAGACATACACTGATACCAAGTAACAAAGACATACACTGATACCCAGTAACACAGACACACAATGACACAAAGTAACAGGACATACACCGTTAACCAGTAACACAGACACACACTTACACCAAGTAACAAAGACATACACTGACACCAATTAACAAAACATACACTGATACCCAGTAACACAGACACACACTTACACCAAGTAACAAAGGCATACCATGACACCAAGTAACAAAGACATACACTTACACCAAGTAAAAAATACAAACACTGACACCAAGTAACAAAGACATACACTTACACCAAGTAAAAAATACAAACACTGACACCAAGTAACAAAGACATACACTGATACCCAGTAACAAAGACACACACTTACTCCAAGTAACAAAGACAGACACTGATACCCAGTTACACTGACACACACTTACACCAATTAACACAGACACACAAAGACTCCAAGTCACAAAGACATACACTGATACCGAGGAACACAGTCACACACTTACTCCAAGTAACAAAGACATACACTGATACCCAGTTACACGGACACACACTTACACCAATTAACACAGACACAAACTGATACCCGTTAACACAGACACACACTTTCACCAACTAACACAGACATACACTGACACCAAGTAACAAAGACATACACTGACACCCAGGAAGACAGATACACACTGACACCCAGTAACACAGTTAAACACTTACACCAAGTAACAAAGACAGGCACTGATACCCAGTAACACAGACACAAACTTACACCAAGTCACAAAGACATGCACTGACAACCAGTAACAAAGACACACACTGACACCAAGTAACAAAGACATACACTGATACCGAGTAACACAGACACACACTTTCACCAAGTAACAAAGACATACACTGACACCAATTAAAAAAGACATACACTGATACCCAGTAACACAGACACACACATACAATAAGTAACAAAGACATACACTGACACCAAGTAACAAAGACATACACTTACACCAAGTAAAAAAGACATACACTGACACCAAGTAACAAAGACAAACACTGATACCCATTAACACAGACACACATTTACACCAAGTAACAAAGACATACACTGATACCCAGTTACACTGACACACACTGACACCAAGTAACAAAGTCTAACACATAGACACACTGTCAACAAGTAACAAAGACATACACTCACACCCAGTAACAAAGACATACACAGACACCAAGTCACAAAGACATGCACTGACACCCAGTTAAAAAGACACACACTGACACCAAGTAACAAAGACATACACTTACACCAAGTAACACAGACATACACTGACACCAAGTAACAAAGACATACACTGACACCCAGGAACACAGATACACACTGACACCAGGAACAAAGACATACACTGACACCAAGTAACAAAGACATACACTTACACCAAGTAAAAAAGACATACATTGATACCCAGTAACACAGACACACACTTAACCCAAGTAACAAAGACATAAACTGATACCCAGTTGCACTGACACAAACTTACACCAAGTAACACAGACACACACAGACATCAAGTAACAAAGACATACACTGATACCCAGTAACACAGACACACACTTACACCAAGTAACAAAGACAAACACTGACACCAAGTAACAAAGACATACACTTACACCAAGTAACAAAGACATACACTGACACCAAGTAACAAAGGCATACACTGATACCCAGTAACACAGACACACACTTACACCAAGTAACAAAGACATACAAAGATACCCAGTAACCAAGAAATACACTGACACCAAGTAACAAAGACATCCACTTACACCAAGTAACAACGACATACATTGATACCCAGTAACAAAGACATACATTGATACACAGTAACACAGACACGCACTGACACCCAGTAACAAAGCCATACAATGATACCCAGTAACACAGACACGCACTGACACCCAGTCACAAAGACATACACTGACACCAAGTCACAAAGACATACACTGACACCAAGTAACAAAGACATACAATGATACTAAGTAACACAAACATACACTTACACCAAGTAACAAAGACATACACTGATACCCAGTAACACAGACACACACTGACACCCAGTAACAATGAGATACACTGACACCAAGTCACAAAGACATACACTGACACCAGGTAACACAGACATTCACTGATACCCAGTAACACAGACACACACTTACACAAAGTAACAAAGACAGACACTGATACCCAGTAACACAGACACACCCTTAAACCAAGTCACAAGGACATACACTGACACCCAGTAACAAAGACATACAATGATACCCAGTAACACAGACAAGCATTTACACCCAGTAACAAAGACATACACTGACACCAAGTAACAAAGCCATACACTTACAACAAGTAAAAAAGACATACACTTACACCAAGTAAAAAAGACATACACTGAGAAAAAGTAACAAAGACATACACTGATACCCAGTATCACAGACACACACTTACACCAAGTAATAAAGACATACACAGACACCAAGTATCAAAGATATACACTGATACCCAGTAACACAGACACACACTTACACCAAGTAACAAAGACAAACACTGACACCAAGTAACAAACACATACACTTACACGAAGTAACAAAGACATACACTGACACCAAGTAACAAAGGCATGCACTGATACACAGTAACACAGACACACACTTACACCAAGTAACAAAGACATACAAAGATACCCTGTAACCAAGACATACACTTATACCAAGTAACAAAGACATACGCTGACACCAAGTAACAAAGACATCCACTTACACCAAGTAACAAAGACATACATTGATACCCAGTAACAAAGACATACATTGATACCCAGTAACACAGACACGCACTGACACCCAGTAACAAAGACATACACTGATACCCAGTAACACAGACACGCACTGACACCCAATAACAAAGACATACCCTGACACCAAGTCACAAAGACATAAACTGAAACCAAGTAACAAAGACAGACACGGATACACAGTAACACAGACACACCCTTAAACCCAGTCACAAAGACATACACTGACACCCAGTAAGAAAGACATACACTGATACCCAGTGACACAGACACGCACTGACACCCAGTAACAAAGACATACACTGACACCAAGTCACAAAGACATACACTGACACCAAGTAACAAAGAAATACAATGACACCAAGTAACAAAGACATACACTGATACCCAGTAACACAGACACAACATACACCAAGTAACAAAGACATACACTGATACCCAGTAACACAGACACAAACTGACACTAAGTAATAAAGACATCACACACTGACACAAAGTAACAAAGACATACACTTACACCAAGTAACAAAGGCAAACACTGACACCAAGTAACAAAGACATACACTGATACCCAGTAACACAGACACACACTTACACCAAGTAACAATGACATCCACGGACACCCAGTAACACAGACATGCACTGACACCCAGTCACAAAGACATACACTGACACCAAGTCACAAAGACATACACAGACACAAATTAACAAAACATACACTGATACCCAGTAACACAGACACACACTTACACCAAGTAACAAAGGCATACCATGACACCAAGTAACAAAGACATACACTTACACCAAGTAAAAAATACAAACACTGACACCAAGTGACAAAGACATACACTTACACCAAGTAAAAAATACAAACACTGACACCAAGTAACAAAGACATACACTGATACCCAGTAACACAGACACACACTTACTCCAAGTAACAAAGACAGACACTGATACCCAGTTACACTGACACACACTTACACCAATTAACACAGACACACAAAGACTCCAAGTAACAAAGACAGACACTGATACCCAGTAACACAGACACACATTCGCACCAAGTAACAAGGACATACACTGATACCAAGTAAAAAAGACATACACTGACACCAAGTAACAAAGACATACAATAATACCCAGTAACACAGACACAAACTTACACTAAGTAACAATGACATACACAGACACCCAATAACACAGACACGCACTGACACCCAGTAACAAAGACATACACTGACACCAAGTCACAAAGACATACACTGACACCAAGTAACAAAGACATACACTGATACCAAGTAACAAAGACATACACTGATAGCCAGTAACACAGACACACAATGACACCAAGTATCAAAGACATACACTGATACCAATAACACAGACACACACTTACACCAAGTAACACAGACATACACTGACACCAAGTCATAAAGTCAGACACTGTCACCAAGTAACAAAGTCATGCACTGATACCCAGTTACACAGACACACTCCTACACCAAGTAACAAAGACATACACTTACACCACGTAACACAGACATACAATGATACCCAGTAACAAAGACATACACTTACACCAAGTAACACAGACATACACTGACACCAAGTAACAAAGACATCCACTTACATCAAGTACAAAGACATACACTGACACCAAGTAACAAATAAATACACTTACACCAAGTAACAAAGACATACACTGATACCCAGTAACACAGACACGCACTGACACCCAGCAACAAAGTCAGACACTGATACCCAGTAACACAGACACACACTGACAGCCAGTAACACAAACAAACACACACTGACACCCAGTAACACAGAGAACCACTGATACACAGTAACAAAGACATATACTGACACGAAGTAACACAGACACTCACTGGCACCCAGTAATAAAGACATACAATGACATCAAGTCACAAAGACATACACTGATACCAAGTCGCAAAGACATACACTGATACCCAGTAACAACGACACACACTGACACCATGTAACACTGACATACACTGACACCAAGTAACAAAGACATACACTGATACCCAGTAAAAAAGACACACAATGACACCATGTAACACTGACATACACTGACACCAAGTAACAAAGACATACACTGACACCCAGTAACACAGACACACACTTACACCAAGTAACAAAGACATACACTGACACCAAGTAACAAAAACATACACTGATATCCAGTAACACAGATACACACTTACACCAAGTAACAAAGACACACACTTACACCAAGTAACACAGACATACACTGACAACAAGTAACAAAGACATACACTGACACCAAGTAACAAAGACATAAACTGAGACACAGTAACAAAGACATACATTGACACCAAGTAAAAAAGACATACACTGACACCAAGTAACAAAGACATACACTGATACCCAGTAACACAGACACACACTTACACCAAGTAACAAAGACAGACACAGATACCCAGTTACACTGACACACACTTACACCAAGTAACACAGACACACACAGCCACCAAGTATAAAAGACATCCACTGATACCCAGTAACACAGATACAGACTTACACCAAGTAACAAAGACAAACACTGACACCAAGTAACAAAGACATACACTTACACCAAGTAACAAAGACATACATTGATACCCAGTAACACAGACACGCACTGACACCCAGTAACAAAGACATACACTGATACCCAGTAACAAAAACACACACTTACACTAAGTAATAAAGACATAAACTGACACAATGTAACAAAGACATACACCTACACCAAGTAACAAAGACATACACTGACACCAAGTAACAATGACATACACTGATACCCAGTAACACAGACACACACTTACACCAAGTAAGAATGACATCCACAGACACCCAGTAACACAGACACGCACTGACACCCAGTAACAAAGACATACACTGACACCAAGTCACAAAGACGTACACTTACACCAAGTAACAAAGACATACACTGATACCAAGTAACAAAGACATACACTGATACCCAGTAACACAGACACACAATGACACCAAGTAACAAAGACATACACTGTTAACCAGTAACACAGAGACACACTTACACCAAGTAACAAAGACATACACTGACACCAATTAACAAAGACATAAACTGATACCCAGTAACACAGACACACACTTACACCAAGTAACAAAGACAGACACTGATACTCAGTAACACAGACACACCCTTAAACCAAGTCACAAAGACATACACTGATACCCAGTAACACAGGCACACACTGACACCAAGGAACAAAGACAAACACTGATACCAAATAACAAAGACATACACTTACACCATGTAAAAAGACACACACTGACACCAAGTAACACAGACATACACTGACACCAAGTAACAAAGACATACACTGACACCCAGTAACACAGACACACACTGACACCAAGTAACAAAAACATACACTGATACCCAGTAACACAGATACACACTGACACCAAGTAACAAAGACACACACTTACACCAAGTAGCACAGACATACACTGACAACAAGTAACAAAGACATACACTGACAGCAAGTAACAAAGACATAAACTGAGACACAGTAACAAAGACATACACTGACACCAAGTAAAAAAGACATACGCTGACACCAAGTAACAAAGACATACACTGATACCCAGTAACACAGACACACACTTACACCAAGTAACAAAGACAGACACAGATACCCAGTTACACTGACACACACTTACACCAAGTAACACAGACACACACAGACACCAAGTATCAAAGACATCCACTGATACCCAGTAACACAGATACACACTTAAACCAAGTAACAAAGACAAACACTGACACCAAGTAACAAAGACATACACTTACTCCAAGTAACAAAGGCATGCACTGTCACCAAGTAACAAAGGCATACACTGATACCCAGTAACACAGACAAACACTGACACCAAGTAACAAAGACATACAAAGATACCCAGTAACCAAGACATACACTTATACCAAGTAACACAGACATACGCTGACACCAAGTAACAAAGACATCCACTTACACCAAGTAACAAAGACAGACAATTACACCAAGTAACAAAGACATACACTTACACCAAGTATTTTGACATACACTGACACCAAGTAACAGAGACATACACTGATACCAAGTAACACAGACACACACTCACACCAAGTAACAAAGACATGCACTGATACCCAGTAACACAGACACACACTGTCACCAAGTAACAAAGACATACACTGACACCCAGTAAAAAAGACACACAATGACACCATGTAACACAGACATACACTTACACCTAGTAACAAAGACATACACTGACACCCAGTAACACAGACACACACTTACACCAAGTAACAAAGACATACACTGACACCAAGTAACAAAAACATACACTGATCCCCAGTAACACAGATACACACTGACACCAAGTAACAAAGACACACACTTACACCAAGTAGCACAGACATACACTGACAACAAGTAACAAAGACATACACTGACACCAAGTAACAAAGACATAAACTGAGACACAGTAACAAAGACATACACTGACACCAAGTAAAAAAGACATACACTGACACCAAGTAACAAAGACATACACTGATACCCAGTAACACAGACGCACACTTACACCAAGTAGCAAAGACAGACACAGATACCCAGTTACACTGACACACACTTACACCAAGTAACACAGACACACACAGACACCAAGTATCAAAGACATCCACTGATACCCAGTAACACAGATACACACTTACACCAAGTAACAAAGACAAACACTGACACCAAGTAACAAAGACATACACTTACTCCAAGTAACAAAGGCATACACTGACACCAAGTAACAAAGGCATACACTGACACCAAGTAACAAAGGCATACACTGATACCCAGTAACACAGACAAACACTTACACCAATTAACAAAGACATACAAAGATACCCAGTAACCAAGACATACACTTATACCAAGTAACACAGACATACGCTGACACCAAGTAACAAAGACATCCACTTACACCAAGTAACAAAGACAGACAATTACACAAAGTAACAAAGACATACACTTACACCAAGTATTTTGACATACACTGACACCAAGTAACAAAGACATACACTGATACCAAGTAACACAGACACACACTCACACCAAGTAACAAAGACATACACTGATACCCAGTAACACAGACACACACTTACACCAAGTAACAAAGACATACACTGACACCCAGTAAAAAAGACACACAATGACACCATGTAACACTGACATACACTGACACCAAGTAACAAAGACATACACTGACACCCAGTAACACAGACACACACTTACACCAAGTAACAAAGACATACACTGACACCAAGTAACAAAAACATACACTGATATCCAGTAACACAGATACACACTTACACCAAGTAACAAAGACACACACTTACACCAAGTAACAAAGACATACACTGACAACAAGTAACAAAGACATACACTGACACCAAGTAACAAAGTCATAAACTGAGACACAGTAACAAAGACATACACTGACACCAAGTAAAAAAGACATACACTGACACCAAGTAACAAAGACATACACTGATACCCAGTAACACAGACACACACTTACACCAAGTAACAAAGACAGACACAGATACCCAGTTACACTGACACACACTTACACCAAGTAACACAGACACACACAGACACCAAGTATCAAAGACATCCACTGATACCCAGTAACACAGATACACACTTACACCAAGTAACAAAGACAAACACTGACACCAAGTAACAAAGACATACACTTACTCCAAGTAACAAAGGCATACACTGACACCAAGTAACAAAGGCATACACTGATACCCAGTAACACAGACAAACACTTACACCAATTAACAAAGACATACAAAGATACCCAGTAACCAAGACACACACTTACACCAAGTAACACAGACATACACTGACAACAAGTAACAAAGACATACACTGACACCAAGTAACAAAGACATAAACTGAGACACAGAAACAAAGACATACACTGACACCAAGTAAAAAGGACATACACTGATACCCAGTAACACAGACACACACTTACACCAAGTAACACAGACACACACAGCCACCAAGTATCAAAGACATCCACTGATACCCATTAACAAAGACATACATTGATACCCAGTAACACAGACACGCACTGACACCCACTAACAAAGACATACACGGACACCAAGTCACAAAGACATACACTTACACCAAGTAACAAAGACAGACACTGATACCCAATAACACAGACACACACTTACACCAACTAACACAGACATACACTGACACCAAGTAACAAAGACAGACACTGACACCCAGGAAGACAGATACACACTGAAACCCAGTAACACAGAGAAACACTTACACCAAGTAACAAAGATAGGCACTGATACCCAGTAACACAGACACAAACTTACACCAAGTCACAAAGACATGCACTGACAACCAGGAACAAAGACACACAGTAACACCAAGTAACAAAGACATACACTGATACCCAGTAACACAGACACACACTTTCACCAAGTAACAAAGACATACACTGACACCAATTAAAAAAGACATACACTGATACCCAGGAACACAGACACACACATACAATAAGTAACAAAGACATACACTGACACCAAGTAACAAAGACATACACTTACACCAAGTAAAAAAGACATACACTGACACCAAGTAACAAAGACAAACACTGACACCCATTAACACAGACACACATTTACACCAAGTAACAAAGACATACACTGATACCCAGTTACACTGACTCACACAGACACCAAGTAACAAAGTCTAACACATACACACACTGTCACCAAGTAACAAAGACATACACTGACACCCAGAAACAAAGACATACACTGACATCAAGTCACAAGGACATGCCCTGACACCCAGTTAAAAAGACACACACTGACACCAAGTAACGAAGACATACACTGATACCCAGTAACACAGACACACACTTGCACCAAGCAACAAAGACACACACTGATACCCAGGAACACAGACACACACTTGCACCAAGTAACAAAGACAGACACTGATACCCAGTAACACAGACACACACTTACACCAAGTAACAAAGACACACACAGACATCAAGTAACAAAGACATACACTGATACCCAGTAACACAGACACACACTTACACCAAGTAACAAAGACAAACACTGACACCAAGTAACAAAGACATACACTTACACAAAGTAACAAAGACATACACTGACACCAAGTAACAAAGGCATACACTGATACCCAGTAACACAGACACACACTTACACCAAGTAACACAGACATACAAAGATACCCAGTAACCAAGACATACACTGACACCAAGTAACAAAGACATACGCTGACACCAGGTAACAAAGACATCCACTTACACCAAGTAACAACGACATACATTGATACCCAGTAACAAAGACATACATTGATACACAGTAACACAGACACGCACTGACACCCAGTAACAAAGGCATACACTGATACTCAGTAACACAGACACGCACTGACACCCAGTCACAAAGACATACACTGACACCAAGTCACAAAGACATACACTGACACCAGGTAACACAGACATTCACTGATACCCAGTAACACAGACACACACTTACACCAAGTAACAAAGACAGACACTGATACCCAGTAACACAGACACACCCTTAAACCAAGTCACAAAGACATACACAGACACCCAGTAACAAAGACATACACTGATACCCAGTAACACAGACAAGCACTGACACCCAGTAACAAAGACATACACTGACACCAAGTAACAAAGACATACACTGACACCAAGTAACAAAGAAATACACTGACACCAAGTAACAAAGACATACACTGATACCCAGGAGCACAGACACACACTTGCACCAAGTAACAAAGACATACACTGATACCCAGTAACACAGACACACACATACACTAAGTAATAAAGACATACACTGACACAAAGTAACAAAGACATACACTTACACCAAGTAAGAAAGACATACACTGACACCCAGTAACAAAGACATACACTGACACCAAGTCACAAAGACATGCACTGACACCCAGTTAAAAAGACACACACTGACACCAAGTAACAAAGACATACACTGATACCCAGTAACACAGACACACACTTACACCAAGCAACAAAGACATACACTGATACCCAGGAACACAGACACACACTTACACCAAGTAACAAAGACAGACACTGATACCCAGTAACACAGACACACACTTGCACTAAGTAACAAGGACATACACTGATACCAAGTAAAAAAGTCATACTCTTACACCAAGTAACGCAGACATACACTGACACCAGGAAACAAAGTCATACACTGACACCCAGTAACACAGATACACACTGACACCAGGAACAAAGACATACACTGACACCAAGTAACAAAGACATACACTTACACCAACTAAAAAAGACATACATTGATACCCAGTAACACAGACACACACTTACACCAAGTAACAAAGACATACACTGATACCCAGTTGCACTGATACAAACTTACACCAAGTAACACAGACACACACAGACATCAAGTAACAAAGACATACACTGATACCCAGTAACACAGACACACACTTACACCAAGTAACAAAGACAAACACTGACACCAAGTAACAAAGACATGCACTGACACCAAGTAACAAAGGCATACACTGATACCCAGTAAGACAGACACACACTTACACCAAGCAACAAAGACATACACTGATACCCAGGAACACAGACACACACTTACACCAAGTAACAAAGACAGACACTGATACCCAGTAACACATACACACACTTGCACTCAGTAACAAGGACATACACTGATAACAAGTAAAAAAGTCATACACTTACACCAAGTAACAAAGACATACACTGACACCCAGGAACACAGATACACACTGACACCAGGAACAAAGACATACACTGACACCAAGTAACAAAGACATACACTTACACCAAGTAAAAAAGACATACATTGATACCCAGTAACACAGACACACACACCAAGTAACAAAGACATACACTGATACCCAGTTGCACTGATACAAACTTACACCAAGTAACACAGACACACACAGACATCAAGTAACAAAGACATACACTGATACCCAGTAACACAGACACACACTTACACCAAGTAACAAAGACAAACACTGACACCAAGTAACAAAGACATACACTTACACCAAGTAACAAAGACATACACTGACACCAAGTAACAAAGGCATACACTGATACCCAGTAACACAGACACACACTTACACCAAGTAACAAAGACATACAAAGATACCCAGTAACCAAGACATACACTGACACCAAGTAACAAAGACATACGCTGACATCAGGTAACAAAGACATCTACTGACACCAAGTAACAACGACATACATTGATACCCAGTAACAAAGACATACATTGATACACAGTAACACAGACACGCACTGACACCCAGTATCAAAGACATACACTGATACTTTGTAAAACAGACACGCACTGACACCCAGTCACAAAGACATACACTGACACCAAGTCACAAAGACATACACTGACATCAAGTAACAAAGACATACACTGATACTAAGTAACACAAACATACACTTACACCAAGTAACAAAGACATACACTGATACACAGTCACACAGATACACACTGACACCCAGTAACAATGACATACACTGACACCAAGTCACAAAGAAAAACACTGACACCAGGTAACACAGACACACACAGACACCAAGTATCAAAGACATACACTGATACCCAGTAACACAGATACACACTTACACCAAGTAACAAAGACAAACACTGACACCAAGTAACAAAGACATACACTGACACCAAGTAACAAAGACATACACTGATACCCAGTAACACAGACACACACTTACACCAAGTAACAAAGACAGACACAGATACCCAGTTACACTGACACACACTTACACCAAGTAACACAGACACACACAGACACCAAGTATCAAAGA
Organism: Heterodontus francisci; assembly: GCF_036365525.1. Taxonomy (NCBI): domain Eukaryota; kingdom Metazoa; phylum Chordata; class Chondrichthyes; order Heterodontiformes; family Heterodontidae; genus Heterodontus; species Heterodontus francisci. The sequence goes on from NW_027140677.1 coordinate 5,382,073, forward strand.
CATACACTGATACCCAGTGACACAGATACACACTTACACCAAGTAACAAAGACAAACACTGCCACCAAGTAACAAAGACATACACTTACACCAAGTAACAAAGACATACACTGACACCAAGTAACAAAGGCATACTCTGATACCCAGTAACACAGTCAAACACGTACACCTAGTAACAAAGACATACAAAGATACCCAGTAACCAAGACATACACTTATACCAATAAACACAGACATACGCTGACACCAAGTAACAAAGACATCCACTTACACCAAGTAACAAAGACATACATTGATACCCAGTAACAAAGACATACATTGATACCCAGTAACACAGACACGCACTGACACCCAGTAACAAAGACATACACTGATACCCAGTAACACAGACACGCACTGACACCCATTAACAAAGACATACCCTGACACCAAGTCACAAAGACATACACTGACACCAAGTAACAAAGACAGACACTGATACTCAGTAACACAGACACACCCTTAAACCAAGTCACAAAGACATACACTGATACCCAGTAACACAGGCACACACTGACACCAAGGAACAAAGACAAACACTGATACCAAATAACAAAGACATACACTTACACCATGTAAAAAGACACACACTGACACCAAGTAACACAGACATACACTGACACCAAGTAACAAAGACAGACAATTACACCAAGTAACAAAGACATACACTTACACCAAGTATTTTGACATACACTGACACCAAGTAACAAAGACATACACTGATACCAAGTAACACAGACACACACTCACACCAAGTAACAAAGACATGCACTGATACCCAGTAACACAGACACACACTGACACCAAGTAACAAAGACATACACTGACACCCATTAAAAAAGACACACAATGACACCATGTAACACAGACATACTCTGACACCAAGTAACAAAGACATACACTGACACCAAGTAACACAGACACGCACTTACACCATGTAACAAAGACATACACTGACTCCAGGTAACAAAGACATACACTGACACCAAGTAACACAGACACACACTTACACCAAGTAGCACAGACATACACTGACAACAAGTAACAAAGACATACACTGACACCAAGTAACAAAGACATAAACTGAGACACAGTAACAAAGACATACACTGACACCAAGTAAAAAAGACATACACTGACACCAAGTAACAAAGACATACACTGATACCCAGTAACACAGACACACACTGACACCAAGGAACAAAGACAAACACTGATACCAAATAACAAAGACATACACTTACACCATGTAAAAAGACACACACTGACACCAAGTAACACAGACATACACTGACACCAAGTAACAAAGACAGACAATTACACCAAGTAACAAAGACATACACTTACACCAAGTATTTTGACATACACTGACACCAAGTAACAAAGACATACACTGATACCAAGTAACACAGACACACACTCACACCAAGTAACAAAGACATGCACTGATACCCAGTAACACAGACACACACTGACACCAAGTAACAAAGACATACACTGACACCCATTAAAAAAGACACACAATGACACCATGTAACACAGACATACTCTGACACCAAGTAACAAAGACATACACTGACACCAAGTAACACAGACACGCACTTACACCATGTAACAAAGACATACACTGACTCCAGGTAACAAAGACATACACTGACACCAAGTAACACAGACACACACTTACACCAAGTAGCACAGACATACACTGACAACAAGTAACAAAGACATACACTGACACCAAGTAACAAAGACATAAACTGAGACACAGTAACAAAGACATACACTGACACCAAGTAAAAAAGACATACACTGACACCAAGTAACAAAGACATACACTGATACCCAGTAACACAGACACACACTTACACCAAGTAACAAAGACAGACACAGATACCCAGTTACACTGACACACACTTACACCAAGTAACACAGACACACACAGACACCAAGTATCAAAGACATCCACTGATACCCAGTAACACAGATACACACTTACACCAAGTAACAAAGGCAAACAGTGACACCAAGTAACAAATACATACACTTACTCCAAGTAACAAAGGCATACACTGACACAAAGTAACAAAGGCATACACTGATACCCAGTAACACAGACAAACACTTACACCAAGTAACAAAGACATACAAAGATACCCAGTAACCAAGACATACACTTATACCAAGTAACACAGACATACGCTGACACCAAGTAACAAAGACATCCACTTACACCAAGCAACAAAGACAGACAATTACACCAAGTAACAAAGACATACACTGATACCAAGTAACACAGACACACACTGACACCAAGTAACAAAGACATACACTGATACCCAGTAACACAGACACACACTTACACCAAGTAACAAAGACATACACTGACACCCAGTAAAAAAGACACACAATGACACCATGTAACACTGACATACACTGACACCAAGTAACAAAGACATACACTGACACCCAGTAACACAGACACACACTTACACCAAGTAACAAAGACATACACTGACACCAAGTAACAAAAACATACACTGATATCCAGTAACACAGATACACACTTACACCAAGTAACAAAGACACACACTTACACCAAGTAACACAGACATACACTGACAACAAGTAACAAAGACATACACTGACACCAAGTAACAAAGACATAAACTGAGACACAGTAACAAAGACATACACTGACACCAAGTAAAAAAGACATACACTGACACCAAGTAACAAAGACATACACTGATACGCAGTAACACAGACACACACTTACACCAAGTAACAAAGACATACACAGATACCCAGTTACACTGACACACACTTACACCAAGTAACACAGACACACACAGCCACCAAGTATCAAAGACATCCACTGATACCCAGTAACACAGATACACACTTACACCAAGTAACAAAGACAAACACTGACACCAAGTAACAAAGACATACACTTACACGAAGTAACAAAGACATACACTGACACCAAGTAACAAAGGCATACACTGATACCCAGTAACACAGACAAACACTTACACCAATTTACAAAGACATGCAAAGATACCCAGTAACCAAGACATACACTTATACCAAGTAACACAGACATACGCTGACACCAAGTAACAAAGACATCCACTTACACCAAGTAACAAAGAATTAAATTGGTAGCCAGTAACAAAGACATACATTGATACCCAGTAACACAGACACGCACTGACACCCAGTAACAAAGACATACACTGATACCCAGTAACAAAGACACACACTTACACTAAGTAATAAAGACATAAACTGACACAATGTAACAAAGATATACACCTACACCAAGTAACAAAGACATACACTGACACCAAGTAACAATGACATACACAGATACCCAGTAACACAGACACACACTTACACCAAGTAAGAATGACATCCACAGACACCCAGTAACACAGACACGCACTGACACCCAGTAACAAAGACATACACTGACACCAAGTCACAAAGACGTACACTTACACCAAGTAACAAAGACATACACTGATACCAAGTAACAAAGACATACACTGATACCCAGTAACACAGACACACAATGACACCAAGTAACAAAGACATACACTGTTAACCAGTAACACAGACACACACTTACATCAAGGAACAAAGACATACACTGACACCAATTAACAAAGAGATACACTGATACCCAGTAACACAGACACACACTTACACCAAGTAACAAAGGCACACACTGACACCAAGTAACAAAGACATACACTTATACCAAGTAAAAAATACAAACACTGACACCAAGTAACAAAGACATACACTGATACCCAGTAACACAGACACACACTTACTCCAAGTAACAAAGACATACACTGATACCCAGTTACACTGACACACACTTACACCAATTAACACAGACACACACAGACACCAAGTAACAAAGACATACACTGATACCCAGTAACACAGACACACACTTATACCAAGTAACAAGGACATACACTGACACCAAGTAACAAAGACATACACTTACACCAAGTAACAAAGACAAACACTGACACCAAGTAACAAAGGCATACACTGATACCCAGTAACACAGAGACACACTTACACCAAGTAACAAAGTCATACAAAGATAACCAGTAACCAAGACATACACTTACACCAAGTAACGCAGACATACGCTGACACCAAGTAACAAAGACATCCACTTACACCAAGTAACAAAGACATACATTGATACCCATTAACAAAGACATACATTGATACCCAGTAACACAGACACGCACTGACACCAACTAACAAAGACATACACGGACACCAAGTCACAAAGACATACACTTACACCAAGTAACAAAGACAGACACTGATACCCAATAACACAGACACACACTTACACCAACTAACACAGACATACACTGACACCAAGTAACAAAGACAGACACTGACACCCAGGAAGACAGATACACACTGAAACCCAGTAACACAGAGAAACACTTACACCAAGTAACAAAGATAGGCACTGATACCCAGTAACACAGACACAAACTTACACCAAGTCACAAAGACATGCACTGACAACCAGTAACAAAGACACACACTGACACCAAGTAACAAAGACATACACTGATACCCAGTAACACAGACACACACTTTCACCAAGTAACAAAGACATACACTGACACCAATTTAAAAAGGCATACACTGATTCCCAGGAACACAGACACACACATACAATAAGTAACAAAGACATACACTGACACCAAGTAACAAAGACATACACTTACACCAAGTAAAAAAGACATACACTGACACCAAGTAACAAAGACAAACACTGATACCCATTAACACAGACACACATTTACACCAAGTAACAAAGACATACACTGATACCCAGTTACACTGACACACACAGACACCAAGTAACAAAGTCTAACACATGCACACACTGTCACCAAGTAACAAAGACATACACTGACAACCAGTAACAAAGACATACACTGACATCAAGTCACAAGGACATGCACTGACACCCAGTTAAAAAGACACACACTGACACCAAGTAACAAAGACATACACTGATACCCAGTTACACTGACACACACTGACACCAAGTAACAAAGTCTAACACATACACACACTGTCACCAAGTAACAAAGACATACACTGACACCCAGTAACAAAGACATGCACTGACACCAAGTCACAAAGACGTGCACTGACACCCAGTAACAAAGACACACACTGACACCAAGTAGCAAAGACATACACTGATACCCAGTAACACAGACACACACTTACACCAAGTAACAAAGACATACACTGACACCCAGTAACAAAGACATGCACTGACACCAAGTCACAAAGACGTGCACTGACACCCAGTAACACAGACACACACTTACACCAAGTAACAAAGACATACACTGATACCCAGGAACACAGACACACACTTACAACAAGTAACAAATACAGACACTGATACCCAGTAACACAGACACACACTTGCACCAAGTAACACAGACATACACTGACACCAAGTATCAAAGACATACACTGATACCGAGGAACACAGACACACACTGACACCAGTAACAAAGACATACACTGACACCAAGTAACAAAGACATACACTTACACCAAGTAAGAAAGACATACACTGACACCAAGTAACAAAGACATACACTGATATCCAGTTACACAGACACACACTTACACCAAGTAACAAAGACATACATTGATACCCAGTTACACTGACACAAACTTACACCAAGTAACAAAGACATACAAAGATACCCATTAACCAAGACATACACTTACACCAAGTAACACAGACAAACGCTGACACCAAGTAACAAAGACATACACTTACACCAAGTAACAAAGACATACATTGATACCCAATAACAAAGACATACATTGATACCCAGTAACACAGACACGCACTGACACCCAGCAACAAAGACATACACTGATACCCAGTAACACAGACACGCACTGACACCCAGTAACAAAGACATACACTGACACCAAGTTACAAAGACAAACACTGACACCAAGTAAAAAATACAAACACTGACAACAAGTAGCAAAGACATACACTGATACCCAGTAACACAGACACACACTTACACCAATTAACACAGACACACACAGACACCATGTAACAAAGACATGCACTGATATCCAGTAACACAGACACACACTTACACCAATTAACACAGACACCAAGCAACAAAGACATACACTGATACCCAGTAACACAGACACACACTTACTCCAAGTAACAAAGACATACACTTATTCCCAGTAACACAGACACACACTTACACCAATTAACACAGACACACACAGACACCATGTAACAAAGACATGCACTGATACCCAGTAACACAGACACACACTTACACCAATTAACACAGACACCAAGCAACAAAGACATACACTGATACCCAGTAACACAGACACACACTTACACCAAGTAACAAAGACAGACACTGACACCAAGTAACACAGACATACGCTGACACCAAGTAACAAAGACATCCACTTACACCAAGTAACAAAGACATACATTGATACCCAGTAACAAAGACATACACTGATACTCAGTAACACAAACACACACTTACACCAAGTAACAAGGACATACACTGATACCCAGTAACACAGACACACACTGACACCAAGTAACAAAGTCATACACTTACACCAAGTAACAAAGACACACACTGACACCAAGTAACTCAGACATACACTGACACCAAGTAACAAAGACAGACAATTACACCAAGTAACAAAGACATACACTTACACCAAGTATTTTGACATGCACTGACACCAAGTAACAAAGACATACACTGATACCAACTAACACAGACACACACTCACACCAAGTAACAAAGACATACACTGATACCCAGTAACACAGACACACACTTACACCAAGTAACAAAGACATACACTGAATCCCAGTAACAAAGACATACACTGACACCCAGTAACACAGACACACAATTACACCAAGTAACAAGGACATACACTGACACCATGTAACACAGACATACACTGACAACTAGTAACAAAGACATACACTGACACCAAGTAACAAAGACATAAACTGAGACACAGTAAAACAGATACACACTTACACCAAGTAACAAAGACACACACTTACACCAAGTAACACAGACATACACTGACAACAAGTAACAATGACATACACTGACACCAAGTAACAAAGACATAAACTGAGACACAGTAACAAAGACATACACTGACACCAAGTAAAAAGACATACACTGACACCAAGTAACAAAGACATACAATGATACCCAGTAACACAGACACACACTTACACCAAGTAACAAAGACAGACACAGATACCCAGTTACACTGACACACACTTACACCAAGTAACACAGACACACACAGACACCAAGTATCAAAGACATACACTGATACCCAGTAACACAGATACACACTTACACCAAGTAACAAAGACAAACACTGACACCAAGTAACAAAGACAGACACTTACACCAAGTAACAAAGACATATACTGACACCAAGTAACAAAGGCATACACTGATACCCAGTAACACAGACAAACACTTACACAAAGTAACAAAGACATACAAAGATACCCAGTAACCAAGACATCCACTTATACCAAGTAACACAGATATGCACTGATACCCAGTAACACAGACACGCACTGACACCCAGTAACAAAGACATACACTGACACCAAGAAACAAAGACATACACTGACACCAAGTAACAAAGAAATACAATGACACCAAGTAACAAAGACATACACTGATACCCAGTAACACAGACACACACGTACACCAAGTAACAAAGACATGCATTGATACCCAGTAACACAGACACACACTTACACTAAGTAATAAAGACATTCAATGACACAAAGTAACAAAGACATACACTTACACCAAGTAACAAAGACATACACTGACACCAAGTAACAAAGACATACACTGATAACCAGTAACACAGACACACACTTCCACCAAGTAACAATGACATACACAGACACCCAGTAACACAGACACGCACTGACACCCAGTAACAAAGACATACACTGACACCAAGTAACAAAGACATACACTGATACCAAGTAACAAAGACATACACTGATACCCAGTAACACAGACACACAATGACACCAAGTAATAAAGACATACACGGTTAACCAGTAACACAGACACACACTTACACCAAGTAACAAAGACACACACTGACACCGCTTAACAAAGACATACACTGATACCAAGTAACACAGACACACACTTACACCAAGTAACAAAGGCATACTCTGACACCAAGTAACGAAGACATACACTTACACCAAGTAAAAAAATACAAACACTGACACCAAGTAACAATGACATACACTGACACCAAGTAACAAAGACATACACTGATACCAAGCAACAGAGACAGACACTGATACCCAGTAACACAGACACCACTTACACCAAGTAACAATGACATACACAGACACCCAGTTACACAGGCACGCACTGACACCCAGTAACAAAGAAATACACTGACACCAAGTCACAAAGAGATACACTGACACCAAGTAACAAAGACAGACACTGATACCAAGTAACAAAGACATACACTGATACCCAGTAACACAGACACACAATGACAACAAGTAACAAAGACATACACTGTTAACCAGTAACACAGACACACACTTGCACCAAGTAACAAAGACATACACTGACACCAATTAACAAAGACGTACACTGACACCAAGTAACACAGACACACACTGACACCAAGTAACAAAGACATACACTGACACCAAGTAACAAAGGCATACACTGATACCCAGTAACACAGACACACACTTACACCAATTAACACAGACACCAAGCAACAAAGACATACACTGATACCCAGTTACACAGACACACACTTACACCAAGAAACAAAGACAGACACTGACACCAAGTAACACAGACATACGCTGACACCAAGTAACAAAGACATCCACTTACACCAAGTAACAAAGACATACATTGATACCCAGTAACAAAGACATACACTGATACTAAGTAACACAAACACACACTTACACCAAGTAACAAGGACATACACTGATACCCAGTAACACAGACACACACTGACACCCAGTAACAAAGACATACACTGACACCAAGTCACAAAGACATGCACTGACACCAGGTAACACAGACATACACTGATACCCAGTTACACAGACACACACTTACACCAAGTAACCAAGACAGACACGGATACCCATTAACACAGACACACCCTTAAACCAAGTCACAAAGACATACACTGACACCCAGTAACAAAGACATACACTGATACCCAGTAACACAGACAAGCACTGACACCCAGTAACAAAGACATGCACTGACACCAAGTCACAAAGACATGCACTGACACCAAGTAACAAAGACAGACACTGATACACAGTAGCACAGACACACCCTTAAACCAAGTCACAAAGACATACACTGATACCCAGTAACACAGGCACACACTTACACCAAGTAACAAAGACACACACTGACACCAAGTAACACAGACATACACTGACACCAAGTAACAAAGACAAACACTGATACCCAGTAACACAGACACAAACTTACACCAAGTCACAAAGACATGCACTGACAACCAGTAACAAAGACACACACTGACACCAAGTAACAAAGACATACACTGATACCCAGTAACACAGACACAAACTTACACCAAGTCACAAAGACATGCACTGACAACCAGTAACAAAGACACACACTGACACCAAGTAACAAAGACATACACTGATACCCAGGAACACAGACACACACTTTCACCAAGTAACAAAGACATACACTGACACCAATTAAAAAAGACATACACTGATACCCAGTAACACAGACACACACATACACCAAGTAACAAAGACATACACTGACACCAAGTAACAAAGACATGCACTGACACCAAGTAAAAAAGACATACACTGACACCAAGTAACAAAGACAAACACTGATACCCATTAACACAGACACACATTTACACCAAGTAACAAAGACATACACTGATACCCAGTTACACTGACACACACTGACACCAAGTAACAAAGTCTAACACATACACACACTGTCAACAAGTAACAAAGACATACACACACACCCAGTAACAAAGACATACACTGACACCAAGTAACAAATACATACACTGATACCCAGTAACACAGACACACACTTACACCAAGCAACAAAGACATACACTGATACCCAGGAACACAGACACACACTTACACCAAGTAACAAAGACAGACACTGATACCCAGTAAAAAAGTCATACACTTACACCAAGTAACACAGACATACACTGACACCAAGTAACAAATACATACACTGACACCCAGGAACACAGATACACACTGACACCAGGAACAAAGACATACACTGACACCAAGTAACAAAGACATACACTTACACCAAGTAAAAAAGACATACATTGATACCCAGTAACACAGACACACACTTACACCAAGTAACAAAGACATACACTGATACCCAGTTGCACTGACACAAACTTACACCAAGTAACAAAGACAAACACTGACACCAAGTAACAAAGACATACACTTACACCAAGTAACAAAGACATGCACTGACACCAAGTAACAAAGGCATACACTGATACCCAGTAACACAGACACACACTTACACCAAGTAACAAAGACATACAAAGATACCCAGTAACCAAGACATACACTGACACCAAGTAACAAAGACATCCACTTACACCAAGCAACAAAGACATACATTGATACCCAGTAACAAAGACATACATTGATACACAGTAACACAGACACGCACTGACACCCATTCACAAAGGCATACACTGACACCAAGTCACAAAGACATACACTGATACTAAGTAACACAAGCATACACTTACACCAAGTAACAAAGACATACATTTATACCCAGTAACACAGACACGCACTGACACCCAGTAACAAAGACATACACTGATACCCAGTAACACAGACACGCACTGACACCCATTAACAAAGACATACCCTGACACCAAGTCACAAAGACATACACTGAAACCAAGTAACAAGGGCAGACACGGATACACAGTAACACAGACACACCCTTAAACCCAGTTACAAAGACATACACTGACACCCAGAAAGAAAGACATACACTGATACCCAGTGACACAGACACGCACTGACACCCAGTAACAAAGACATACACTGACACCAAGTCACAAAGACATACACTGACACCAAGTAACAAAGAAATACCTTGACACCAAGTAACAAAGACATACACTGATACCCAGTAACACAGACACACACTTACACTAAGTAATAAAGACATCACACACTGACACAAAGTAACAAAGACATACACTTACACCAAGTAACAAAGACAAACACTGACACCAAGTAACAAAGACATACACTGATACCCAGTAACACAGACACACACTTACACCAAGTAACAATGACATCCACAGACACCCAGAAACACATACATGCACTGACACCCAGTCACAAAGACATACACTGACACCAAGTCACAAAGCCATACACTGACACAAAGTAACAAAGAATTACACTGATACCAAGTAACAAAGACATACACTGATACCCAGTAACACAGAAACACAATGACACCAAGTAACAAAGACATACACTGTTAACCAGTAACACAGACACACACTTACACCAAGTAACAAAGACATACACTGATACCCAGTAACACAGACACACACGTACACCAAGTAACAAAGGCATACACTGACACCAAATAACAAAGACATACACTTACACCAAGTAAAAAATACAAACACTGACACCAAGTAACAAAGACATACACTTACACCAAGTAAAAAATACAAACACTGACACCAAGTAACAAAGACATACACTGACACCAAGTCACAAAGACATACACTGACACCAAGTAACAAAGAAATACCTTGACACCAAGTAACAAAGACATACACTGATACCCAGTAACACAGACACACACTTACACCAAGTAACAAAGACATACACTGATACCCAGTAACACAGACACAAACTGACACTAAGTAATAAAGACATCACACACTGACACAAAGTAACAAAGACATACACTTACACCAAGTAACAAAGACAAACACTGACACCAAGTAACAAAGACATACACTGATACCCAGTAACACAGACACACACTTACACCAAGTAACAATGACATCCACAGACACCCAGAAACACATACATGCACTGACACCCAGTCACAAAGACATACACTGACACCAAGTCACAAAGCCATACACTGACACAAAGTAACAAAGAATTACACTGATACCAAGTAACAAAGACATACACTGATACCCAGTAACACAGAAACACAATGACACCAAGTAACAAAGACATACACTGTTAACCAGTAACACAGACACACACTTACACCAAGTAACAAAGACATACACTGATACCCAGTAACACAGACACACACTTACACCAAGTAACAAAGGCATACACTGACACCAAATAACAAAGACATACACTTACACCAAGTAAAAAATACAAACACTGACACCAAGTAACAAAGACATACACTTACACCAAGTAAAAAATACAAACACCGACACCAAGTAACAAAGACATACACTGATACCCAGTAACACAGACAGACACTTACTCCAAGTAACAAAGACAGACACTGATACCCAGTTACACTGACACACACTTACACCAATTAACACAGACACACAAAGACTCCAAGTCACAAAGACATACACATGATACCGAGGAACACTGACACACACTTACACCAATTAACACAGACACACACTGATACCCAATAACACAGACACACACTTTCACCAACTAACAAAGACATACACTGACACCAAGTAACAAAGACATACACTGACACCCAGGAAGACAGATACACACTGACACCCAGTAACACAGTTAAACACTTACACCAAGTAACAAAGACAGGCACTGATACCCAGTAACACAGACACAAACTTACACCAAGTCACAAAGACATGCACTGACAACCAGTAACAAAGACACACACTGACACCAAGTAACAAAGACATACACTGATACCCAGTAACACAGACACACACTTTCACCAAGTAACAAAGACATACACTGACACCAATTAAAAAAGACATACACTGATACCCAGTAACACAGACACACACATACAATAAGTAACAAAGACAGACACTGACACCAAGTAACAAAGACATACACTTACACCAAGTAAAAAAGACATACACTGACACCAAGTAACAAATACAAACACTGATACCCATTAACACAGACACACCTTTACACCAAGTAACAAAGACATACACTGATACCCAGTTACACTGACACACACTGACACCAAGTAACAAAGTCTAACACATACACACACTGTCAACAAGTAACAAAGACATACACTCACACCCAGTAACAAAGACATACACTGACACCAAGTCACAAAGACATGCACTGACACCCAGTTAAAAAGACACACACTGACACCAAGTAACAAAGACATACACTAATACCCAGTAACACAGACACACACTTACACTAAGCAACAAAGACATACACTGATACCCAGGAACACAGACACACACTTACACCAAGTAACAAAGACAGACACTGATACCCAGTAAAAAAGTCATACACTTACACCAAGTAACACAGACATACACTGACACCAAGTAACAAAGACATACACTGACACCCAGGAACACAGATACACACTGACACCAGGAACAAAGACATACACTGACACCAAGTAACAAAGACATACACTTACACCAAGTAAAAAAGACATACATTGATACCCAGTAACACAGACACACACTTACACCAAGTAACAAAGATATACACTGATACCCAGTTGCACTGACACAAAATTACACCAAGTAACACAGACACACACAGACATCAAGTAACAAAGACATACACTGATACCCAGTAACACAGACACACACTTACACCAAGTAACAAAGACAAACACTGACACCAAGTAACAAAGACATACACTTACACCAAGTAACAAAGACATACACTGACACCAAGTAACAAAGGCATACACTGATACCCAGTAACACAGACACAAACTTACACCAAGTAACAAAGACATACAAAGATACCCAGTAACCAAGACATACACTGACACCAAGTAACAGAGACATCCAATTACACCAAGTAACAACGACATACATTGATACCCAGTAACAAAGACATACATTGATACCCAGTAACACAGACACGCACTGACACCCAGTCACAAAGACATACACTGACACCAAGTCACAAAGACATACACTGACACCAAGTAACAAAGACATACACTGATACTAAGTAACACAAACATACACTTACACCAAGTAACAAAGACATACACTGATACCCAGGAACACAGACACACACTGACACCCAGTAACAATGAGATACACTGACACCAAGTCACAAAGACATACACTGACACCAGGTAACACAGACATTCACTGATACCCAGTAACACAGACACACACTTACACAAAGTAACAAAGACAGACACTGATACCCAGTAACACAGACACACCCTTAAACCAAGTCACAAAGACAGACACTGACACCCAGTAACAAAGACATACAATGATACCCAGTAACACAGACAAGCACTGACACCCAGTAACAAAGACATACACTGACACCAAGTAACAAAGACATACACTGACACCAAGTAACAAAGAAATACACTGACACCAAGTAACAAAGACATACACTGAGACCCAGGAACACAGACACACGCTTGCACCAAGTAACAAAGATATACACTGATACCCAGTAACACAGACACACACATACACCACGTAATAAAGACATACACTGACACAAAGTAACAAAGACATACACTTACACCAAGTAAGAAAGACATACACTGACACAAAGTAACAAAGACATACACTGATACCCAGTAACACAGAAACACACTTACACCACTTAACAATGACATACACAGACACCCAGCAACACAGACACGCACTGACACCCAGTAACAAAGACATACACTGACACCAAGTCAAAAGACATACACAGATACCCAGTAACACAGGCACACACTGACAAAAAGTAACAAAGACATACACTGATAACCAATAACACAGACACACACTTACATCAAGTAACAAAGACATACACTGACACCAATTAACAAAGACATACACTGCTACCAAGTAACACAGACATACACTTACACCAAGTAACAAAGGCATACACTGACACCAAGTAACAAAGCCATACACTTACACCAAGTAAAAAAGACATACACTTACACCAAGTAAAAAAGACATACACTGACAAAAAGTAACAAAGACATACACTGATACCCAGTATCACAGACACACACTTACACCAAGTAATAAAGACATACACAGACACCAAGTATCAAAGATATACACTGATACCCAGTAACACAGACACACACTTACACCAAGTAACAAAGACAAACACTGACACCAAGTAACAAACACATACACTTACACGAAGTAACAAAGACATACACTGACACCAAGTAACAAAGGCATGCACTGATACCCAGTAACACAGCCACACACTTACACCAAGTAACAAAGACATACAAAGATACCCAGTAACCAAGACATACACTTATACCAAGTAACACAGACATACGCTGACACCAAGTAACAAAGACATCCACTTACACCAAGTAACAAAGACATACATTGATACCCAGTAACAAAGACATACATTGATACCCAGTAACACAGACACGCACTGACACCCTGTAACAAAGACATACACTGATACCCAGTAACACAGACACGCACTGACACCCATTAACAAAGACATACCCTGACACCAAGTCACAAAGACATACACTGAAACCAAGTAACAAAGACAGACACGGATACACAGTAACACAGACACACCCTTAAACCCAGTCACAAAGACATACACTGACACCCAGTAAGAAAGACATACACTGATACCCATTGACACAGACACGCACTGACACCCAGTAACAAAGACATACACTGACACCTAGTCACAAAGACATACACTGACACCAAGTAACAAAGAAATACAATGACACCAAGTAACAAAGACATACACTGATACCCAGTAACACAGACACACACTTACACCAAGTAACAAAGTCACACACTTACACCAAGTAACAATGACATCCACAGACACCCAGTAACACAGACATGCACTGACACCCAGTCACAAAGACAGACACTGACACCAAGTCACAAAGACATACACTGACACAAAGTAACAAAGATATACACTGATACCAAGTAACAAAGACATACAATGATACCCAGTAACACAGACACACAATGACACCAAGTAACAAAGACATACACTGTTAACCAGTAACACAGACACACACTTACACCAAGTAACAAAGACATACACTGATACCCAGTAACACAGACACACACTTACACCAAGTAACAAAGGCATACACTGACACCAAATAACAAAGACATACACTTACACCAAGTAAAAAATACAAACACTGACACCAAGTAACAAAGACATACACTTACACCAAGTAAAAAATACAAACACTGACACCAAGTAACAAAGACATACACTGATACCCAGTAACACAGACAGACACTTACTCCAAGTAACAAAGACAGACACTGATACCCAGTTACACTGACACACACTTACACCAATTAACACAGACACACAAAGACTCCAAGTCACAAAGACATACACATGATACCGAGGAACACAGACACACACTTACTCCAAGTAACAAAGACATACACTGAGACCCAGTTACACTGACACACACTTACACCAATTAACACAGACACACACTGATACCCAATAACACAGACACACACTTTCACCAACTAACAAAGACATACACTGACACCAAGTAACAAAGACATACACTGACACCCAGGAAGACAGATACACACTGACACCCAGTAACACAGTTAAACACTTACACCAAGTAACAAAGACAGGCACTGATACCCAGTAACACAGACACAAACTTACACCAAGTCACAAAGACATGCACTGACAACCAGTAACAAAGACACACACTGACACCAAGTAACAAAGACATACACTGATACCCAGTAACACAGACACACACTTTCACCAAGTAACAAAGACATACACTGACACCAATTAAAAAAGACATACACTGATACCCAGTAACACAGACACACACATACAATAAGTAACAAAGACATACACTGACACCAAGTAACAAAGACATACACTTACACCAAGTAAAAAAGACATACACGGACACCAAGTAACAAATACAAACACTGATACCCATTAACACAGACACACCTTTACACCAAGTAACAAAGACATACACTGATACCCAGTTACACTGACACACACTGACACCAAGTAACAAAGTCTAACACATACACACACTGTCAACAAGTAACAAAGACATACACTCACACCCAGTAACAAAGACATACACTGACACCAAGTCACAAAGACATGCACTGACACCCAGTTAAAAAGACACACACTGACACCAAGTAACAAAGACATACACTAATACCCAGTAACACAGACACACACTTACACTAAGCAACAAAGACATACACTGATACCCAGGAACACAGACACACACTTACACCAAGTAACAAAGACAGACACTGATACCCAGTAAAAAAGTCATACACTTACACCAAGTAACACAGACATACACTGACACCAAGTAACAAAGACATACACTGACACCCAGGAACACAGATACACACTGACACCAGGAACAAAGACATACACTGACACCAAGTAACAAAGACATACACTTACACCAAGTAAAAAAGACATACATTGATACCCAGTAACACAGACACACACTTACACCAAGTAACAAAGATATACACTGATACCCAGTTGCACTGACACAAAATTACACCAAGTAACACAGACACACACAGACATCAAGTAACAAAGACATACACTGATACCCAGTAACACAGACACACACTTACACCAAGTAACAAAGACAAACACTGACACCAAGTAACAAAGACATACACTTACACCAAGTAACAAAGACATACACTGACACCAAGTAACAAAGGCATACACTGATACCCAGTAACACAGACACAAACTTACACCAAGTAACAA
This sequence comes from Heterodontus francisci, assembly GCF_036365525.1. Taxonomy (NCBI): domain Eukaryota; kingdom Metazoa; phylum Chordata; class Chondrichthyes; order Heterodontiformes; family Heterodontidae; genus Heterodontus; species Heterodontus francisci. The sequence goes on from NW_027140677.1 coordinate 5,400,287, forward strand.
AGACATACAAAGATACCCAGTAACCAAGACATACACTGACACCAAGTAACAAAGACATCCAATTGCACCAAGTAACAACGACATACATTGATACCCAGTAACAAAGACATACATTGATACACAGTAACAAAGACACGCACTGACACCCAGTAACAAAGCCATCCACTGATACCCAGTAACACAGACACGCACTGACACCCAGTCACAAAGACATACACTGACACCAAGTCACAAAGACATACACTGACACCAAGTAACAAAGACATACACTGATACTAAGTAACACAAACATACACTTACACCAAGTAACAAAGACATACACTGATACCCAGGAACACAGACACACACTGACAC